>NC_048901.1:11914444-12197958 GCF_011077185.1 Oxyura jamaicensis
TTTTTTTAAGATGGTCCCGTCCGATTTTTAATTTTTTTGTTGTGTGGTTCCCCCCCCCCCCCCCCCCCCCCCCATTTTCCTGTTTGTTCTCTGGATCTGTGCTTAGATGAAAAAGCAAAAGCTCCAGGGAGATATTTATCTGTATTACTTAAAATGCTCTATACCTTTAAGTGCTGTGAAAGCTGTGTTTGCTTTTACTAAAGACTTGTTTTTCTTCTCTGAAATTACCAAGTTCATCCATTTTCTACAGTCTCAAACTGTTACTGCATTTTGGATTACTTTTCTGAGGGGAAAAAGTTTTTAAGAAGTCCTCATGGACATATTCCACCAAAAATGCAGTTCATGATCATACAGTTCATTCTTTAAGGTCAAATGGCCCAAGATAGTCATTTCATATTTTCTGCAAAATGACTGATGATCCAGGGAAGAGAGAACGAAAGATAAAACTTGCTCTGAAGCAGCTTACATGGGAGACACGATTACAAACAAATTAAAACAGTAGTCTCAAACGGTGACCCAATGCACTAGAAATCCATCAGGCAAGTAGGAGAACGAAGGCTTTCAGTGTCAGTAATGACTCCACAAGCACAGCGTAAACTAGGTCAAGAAGAAAAGAAGCAAGCACTGTACAAAAATCTTTAAAGACAAGTTAGCAGAGATTGAAGAAGCAGTCTATCAGCTTCTCAACTGCACAGTACGAGTTGGACAGGCAAGTATTAAACTGCACAGTAGTTGGTCTGGATGCCCCGTTTCCCCTCCCCACCAAACGTTCATCTCCATTTAGCACAGAAATCCACTGATACAGTCACAGCCAGCCTCTCTGCGTGTTTCTGAAACCACTAATCTGACCTGTCCCTGGCAATCAGGCAGCAAGAGAACAACATTGCTCTTTCTAATGCCAAACCTCCAAAATACATCCAGTTAACTCAAGTAGATTCCTCCATATTTTATATGGCTGTCGTGCTAGATTTTGTTAAATACAGCAACAAATCCCATACACAAGGATCATCAGCAACATTAGTATAACAGCCTTCTGTGCAAGTATTACAACTCTGCTTCTTACTACTGTTAGCCTGAGACCAAGCTCAGAATTTATGGTATGATAGCACAAAAGCAGATGGATAATGCTGGCAATACTGGCTGACAAAAGAATGCTGCACAAACCCTTCTTATGCATCTGAATAGAGAATCAGTAGCCTGTCAGTAGCCTGGCTCCACAAGGACTCATCCTGAAGATATGGAGCAGCAAGAATTATACAAAAAATGTCCCTGAGAACAGCACAGGCAGTCTGTGTTCCAGTGCCCGAGCAGACAGCACCAAGACAGGCTGTGTTTGGGGATGATCAAGAAAACAAAAAGGAGCAGTTCTATTAAAATAAAACAAAGCTTGATCAAAATGGAGGAATAAGGTATAATGTTCACCCTCACACCTTCCTACAGGTCTTGGGCTGCAAGCATAAGAGGTCAGCAGTGGGCTAGGCACTGCTTGTGTCTCCACCTTGATGAAGAGAGCATGCAAAAGATCGAGTCCAAGTAACTCTGAGAGGTGCTTCTACACAGCTACAGAGCTCTCTGTCACACCAGAAAGCTGCTGAAGCTGTTCTCAGCTCCAGTGTTTCACATGGAAGGACCCCCTGTGCCCACAGTGGGGGAGACAGGCATTTCCTGTGATGGCAACAGTACAAGCCACAGATGCGCAGCTCAGACAGTGGTCAGACGGCCGCATCTTGCTTATAGGTAAATTATTCCAGGGCAGTCGCCTGCATGTAGCATCTTCTCTTGGGAGCCACCACACAGCCTGTCTGATGCTGGAGAACAACTGGGCCATGCTGGGACAGCCTTGACCTACATACGGAAGATGGCAGGGAGGAAAAAATGAGCAAAGCCTTGTATTGTTCATCTAACCAGAAGAAGTTGGGACTTGATATCTACTGAAGGGCACAGAATGAAGAAGAATAGCCATAGTCCAGATTCTTAACTCAAGGTGACAACGTTCATCACGTCCAAGCTCCTCCCAAGTTTCCAAGGAAATACTTGTTTTATACATTCTACATGCCAAGAATTAGTGAATGCAAGTTGTTGATAGTTGGATAAAAACAAACAACCAACCCTAACACCACCAAAAAAGATTCCCACCCTCACTGGAGAAACACAGAACTCATTTCTGGAACAGTTTCCTCAGAACAGTTGGGCACTGTCACCCCAGACCTTGCACAGCCTGGTAGCAGAGACCTCTAAGACATGGGGGTGTGAGTCTCACCCCACTGAAGAGGAGCTCCAGAAGCACATGTGCCTGTGTCAGAAGACAGGGACCTGGTACTGATGGAAAATGGACCACAGGCAGCCTCCCCAAAATTGTCTTTAGGCAGCCTCCAGCTTTTAGGGGGTAAGGCTGAGATAGGAATCAATGATGATTACAGACAGCTTTAAAAACCAACAGCCTCCATAGTTTATTAAAAGCACATTATGTTAATGACAAAGGGAACAAATTCTGTGTATTGGAAACACCTCTCTTCAAGTGTACTTTTCCAGTATCACATCCACACACTTCATTTGTCTCTACGTAGCATTTACATTTAAAATAATTCACTGAAATAACAGTAGGAGCCTGATTTACACTCACAGAGAAAATTAATTCAGAGCTAACAACATCATTCCCTCTGCCTCACTGAGCAGAGATTGCTGTGGTTATGTGCAGTGCCCACAGGAAACTGCATTGCAGCTGCTGAAGAGGGTGGTTCAAGATATTTAAGATGCTAACCAAACAAAAGAGCTGTGTGGGGTGGGGAAACCAAACCCCAGACCCACTGCCCAGATCAAGACAGCCCTTCCACCCTCCTTTCTGCCCACTCTGAATTGCTGCACACTGGTCTCTCTTTGAAACAGCTGCCACTGTGGTGCTGCAGCATCCACCAGCCCTATTCTGAATTACGTGCATCAATTAATCAGCTGCTTGATATACCCAGGTCCCTGTGCAGCTGCCACAGTGAAATCCATCAGTGATGTCATCCCACTTCTGCCCCAACAGTGCAATTCTCCAGCTCTTTACTGTGCTGATGGACTCTCTCCTATCATTCTGTTTATGGCTGTGGGCCGGTTTAACAGTCAGAGGGAAGTCTGGTGGGGAAATAGCAACAAGGGAACAATGACCAGTTAGTATGAGCTTCATGCGGAGGAAAAACAAACAAAAAGCCAAAGTAAAAACTCAAGGACATAGGCCTGCAAAGCCAAGCCTCACAGAGCTAAGATCTTTGTGATGACATTTATGAGAAGGTAATGAAACGGTTTGGTGAATGTTTGTGGGGAGGAAAAAAAAAAATGAAAAAAACAGCATGTGGAAGAGGAAGAAAAATATTTCAGTGGAGAAAGCAAGCTTCTTTCTCCCATTTTAAAGAAAAATTAATAAGGAAAAGGATTCAACATACCAAAATGAAATCAGCATTTTGGTACAAAGCCACTAGTGGAATTCCTCTTGTGAATGAAACCAGTTCCTAATTAGCTGAGGCAAAGAGCAAGTCCACACTCGAAAACAAAAAGGACACAGTTCTTCAATGGAAAGCTGAGTGCAGGTCCTCTGTGCATCTGCTGGGTGCATCACCCAGGGTAACATTCATCAGCAATAATGCACTGAGCCACACGCTCTGGTTTCAAAAGTTTTAAAACCCCAATTAGAATCTAAATGACTTGCAGTGTGGCTTAAGGGAGTTCTCAACTCTCCTGGGTAGTGAAGATAATTATGGGGAAGCGAGATGCAGACTATGAATGGCTCTGCAGCTCCGACTCCCACATTACTGCTTGCCACACACTTGCAGCTTTGATCCATGTTGCCTCAGCAGGCATGTGGCAGAGAGAGCTGCCCCGGCCCCTTGCTCGCTTGCCAAGTTGCACTGCAAATGGGAGAGATGTGGGAGAGCAGGTTAAGCAGATTTGAAGAACAGTGAAATTATGGGAAAAACAGATAGGAAATAGCATGTATGGCCTTGATCCAGAGTCTGAGTCTTTGTTGAAAAGCACCTTTGCTGTACTGGATACAAACAAAAAAAAAGCAGGCATGTCCTCCTACTCTGTGTATTTGTTGTTTATTTGCTGAGGTCTGATTACTCATTCACACAGACCTGTTTGCTCTTATTTTTCAGATGGATGTCTTTGGAAATGCTATTTACATCTGGACAGCATTGAACATGATGGGGCCAACATTAGTTTAGTCCTTTAAGCCCTATCACAATCTAAACACAAAATCAATTCTAGCAAACAAAAATAGCAGACAAATCTCTTCCAGGATCTGGGCACATTCTTTGCTGCATCCTAAGCAGGATGTACTGTTTGGAAGGTCTGTCACTGCCCCAGTAACAAGCCTAATTCATGGATGTAGCTGTTATTTAAAGGAGTTAACTGGGGGGAAATAAGGGTAGATGAAACTAGCCATCATATTTTCAAAGTTTCCTCTGTAAATGACTAAATGTTTGTGTTTCTTGTTTCTAACAGGTAACAAACATAGACACGCCAAACATACCCGATTTTTAACTGTTGGGGCAGCCACAGCTGCTCTGGGCAGCCTGAGCCAGGGCCTCACCACCCTCCAAGTAAATAATTTCTTCCTTAGATCTAACCAAAATCTCCCCTCTTTTAGTTGAAAGCCATTACTCCTTGTCCTATCACTACAAGCCCTTGTTACAAGTCCCTCCCCAGCTTTCCTGCAGCCCCCTTTAGGTACTGGCAGGTTGCTGTAAGGTCTCCCCCGAGCCTTCTCTTCCCCAGGCTGAGCAAGCCCAGCTCCCTCAGCCTATGTTGACAGGAGAGGTGCTCCAGCCCCCGATCATCTTCGTGGCCCTCCTCTGGACCCACTCCGATAGGTCTGTGTCCTTCTTATGCTGGGTGCCCCAGAGCTGAACACAGCATGACAGGTGGGGCCCCATGAGAGCAGAGCAGAGGGGAAAATCCCTTCCCTCTCCCTGCTGGCCACACTGCTTCTGATGTGGCCGGCTTTCTGGGCTGCAAGTACATCTTGCAGGCTCACGTTCAGTTTCTCATAAACCAAACTCTCCAAGTGCTTCTCCTCAGGGCTGCTCTCCACCTGCTTATTCCCCAGCCTGTGTTCACATTTGGGATTGCCCTGCCCCAGGTGCAGGACTTTGCACCTGGCCTTGTTAAACTCCATGGGTTTCACACGGGCCCACCTCTCCATCCCATCAAGGCTCCTCTGGATGGCATCCCTTCCCTGCAGCATGTTGACCACACCACACAGCTTGGTGTCATTTGCAAATATATTTGACTCTGTAGTAGAGCACGATCAGAATCAACTCAGAACAGCATTAACCTCAGATGAGCTTTCAATTCATCTGCAAAGATGAAAATACCATATTATGTCTACATGTCTGTCCATTCTTACCCTAAGCTGTAACCAGAACTGTGGAAACCTGAGCAAGTAAGCCAGGAAATGAGTACAACAGTTATTTACTGTGGACAACACCTAGCTAAGCTAGCATCGGCTCTTATATTGCTTGATTTCTTGTACCTGTCACTTTGTTAAACAAAGGACAGAATATAAATATGCTGTATGAAAATACAGGTGATTTACATTTCCAAAACCTTTTATTATGTCATTACATCCCAGTACAACCTTAGAAGACCAAGAGCTTGGAAAAGTCTGTACTAAAGCCAAAAAGCATAGTTTTCCTCTGTCTCCAGTCAGAGTCTGGAAACGAGAATATTCCACTATACACTAAGCTTTACCTACTGGCCTGGAAAAGACCACTTTGTAAAGAATGGCTACAGTCATTTTTATGAAGAATTCTCACTAGGAAGCAAAGCAATTTACACCACAGAAGTCTTTCAAATATTGCACAAACTCACACCAACTTTGCATCTTCCTTACATTATTTTTACAACAGTCAAACTTGTAGCAGAAAAAAGAGGCATGGGTCTTTCCTAAGATGGGCTAATTTATGTGATAACTGAAATGATAAAGAATCCACTAATAGTTTAAATGCCAACATCTTTGGTTAAGATAAAAATAGTTAACACTAGGACCTGAAACAAGGCCCATCCCCTATAGCTGGTTGACATGCAATGAACCACCCAGACGCACTAAGCACATACCATTTCCAGCAAAGTCAGCACAAAGAACCGCTGCTTGGCACTTCTGAAATGCAGGCTGTTTGTGTAAGTGTCTGAAGACAGATTTTAGAAGCTAACTTCGAACACTTAAATTTGAAAAATGTGACTTTTTTTTTTTTTTTCCCAGAATTCTGCATAACGCTATAAATCTAGTCTTTATCTTCATGAAGCTATCCAGGCAGACAAGTGGCTTATATCTATGACCTCGTACAACAGAAGTAATTAAAAATGAATGCCATGAGAAGACTTTCAATTGCTCTTGTGCATTTATCAAGCATAGGTCTCAAGGGGCAGTATGATTGTTTTGTTGACGCTATTTTGAATGACCAGTCTTTATGTAACATGCAACAGATCTGGTTTCATAGTGGGGCTACAGTCTTCTCATTAAAAATACTGGCAAAGGTCCTTTACCTTTAGAAAATCATTCTGTCCCTATTTAACCAGAGTTCTAAGAAAATCCTTGAGATCTAGCTAGCAAATGTTTCCAAAGGGAAAACGGGAAATCAAGGATTTATGTTATTCAACCACAATTGCCACGACAGCTAGGGGATCAGGCTTTTTGTATCACACAGCAGTGCACAAACAAGGGAAGCAAAACCCATGTTCTGAGTTAGACTGATCCTTTTCTGGTGTTACTCGAAACATATCTGGGAAAGCAGCTCCAAACAAGCTACAGGAGAGATGCTGAACATGGCCAAGCATAATTCAGTCTCTATATTCTGAGTAATCTGAGACCCAAGAGCATCCCCACTGGAAGACAGGTGCAGAACAGGAGGGCGCTACATTAGCTCTGTCTAGGGAGACCCCAGGGGAGACAAGGTGGAAATTTCAAACTCACTCAGACATTAGATATTTACATTTCTGTTAGTGCAAACTTCACTGCCATAGTCCAAGATTGATGGTTTTGATATCTAATACCAATATGTCACCTGTACTGAAGACCAGCCCTACAAACAAATGGATGAAGAAGGCAGGAGCACAGACACCTGGATGAGAGGACAGTGCAGTCTCTTGCCCTCATTCCATGGCTGGGACTGTGTTTCACACTAGCTCCAGCCACAGCCCCGCACCACTCAGCCTACGTGGCCTCTCTTCCCCATGCCACCAAACTTACCTGCCAGTGACATGTATGGAAGTGAGACACTGCACCAAAATAATTTCAAACTGTACGTGTACCACAATATTCCTATTAAATATATTTAACAACTCAAATGTATAAAGCTGTTTAACCTGTCTTTGATACTGTTCACACTGTAGTAGGACGAGAAATACCTACTGCGAAGTATTTGCACCCTGGGAATCTGAGGATGCAGAATATGATATTTTACCACAGATCAAATATAAAGAATTAAGCTTAAGGTACCAGATTTGTTGATTGATGCATCTCAATAAATAAATTTTAAAATATCATGAAAGAAATGGAGATTTCACATTCAATAACTTCAAGTTTTCCAGAAAACTGTTAAGAAGGTACATTAGGAGCGACTTCAAAACAATCAGCTCCAGGTCTAAATTACAGCTGAATACAACAGGTGCAATCTCAACCTACAGCAACTCATCCAAGGAAGACATTATTCCTCTTGGAATACATCAAGTATTCCATTCAAAGCCATTATTAATCATCTTCTTTAAAAGAAAAAAGCATTCTGGCAAGGTCACATTGGTCAGCGTGCCTCTAGTAGTTAAATTCATTACTTAAAATGTTTACTGTGGGCAGCAACAAAGAAATAAGAACAGCAAAATTGTTAAGATCAGCAGTTCAGCAAAACCATGAGCCTGAGATGCTAAGTGTGCATTTTGAACTATGAATTCAAAATGACACATTACCACATACAGATCATTGGACACAAAGAATATTTTGGAAGCTTTGGAGATGGCTTTAAAAGCTAACCCTCTCCCAAGCTGAAGATGATAAATTTAAGAGAAGTATTTTAACACAGGAAGCGACATAATCTCAATGCTCTCAATAAAAGATCACTGCTGATTAGCAGTGACTAAACTGAACAAGGTCCCTTAAAAAGGTAAGGGAAGATGAAGTAGCTATATAAGGATAGAAAAGGCTTCATCTTACAGTCAAATGTAGCTTTACCTAAGGTACATGTCAGAGAAAAGGGATATTCTTTTAGAAAGAGATGGCTGAAGCAGTCAAATTAATCTTTGTAAATTTGACATTAATTAATAACTTTGCAAAATGAAAACAGGATGAAACAAAGACAGTGCCTTCCAGAGCAACTCTGTTCACATGTTCCAATGCACTGGTCAAAAAATGTGCAGCTCTTTATCATTAATTGAGTTTATAAAACAAACAATAATCCTTTCACGTAACAGCAAAGATGTCAAATTTGTTATTTCCTGTGATTAGCCAAAACAAAATGTTTAATTCCACAGTGATGTTATTGTTTCCATTTATGAAATGATTCTTATTTCGATCCCATATGTCACTAACAGGAACAGGACAATGCTTTATTTCTGTTATTGAAAGAAATAACAAAATTCAAAATGAAAACAAAACTGATGGAAAGCAGAACTAATGTACTGAAGTTGGCACACCAGTCACACGTGTTGAAGAACCAGCTGACTATAAGCAGTTTCTTAGAAATTCCGTTTGATAAACTCGAGCTAAATGTCTTTAATCTACTGAACAGGACTGTACATTTATGAGTTCACAACCCATAGCTTTTCCAAAGCAGCTAGAGTAGTTATCTCATCTAAAAAGGATTTAAAAACAAAACAAAAACGCACACTTGCTCTAGACCATTCCAGAAACACATTCTAGCTCCCCAACATCTCTCTAGCTAAACTGGGCATCTGACTGAGGAGTGGGGGAGAGGAAACAAACAGCCTAGACCCCGTGCTACCTAGCTTTCAAAAGGTACAAAATTTATAGAATACACCATTATCCTCAAGTGTGGATCCTGAAGGATGCACAGCAATTTATTACTTACATAATTATTTTGTTCTTCAGTGTCTAAAATCACTGCTTCTCAGAACTAAAGCAAATGGTAAAGGAATTCTTCCAGCAACATCTCGCCAAGTGAAATGAAATTTAAATTAACCTTATTTTCCAAAAGTCTTAAACCTGATGCATGTTCATGTAGGATGACAAATCTAAGTGTTCGGTTTCTTCTTTCCCTAGCAATTTAACCAAGCTCATTTCTGTATCTTTGCAGACTATTTTTGTCTATTAACATACCTATCAGCCTGGAATGACAAAACTATGAGAACAAAGATGTACACGACATCCATCCCTTCTTCCTGCCCCTACACAGAACCAAAACATGTCCCTTCTGCAGCCAATTAGTTCATGTATGCATATGAAAACTGAATACAAACAGTAGAAAACAGTTCATGGTTTTAATATGAGGTGGTAGCAATACAGGATTCACCTGTCCTTTGCTTGAAGTCTTATACTGCCTTGGCAGTTATGAGACTAAAACATTTATCTTCTCCCTGAGCTGTGTTAGAAATCAAAGATAGCATGTAAGCATGGGGAAAAGTGTGTTTTCAACTGATTTTTTTTTTTTTTTCCAGCATGAGCAATCTCAATCTAGAAGTCAGTCAAGAAGTGTCAGATTTCTTTGTTCTGAAATTGCAAAGAGAGAGGCCAGCAGCAACATCCCTCTAAAGCACTTACATTCAAGCATGGATGGCCATACCCTGCAATCGATCCTGCGCAGGGCCAGCAGAGCGGATGCTGCTGCAAGTCCCATACCCTGGGCCTGTTCTTACAAATTCACCTTAGCAGTTTGCTCCGGCTGGTAGCACTTGATTTTAAAAGGTCTTGTCTGAATGTCAATGTATTTCATTACAGTGTGACCCATACCACGTATTCCTCCAAGGAAGCTGTGTGTTCTCTGAGAATGGTCCAGGTAGCACACACAGCATTCCCAGAACCCTCCTGCTAGAGTGGGAGCTGGGAGAAGCAGTCATGGTCAGGAAGCAATTTACAAATGGGAACAGTCACTTCACTGAAATTAAACCATACCACTGACATTAAATATTGCCACATGTCAATTGATGGCACTTTTAACATAAAACAATCTATGTTCTTAGTTCTGGAGCATGCACAGAAGTCTTACACTAATTAATGCTGGGGTTTGCCTTCCCAGTTTCATATGTTTTAGCTGGTGGTCTCTAGTGTGAAGTAGATTCAGCTTTGTCCACACACGTAAGTTGTTCTAGCACGTGAATAGGACAAGAACACAACACACTGCTCTCACATAGGCTACCAAGAAGGAAGAAAACAGCTCCTATTTAGTTGGCTGTTTCAGAGAGCAACAGTAGAAAAAAACTGCGGGTGTCCAAATGAGAAAAGCAATCCTGCACACACCGATATGGCACTGGCAAAGAAAGAACTTGAACATGTGCGGAAGAGGCCCCATCTTTCCCCCGCCCCTCCTCACCCTGTATCAAAGACCTCCAAAGCTAAGCAGAGACTCCCTGGATGCTGGATATATCTGACCGGAGGTATTCCTGTCTAGAAGGGTCTATCACTATGATCTGGAGATGATATACAGAGCGGTTCATTGTCCAATTTGTCTTTACTGGAAAGCATTCCCCTAAGTGTTTAAGCTTTCCACTCTTGTTTCTTTTATACGACGTTCTTCCAAGTTTCTTCCTGACACTGCATCTCACAAGTGAGAGACAAAGTATAGTGTTAAGAGAATGGAGGAAAATGCCCTCAGCAGAGCTTTGACTGAAATACAGATGCAAATGTTATCAAAGTCAGTGGAGCCTCTGTGCTTTATGACCTCTGAGCACCTACAGTTTGAAGTACTGCTAAGCAGTGCAGAGAAGGTCTGCACACATGCACATTTCTGGTTACAAATACAGGAATGCTTTAAGCAGATGTGCAAATTTGGTGTTTGAATATAAGCTATGGGCAAAGGCAAACAATTAACATTCTTCCAATTTTCTACTTCTCACTGGTTATTAAAGTACATCAAAAAAAATGAAGTTTCCTTTCTGCGTTACACAAAGCAAGAACTTGAGTCAACTAAATATTGACACTGGAAAACCTTCTTGGGTTTCAGAGGCAGACGGGACTAGCAGATATGCCACAGGACGTTGGAGAGACCCATACCCTTCAGCAGCAGCTATTGCCATCTCTACTAGACTTTTAAGGATAAAAAAATAATAAATGAGGTTCCAAGAAAAACAAAACCAATACCTCCATGTTATCAAACAAATGATTTTCCTCAAAAAGAAAACTGTTAGAGCACAGAATACGATTGAGGTATGTTTAAAAAAATATGACAATAGGACTACTCGTAAGTATCTGTGCATTTTAAGTTGTGTGATGACATAACCTGGATGAAGTATAAACACAATCTGTTTAGATCATATTTCTATGAAATCAAGCTTCTGCCTTATTTTCATATTCAGCATGAATAGTTCTGTGCAGCAGTACCTTCCTCTAAGTTAAGGCATGGCTGTTATCTCTGTCTTGTGGATTTAAAGACCAGTAGCGTTCCCCTGCACCAGAAGCCCAACTTCATTTCTGAGTGACAGACTATGCAATGCAGGGTTATTAAATCACAGACAGTGCTGAAGTATCAATACAGGGAAGAGTCCCGCAGGAGATTACTGTGAAAAGAAATAAATTACTTCCTCTAATAGGAAAAATAAGCCCCTAAAACAAATTCCCAGATGTCCACCCAGCCTGGAAAGCATTCTATCCTGGCTCTGACAACCACCAATGCTCTAAGTACCTAAGACACTTGTTTTATTTAACAGGTATGGAGTACGTAAAGAGAGACCTGGAGAGACTGACAGAAGGAAAAGACAGAGCAGGGCTCGGCATGCACTGCCTATTGTGCTGTCGTACAAACATCAGGCAAGGTCTGGAGCTTCTCTCCTTAGCATTCACTTAATTCCTCCATATTTTCCCCAGAACAAATCATGGGAGATCCTTGTCTACTGTTTACCAGTTTCTACAAAATTCAGAGTTCAGGAGCATAAGGGAATAGTTAGAGCACTACTGCTGTATTCTAAAGGAGCTTTAACAGGGGATTATTCTAGTGATTAAACCACCAAGTGTGCATGTAGCACGCATACTGGGGATCATGGAAGTTTAATGTGCTGTAAAATTCATGAAAAAAATTAGGACACATTGCAAGTCCATGAAGCCATGTGGGTGCTGCACACATACATTTTGTGTTTGACATATTGCATTCAGAGTGTATGGCTAAACTGCAGCACACATTATCAGCCTGGCTTAGGTGGTAATGCTGCAGTGCAGCACCATCATGATAGCCTAGAAAAGCAAAATGATTAACAGACCTCAGCCCTTGCTCTTGATGGAGATAACCAGCGCTGCTAGCAACAGCAGTCCTTGCCAGGGCAATGGCAGACTTTTTTTTTTTTTTTTTTTTTTTTAAAAAAAAAAAAAGACTCTTAGGACCATTGAGGTATGTGCCTTCTACTCACAAACTAGCCCAAGACGAACAGGAAATATTTACAAATTAGCAATTTGTTGACATAAACAAGTTGTGCTGACCCTCTGTTCTCCCCTTCTTTCTCCCAGTTCTGCAGTCCTCAGAACAAGGCCTAAGGATGAAAGGAACACAGACCCACATCACCCTGCTGCAGCCTCCCCATGCAGCTGAATTTGAGCCATTATATGTGCAGATGACATATATATAAATATACATATACATATTTACAATCCTGTTTCCTCCCACCTTGATTAGTGGGAGAACATTTAGACATTTCTGTCTGCCTCCTTTCCTTTCAAGCCTAAATGCAAAGGACAGGCTCTGAAAATGGGACGTTTTTCCTCCCGAGGCCCTTTCCGAACTCAGCAGGTGCAACCCCACTGAAGGCAGGAAACTCTACCATTTCTAAACTATGTTCCTGGCACCTGCTTATCTTTCCTGCTGAAAATGTAGCGGATGTCAAAGTGTATCAGAATTTACACAATCCCCTTGACTCCAGTATCCTTTTACTGTAAATACAGCCTGAGCTTGTTTGAACTGGAAATTGTTGTTCTGGGGAATAATTGCTCTGTACACAGTACTGTCTCCAACTGTTTCCAATACATTTTCTGAGCAGCTCAGGTTCTCATTGCTAACCTCATGGTAAGCTTAAAAATTTGAATTAATTCTCTTCAGCAAGCTGCACAGAGCCCTGGTTGCATATCTCAAAAATGTCAACAGCAAAACACTCAAAGCAGGCACAACTGCGCTTGCCTGGTTTAATACAGCACAGCATTTCAATCTAATACAGGTTAAAAATACTTCAGAGGTGAAAGAAAAATGCTGTCCATGTACACATCTCTCGATGGTGACAAACTAGATGAGAAGGACAAAAAAGAATAGAAATTATGAAAAATAGTCTGATGCACCCAAATGTGCACACCCACTATAATTAGTATTCCCACTCCAAAAACACACGATAACCTCCTCTGATGTTGGCCTTCCTGGATTTTGCCGAGGTGAAAACAACATTGTAGGAAAAATACGTGATCTTTTACGTGTACTCGTCATTGCCCATCACATTCCACAGCGGTTAGGATCACCAGAGGCAGGAGCTGTCTCAGACAGGCTTGGGTACCGACAACTGAAATCCAGGAACGTTTGGCACTCAGATACTATGGTCACAGATAATCGTACTCCCAGTGACTCCACATCTGAATCTACAGCTTTACTTTTCAAGTGACTCTGGTCTAATCCAGCCTTTTAGTAAGCAGAGAAGCTCGTTATCAGGATGTTATTCTCAGCAATGAGTTCTCAGACTGGCAGCAGAGATTAAAGATTGGTGAAGAAGTCAATATATATATATATATTTTAAAGCTCCAAAATTATGACAGCTGAAGAACCGACCTGCGATTGCAAGGGGAAGGCTTCTGTGCTCTCTGGTGACAATGCTGCAGCACAGCTATTGTATGAAACACTTGACTCTTCTGGCCCAAGCTATTGCTGGAACGTGCGAAAAGCTGATCAGCAAAATCACTCAGTTCCACGTGTGAGCCAAGTTTGGCTTGTGCGAGGGTGGCTTCTTGACTTGATTATTATTTTCCCTTTGGAAGAACAGAAGCAGTAGGAACCTCACTTCACTACAGGTGATGCTACTTTCTCAAGCAAGCACCCATCTTGTTCCTTAGAATAATCACAATTAGATCTCCCTTTTGGAAACAAATTGAAATAAAACTGCAGGAAGAGGAGAACCTCACTATGGGTTTTTACATTTGTATCTAATTCAGCCTTCTGTCAGTATTTTCTTATGCACAAAAAAGCCACATCTTCAGCACTGTGACAATCAGAATTAATTATCTGGAAATAGGAGTTCTAGGCAGAACAAAGTTCTTGTATTAAAATCCCTGATATTTCCCCAGTCTAGAAAACAAACACCCAAAGTATACGAAGTGCATAGAGAGTCCAGAGCAGACATGATTGCTAAGCCACCATAAAGGCAAGATGACACCAGGAGTTAGTAGCAAGACAACTTGCAGAACTGCTCAGTGGACTCACAGATAACCTCCTTTTCTTCCACTAGAACACAAGCAGTAGCAGCTTCATCTAATATTAGCAAATAGAGGGGAGGATGCCCCCAAAGGATCCCTAACACAGAACATTCCCCCCCACCTCCTCAATTATTAACGTGTACACCCAGACATCGCTGAGGGGGGCTACTGTTACCACAGCCAAGTAACTACTTGCTTTCCTTGGTGTAACATGAAAAGATCAAAGCAAGGCCAAGCACATTGCTGAGGAGGAGGAGAGGCAGAGTCCTAAGCATCACAGTACTGTTTTATTCCAAATCCCTAAGAGACAACATTTCCTTTTCCTATGCTATGGCACATCTACCAATAGAAAATTAATTTCTGCTTTTAAGAAAAGAGCTTTAAAAATTGTACTCAGCCTGTATCAGTTTTCACTCATCACCCTCTCTCTATAATACCCCTGTGATTCCAAGTTCTCTTTTCCCTGATGAAGAAGGATCCATTTCCCCCACATATCGTCACAGCAGAGTGTTTTCTGAACACACCATCAGTGCATTCCTTGTTTTTCTACTGCCTTTATTGAATTTAGTAAGAAAGAGGACAACAACAACAACCCAACCCCTATAACCACAAATGCTATGATACACAAACTCAAGAGAGAATTTCTCCTCATCTACCTTCTAGAGATAAATTGGTGAGGGACCACTGCAGGGAAGAAAGGCTTTGTGATCAAATTAACACACTCTTCGCCGCATCATGTATAGGCTTTTTACGAGGTGATGCCAGCAAGATACTCTGCTTTCCTATCCTCACGCCCCAGGAAAGGGAGCATGTCTCCCCACCCACAGCACACTGGAGATGGGGCAGCTTCTCTCTTGCTACCACCCAGCTGAATATAACCACCAGCACTCTCCACTGTAGCGAGAGGAAAGGACATGACTTGGGCCTTGGAAGTAACATACAAAGCCAAATACATCTGGTCCAGAAACCAGTTGGAAACAACTCAAGAACTGGAACAAGTCCCTTCAGTCACTGACTAACAGATGGCATTTATCCAGTGGTGAGAAGCATGTTCTCTCATGCCAAAATTTACAACTTGCAAATTTATTCCCAGGCCCCATGGTGTAGTGGATCCAGTGAGAACGATGTTAAGAGCCTGCCTCAATTTCCTCTTGATCCAGAGGATGATTTACATTTCCATCAGTCTTTCCCCAGTATTCTTCCTGCTGCAAGATGACCAAGTACTCAGCTGCATGCAGGGACTTAGAAATAATACTGAACAACATGGAAATGGCCCCAGAGGCATCAGAGGAGAATCTGTAACCCTCACTCCCCACATGTATACAATACCATTTTTAGTAGTTGCTGACCCGTGTTAGAACAAGAACGGGGTCAGGAAGGCAAGAAAACACAGACACAGCACAGTGCTTGCTGGAAGACAGTCATTGCATGAGACAACCCACCAAAAATTGCATGTGCCATTAACCACTGAGCAGCGCCTTGCTGATGAAAACATTCCCTGATAACATTTGGCATCTGGATTCCATTTCTCACACAGCAGAAATTGATAATGTTAGTAAAAAGGCTAAATGCTATCATATCTAAGTTAGCCGTGAGTGATGTTTTTTGGTTGTTTTTGGAACAGAATAAAGACTCTTCACAGTTAAGTTCTCCAAGACTGGCCACTAAGCCTCCTAGAACCCCACATTTCATTTAGTACTTCCTCCCTGCATGACTCAGGTAGTTTGATTTACCTATAGGACCATCCAGACACCCTACTGAGTTCTACGACAGTTTCATCTCAAATGCCTACACATCACAGAAAGTAGAAAGAGGTCTCCTGTAAAGCCATCTTCATCCTTTACAAATACAGAAAATGCTTTTAAATACTTAACAGATCAGCAGGAAATATTCTGAAACAATGATAGCTGTGCTCTTCTAACCATAGAGGAAGGATTTAATACATTTTTATTTTTATTTTTTTCCAGAGTAAAGAATTTTGGAATGCAACTGAAGTTATTTACTGTATAGTAATAAAAAGATCAATGAAATTAATTATTTAAATTGTACCTCCAAGTCCAGTTTTCATTCTGACCCTTCATACAAAAGGCAGGGATGTAATGGAACTTCAACATCTTCTTGCCCATCTGTCTGTTCCAAAGCTCAAACAACTGCCATAGTAGTTTTTGAGAAAGATTTCCTCAACCTTCACTGAGACTTCACCATCTCTCCAGTCTTTTTCCAGTGCTTATCCTGATGTCCAATCTTCACTACAGATTTCTCTACCCCCTCCAACCCTCATAAGCACAAAAAATAAATTACTTCCTTTGCAATCTTTTTTTTTTTTTTTTTTTTTTTTAAGGAGTGGGAGGGGGCGGTGGTGGTGGTGGTGTGTATTTCAAGATTCATGTCTTCCCCCGTTCTCCTCAAATACACAAATGCAGACAGATGGGCAATCATCCAAACTTCTCCCATAGATCAAATTACCCAGATTACTCCTTACTTACTCCTGGATCCTCTTCAATTCATCCCACAGCATCCTTAATTGCGGTGCCCAACGATACGCACTACATGTCGTTTAAACGATACATACACTTAAACTTAACAAGTCAGCCCACACGCTGCCTTCCATACACAGTGTTTCCTACTTCAAGCTAAGCATATTCAAATGATAACTCTGAGAGTTCAAGCCAGCTTTGTTTTAAATTATAGAAAAGATTACGTAATGCATTTTAGACTGCCGTGGTCAACATGAATATACTCACCATGTACTCAGTCAAATTTAGTTAAATAAAGGGCACTGCATTCCAAGCACCAGCAGGTGTTGCTCCCTTCATTGAAGTTCAGCACTATTCACTGGGAATGGTGTCAGACAGTTACACACCTGCTCAAAACCCAGCACAAAACATTCTAACACAACCATGCTCTGTAATTTGGAAGTGCTTTTATTCACTGTGCCTTTCTCAATCTGCATTGAAAACACAAAGTGTAGCCTCTGGTACCCTGAGTTTTTCACACACCACTCCTGAGAGTTCTGCTGAACCTAGACGTCTCTCATTCTCTCTTACTGATTGCAGCTCACTTAGATCCTGGAAAGAGCCTTGTCAGTTCTTGTTGCATACAGCTCAGTGGCCTTCAGGAGACACACTAGCTGATGAGTTATTTTTTTAATTTAAAAAAAAAAAAAAAAAAGAACCGAGGAAAAAAGCACAGGGCAAGGTCCTTGTCTTCCAAAGTCACACAGCTTGATGATCTGCTCTCCCTAACGCAAAAGGGCAGACAGTATTCCCTTCCTTTTTTTTTTTCTACCCAGTTAGTTTGACAATAAATGCAATTGCTCTGATAAAACATCCACAGCAAGAGATCATTACACAAACTAATTAACTGCTGCCACCAAATCATTGTGTAATATTTTCACTAAAAAAGTGCAGCCAACATTTTGACATTTTGCTTTCAATTGCACACAGTCATGAGCAAAAAAAATCAGATGCTATTACTTGTGTTGGTTAAAGTTTCCCCCTAGACAAAACATGGACCCTGTCAAATACCATCACAGGAGCACTAATGCAGTAGGTTAAGAAGCTGCTGCTCGACTCTTGTTGCAGCAGAGACTGAGGTCAAGGAGAGTTGCCAAGGCAGCCAGCAGGCTGTTCTCACACTAGGGGCTCCCTGCACCCTGGCTGCCCCAGCCCCCGGTGGGAAGAGGCCATTGGAAGCAGGGGATGAGGCCAATCTGATGCAGCACAGCAGATCGAGCAGCCACCAGGAGCACAGCAGGGAGGGAGGAATGCTTCAGGCAGGAATTCATGCTGAGCAGAATCCTCCCATTCAGCCTCATCTCCAGCTGGAGGAACAGGGAGAAGCTCAGCCAGAGGGAGCAGAGCAACTCTCTCAAAACCTACAGCCCTCTATGGGTTTTGAAAGGTTTTGACCAGCTAGGTTTGCTCTGGGTGATGTTTGCCTGTGCTAGCCACGACAGAACAGTTGCACTGGGTAGTGCCATCTTGTTCCAGTTACCTCAGAGCTGTTTACTAGCCCACCACCCTGAGAAATTCAGTTTGCAGTTGGAGTAACTTCAAGCCTCACTTCAAATGCCACCAAGAAATTCCTCTGGTCAAGTTGCAGTTTGCACTTTTTTCTCTCAATAAATCTGCCAATTTTTTTGCAGAGACTTTGCTCTGATGTACTACCATGCATGTGCTGTGGTGTGGAGACTGGAGAATGCAAGGGCCAGAAGCCATTCCACAGCAAAGCCACCTAGCTGATGCTGATAGTTATGGTCCTCACCTCCAGGCCTGCTATGAACTCAGCTGGCTTCTCACTAAAATTTTGCTCTCCCAGCTTCTGTTCTCCTCAACACTAGGATGGGAAGCACACCAGGGCATCAAACACTACAGCTGTCTGGGTTGTATCACATCTGGTGTCTTGCGGTAACCAGCACGGCTGTGCTAGGGTCAGGAATGAGGTTAGTAATTAAAGGCAGTGCCTCGGCTTACAACCACAGCACGTGCATCTGGAAGCACAAGGTGATTTTCAAGTTTTAATTTAAAACTGGAAGGACCAATATGCAAGTTAGCCCACAATGACCTAGCTCCAGAAGGAGCATGGATGCATCAATTCAATGTTTCAGTCAGATTAATTAGCCACGTTGTTGATTACTGTCCCTGACATAACCGGACCACTAAGATCTAACACACAAAAACATATCTGTTCATGCATAACTACTGTGGAAACCTTTAACGTTGTTGTTTTGACAGGTGGAAGCTAATTTTTAGGCTTTTTAGCAACAGATCTTTCCAGGAAGGAAATACTGTCTTCCATTTAAAGTCCCAGTAAAATAGGGCCCACAACAACCCAAAATTCAGCAGCAAAGGCTAAACTGTGAGTCCTTCGCTCACATTAGTACATAAATGCTCCCTGCAGTTGTGCCTTGCAAACCACTAACACCACCCTAGTAGCTCAGCATCCGCAGCGTGCAGACCGGAGCAGAATCAAACTGCTTTCCAGCCCCTGGCACTGGAACCGTGACCTCAGCTGTCCTCTTAATCTGTTATCCTATGTCTCGAGCTGAGGAACACAGCTCCAATATAGCCTTGTACTCATGCACAGCAAGTAGGGACTGTGAGCCCAGAAGACATGGTAGTTTACAGTTTTCTGACCTTAAGCAAGCAGTGCTTTGAAAGCAACAAGACATTCTTCCACTTGTTCAGACGAATCAGCCTTAGCTGCAGTCTGCACTCTTACACTCAGTCCTCAGCGCAGAGGCAAGTGATCAGCAGCACAACTCAGACGCTTCCTGGAATTGTTGGTGTTTAATGCAAATGCATAAAATCCAGGCACCGCAGAGCTTTCTGCAATATAATCCCAAAGCTGCTTAAAGGCCAACTTGGAATAAAATTGCTATTGTGCCTCTCTGGGTATAATGAATTCACAATAACCTCTCAGATGCCAGTGTCAAAGAATATGAATTTGCCTCAATGTATAGAATGCATTCTACATCCAGCAACACACTGCCATTAAAATAAAGCTCTGAAACAGTCATATCTTAGTCATGGTCTACAACCTCCCCATGGAAACCACTCTGCTGCCCATTTACTCCAAGAATACAATTATTTTTTTAATGCATAAGGTACTCAGTGAGCCTATTCCAAAGCTCTAACAGGAGCGTTATTATTATTACTTTTTTTTTTTTTTTTTTTTTTTTCTTCCCAAAAAGCTTTGAAGATTTTGTGTTAGTAGCAAAGAAATTTCAGAGTATATCACAACCCCACTCTGCTAGGCAGTTGAAGGGAACAGGAACATCACTAGTTGGGAGTAACATAGGGAACAAAATGTGATACAGCACTGATGGTAAAAAAAATAAATAAATAAATAAATAAAAAATAAAAAATTTGCTCCTAACAGTGTTGAAACTGAAGCAAGATCTTGTCATTCTTACTCCTCTAAGTTTTGCTGCACCACTAACTCATGCATGTCATTACCTGCAATCGTGCTCACAGACAGGACTAAACACGAAGTTCTGCCAGTTCCCCTGCTGTACTTCCCAGCCAAATAGACCCTGGAGCTCTTACCTCTGGGACAGAGCCTCACAATATCAGTGCTGTAAACAGGCCTGAAAGCTGACTTGTTTCTGTAACCATTTTATCCAATTGCTATCAACCATGGCATCCTTTCAGATTACTGTGTCCTGAGACATGCAGATAGGAAAGACTTGCCTAAGTTTACTCTTCTGCCACTTGTAAAAATACCAATAAAAATGCCTAAGCAAGAGCTTGACTTTGCTGCTAGAGATTAAATGAAAAGACGAGTTTGTACAAAGTCTGGCCAGATAGATTACAGTTTCATTGATCTGGCTATTGTCTGATCAGGAAAGCAGCAGGACTCACATCCATACTAGACAGCCCAGCAGTTTATAGGAAACTTACCTATGGCAGTCTCGCCTCCAAGGGCAGACTGTACCACACAAACTGGAATGGGGCTGCGGGCTGGTGGGACTTCACCACCACCGTAATACAATGCTCGCAGCTGACTAGAACGATTGATTATTCTGGATAAACTTTTTCAAGTTGCAGAAGGAAGTCCAGATGGAAGGAAGACTGGCCACATATGTGGTTTGCCTGAAGGAAAAAGTCAGCGAAAGCCCAAACCTTGGATTGGAAAAAGGGAAGCAAAAGCTGGGGCTTGCAGCATTTATTGGTCCTTCCATTGCTGTGTGTGCTTGAACACTGCTTTCTCATTAGGTAGAGGCAAACACCCAGGATGCCTCCCTGCTCTGCTGTATGCATACAAAAAAGGCACGACAGCAAAGCTAGCAAGCCGGGTGACATATCCAGCAGTAATCACAATGGAGAAAGAAAATAGTAGGGAAAATGGCAATACCCAGAATCAACTGGGGGGATGCCAGAACCACTCACTTTAGTGCTTCAAAACACCCACAGAATCAGCTCTCTGTGGCTCAGCCTGCACATTATCCCTTCAATCCATATGCATACCAGGATATTCCTCTGATTTTGCCTGGGAATATGAGCGCCTTGCCGACAGTCACGTTCAGGACATGCATCACAAGCTTCCTAATGCACACAAGCATGCTGTTTCGCTTGCAGCAGGCCAGGATGTTATTGTTCTCATGGACTCACGCTGGCAAGAAATCCTCCAACACCCAAACCCACAAAAAGCTCTTAAAGTTAAAATTCTATCCTTCCTAATGTTCAAATACGTCTAAACGGAGCACAGATGCTGAACAAGTATCAGACTTGCACAAGCTGCAACATGGCACTCCGTTGCCTGGTAGTCCTCTGTGTAGCTACATCTGGCCTGGGCTAGAACTCAAAATACTTTAAACAGCCTTGAAAAGCCTCAAGAGCCTTAAAAATAGGAAAACAGAAGAATGTTTGAGAGCAAACAGGTGGCAGATAGCTCTATGCTGACAGCCTCATTTCGTAAAGATGATTCTTACACGTCATCTAAACACTGCATCTGTTTGCTATTTTTCTAATATGATTGCACGCTTTCTATACCCCAGCTATAAGAACGTTCCACCTTGAGTGGCATGGGACTTAGAACAAAGACACGGGGCTCCTTCAACAGCATACACACAGTAAGGAAATCCAATGCAAAGAAGCTCAAACTCTACGTTTATGGAACACACAGCATTTATGGCACAGGTAAAGCCACATTATCTTGGCAGATGTACAAGTTCTTTAAACTTCAGTTGAACATGAAATATAGCTAAAAATCAAAGTTGGTCAGCAAACTGAAAGTCACAGCTTGTGTCTTAGCCAGAGAGAAATCCAGCCACAGAATGTGTTACCCTGTACCATAGCTGGTAGAGGACTCAAATGCAAATCCATCAGCCAATCATCAGCCCAACCTCCCATTCTTGCCAACATAGATTTCTTCCTTAAAGCAAGATACACAAATTAATTATACATAAACATTTGGTGACATCAAAGCAAAGATTATATTTGAGTGTCCAAGGAAATCACCTACACATGACGGCTGACAGAACAACAACTAAGATCTTGAACACTGAGAATTACTCACTTTTTGTTGACTCTCTAGACAAGGCTAGTCCTACGCTGATTTCAGCACAAGAAAACCAAAGACACACCAGAAAAAGTGAAATGAATTTCTCTCCCTGCACAGCTAACATATTGATTTTTCCATTATCAAATCTGTTTAGCCTCCACATACATAAGCAAACCTCAACAATGTAAGGAATTCAACATGGCCATTAATACAGAGCCTAGAAACTCCAAATCTTCAATTCAACATTAGCTATAAAATGGTCAGAAAAGCATGCAAGAATGAAGCTGCCAGATGCTGTAACCCAAATATCTTATTTGTTCAGTGTTGGATTATGCAAATTCAATGGTAAGAGTCGCTTCAGTGCAGAAGGACTACTAAATTACTGACTGTGACACCCACGGTCCCTGGCACTCTAGCCTTTTCTGCTCAGAAGCGCCTGGCTTGTGGGTTACCTGAGGATTCTCTTTGATCACAAAAGCTAGTAGGAGTACGAAGACTTCCACATGGGGGATTTTTATTTAAGAAGCACATATTCTGTGAGAACTCCCATGGGTCAGAGGAAGCTGAGGTTCTTTTCAACTGTTGGCATAGAATTCCCAAAGCACAGAAGTATCCCTGTTTGTGGGAACAGCCTTTAGTGCCAAAGCCCAGTTCTCCTGGCACAGAGATGGCCCTGTGACAAGCAGAGCAATAGGGACTTCTTGGAGAAGAAATGCCTGCGTAACTTGGAGGTAGGGGAGAGACCATTTTTCTGGAACAATTATCCTGGCACAAGGACAAACATGACAAACTTTCTGTAAGGAAATTGAAGACTGGGGAGCCTTTTTTTGGTTGCTGGAGGAACTCTAAGCAACAATGTCATGGAGCAGCAGGAAAATGTAGGTGATTTAGAGACACTGCTAGAAATAAGTTAGAGGCACCCCAGACCAGAGTTTCCTGCAACAGCAAAAGGTTTTTTTAGGTTATTAAATAAGTCACTGGCTTATTTGAGACTGTAAGTTGGTGACTCAGCTAGAGCCTGATGGTCCTGTATTTTCTGTTAATATAAAATAAAGATGACAAATTAATGACCAGTCACTACCGGGAAAACACAAACCAACAAAGCACCCAAGTCAGACACCTGTGCCCAGCGCTACTGCCTGTAAGGAGATCAACTCTGCTCTGCTGCATGTTACATACAGACCGTTCCACACACCTGCCAGGGTGCTCACAACACACATGCAGGAAGAAGCACGAGGGAGCCAAGTATGAGCAGGGGAGTCCCAGAGTGCTCTAACAAGCTCAGCTGTACCTTGGGCTACCTTTCTGAATGCGTGCAGGACATTCAGATCCCTGCCTTGGAACCAATAAGGAAGAGGCACATAAAATCCCTTAGCAATCAAGGTTATTGGACTGTGTACAGGAAAGGTCCACAAAACTAGACAACTGTGGATAGCTCAATATGCTAGGTTATGACTCCAGCTTCTTTAAAACTAGTAGTTCTAACTCCACATACAATGCTAAATCGATAAAGTGCCATGACCACATAATTCCTCTGAAGAAACTTGCCCTAGAATTCAATAGAGATGAAAGAAATAAGATCCTATTGTCATTTTATTTCTCCAAACTAAATGGAATTGAACAAAATGTGTTTTTGTGGATCTCTTCACTCATCCAAGAATGAGGTACAAGAAGGGATATAACTCTTGCTTGTACAGCTCTATTCTTTCAAATGCCTCAGGCTACAATATTTGTCTGAATAGAAGAGGTAAGACATCTCTTTCAGCTTTTCACATGCTATCTTTTTTTTTTTTTTTTTCAAGCCAGTCCCGCCACAGGCATTTCTTGGTTTGATTCAAACCCAGGAGTTTTCTTGCTTCCTTCAAATAAACTAATCAGTTCCACTCATCTTCCACTTTACAAAGAGTGAGGGCAGAAGGTGAAGGAGCTGCAATCCACCATTTACCTCCCCCGTCGTCCCAATTCCATTGCCTCGTCCCTAACACTAGGCTTTCCCAACTTTCCCTGAAGACTTCTGCTTGAGGTCACCTCTTTCTGGTAGGTGGTCTTTTGCTGTAGGGCTCCTGGCTGAAGATCAGAGCCTATTCAAGTGAGCACAGCTGAATCCAGGAGGAAAAAAAAAAAAAAAAAAAAAAAAAAAAAAAGGAAAGAAAAAAAAAAGACTTTTCCCAAACTATAGAACAGGCGTAGCTTGCTCACTTTCCACCTCCTCAGATTCTGTGTGGGTGGCAAACAGAAACATGTGTGGGCTGTCACAGGACTCCCACTTGAGGGCTGAAGCAATGTTACGCAGGCACAGCAAGAATGAAGACTAATTATGCAGCTGTGCAACTGAAACAAGCCTTGCAGTTTGAGAGCATGGCTGATAAGCAGCTAGATAACAGAATGATAAAGAGACCATCTGTAGCATGTCAAAGTGCTAACCAAACACACCCAACATGGATGTGTGCAGGCTAAAGCCTGTCCAAATACAGCACTAAAAAGTGTACAGACAGAACAGAGTCACAGCTGAAGAGTGGAGCTTCACATACCTGTGAAGTAACCAGTTCAGAAGTGCAAAACTGAAAGTGATAGCTTTTAGGGAGAAACACAAACACTAGGTAAGGATCTTAAGATATACATAAAACAGAAAGCTGAAGCTTCGATTTGGGTCACTGCACCTCAAGCGTTGTGTTATGCGTTGTTGGGCCAAAAGCACGCTCATCTTTCTATCCACCATACTACACCATTGAGTAAGAAATCTGCATTGTGTCGTGTTTTGGAGCTATACATGACTAAACAAACCATGATCCCCAGACTTTGAGCAGCCAGTTGGCAACAGACACCACTCTGCCACTCCACCAACAAATGGGTCAGAAATGAGCAGGAAAGCCAGACACACACAGAAGTAGCCACTGAAGATTTAGTGCCCATAGTTAAGTCACCTTTCTTCCTCAACTAATGCAACAGCAGCAGGCAGCAAGATGACAGAATTGTTAAAAAAAAATCTTAATTTATCTAACTAGAATTTCTACTGTTGTAATTGAACTTATAAACTTACAGAGATACAGATAGGAGACATTGGTGAGAAGACCTATTTTTGACCCCTTCAATAGGTATGGCAAACACTGATGCCAAAGAAAAAATCCCTCCAAGAATCTTTACATTTGTCCTGTGAAACAATTTCTTGCTTCCCTTCCTGCCTCAGGAGAATCATTACCTGTTTGCCAGAATCACCTTGCTATGCTCATGAACGGACTCACAACATGGAACAAGGCTGCTGAAAAGTTGTTTTGCAAAAAATTCCTGTAAGCAGTAAGTGTGAAGAGGTTTTGTGGCTAGTATCCTTCCTGCTGTACACAGCATCAATGATAGCTTCCTGATAAAGACTGGAAACACTGACCCATTTTTCAATGGAGCTGACACCTCCCTATTTGAATAGCATCCACTGAACTCTCCACAGGAGGAAGCCAAAAGAGAATTATGCCTGAAAAAAAAAAACACAACACCTTGAAACCTGTTTGAAAGTAGTTACTTCCTTCAGGTATGCTACATAGCCATGATTAATCAGTCCTTTTATTTGCAGTCAATTTTATTTTTTTTTCCCAAAAAATCGCAGTCATGTTCACAGCTTTTTAGGCTGGCAATTCTGAATTTATTGGACTGCAAACTGTATATTGAATTTTCATCAGTCAGCTTGTTCTTTATTCATATGTACATGTGTGCACAGCACTGGCTAACCTTATGATTGCAGTATAATAAACTCAGTGAAGGTATGAATTTCTCTAGATGCAGTTATGTAGTTGTCTTCTTATTTTAGGGCCATTTAGTTTAACAGAGGATTTTAATTCATACCATTTTTAGTTCACACAACATCTAGTTTCAATAGCACCTATCTCACTAAGTCTTCTAACAGAAAAGCATAAATTAAAGTGTTGTGATCATGACTTCATACTATGAAGAATTCCTGTGTCTGATCAGCTGTTTATAACAATCTTGCTTGGTAGTTCCTTGCCAAACTGAAATAAATAATACCTGTACCAGAAGCTGAAAACCAAACAAGAAAATAAATAAATAATAATAATAATAATAATAATAAAAAAAAAACAAGGGAAAAAAAAAGAAAAAAGAACACCCCACTAAATACTGTCTTCCAGTTTGAAAGAACAACTAAAATAAGGAATCTGTGACAGAAAAGACTGAATTAAGTTTACAGTTAGCTTTAAACAAACCCCAATATCAATACACATGCTTCCTATACACTAATAGTAAATATGATGCAGTTATAAAGGGTGCAGACCACTGACTACAGAAAAGGCTCTGATCTGTTTAAAATTGAAATGTGGACTAAGGTTACATGCGCACAACACCCCTGGTATTCTTCAACTGTAAACTCCCACCCATAAAGCTTGCTAGATGGGCTTTAAACTCCTAGAAGAATATATTTACATCAAAACAAGGGAACATGAAAAGTCTCGTTAACACAGATTATCATCTCAGAGATAACAACATATCAGCTATTTGGGTAAACTGGTGAAAGTTAAGGCAGGTTTTGATCAATACTTGAATAGCATAGCTAGCAAAAATGTAATGGAGTTGGACTTTCCGTTTAATAAGGCTTTGGAATTCAATACTCAGAAAGAGAGAA
The DNA here is from genome assembly GCF_011077185.1 of Oxyura jamaicensis. Taxonomy (NCBI): domain Eukaryota; kingdom Metazoa; phylum Chordata; class Aves; order Anseriformes; family Anatidae; genus Oxyura; species Oxyura jamaicensis. The sequence goes on from NC_048901.1 coordinate 11,941,660, forward strand.
ACTAAAGTTACCTCATTGCTTGCTCTGACATTGCATTTGTTTTCTCCTTTCTCCAGAACAGTCTTCCACTGGTGTGGAGAAGCAGGATATAGCAGCCACATATCACACAGAACGAAAGCCTTATTCTTCTTGAGCAAAATTGATGTCTTCAGTTCAACTAATCATATTTATAGAGAAAAAAAGTTTGAAGAAGCAGTAGGATACCAATATCATGCTATAGCTTGCTAGTAATTGGCCAGCAAGGAACATGGAAGAGACTTTACTTTCAAACTGAAAGATATCAAGGTACAGAAGAGCTGTACAACAGGGTGTAAGCCATAACACACTACGCATTAGCCAACTTTCTTCAGTGAGATGACACAAAAAGGCACTTTTGTCACTATCATCTCCAGCCTCCTTTTGTCATCAGAAAATCATAGTGAAATTACAGAACAAGACTTAGCTTCCATCACCATCCTATGTTAATGGAGAACAGAAAACTAACCAGGTGATACAACAAAGCAACGATCACCTCCCCACAGGGAAGTCAGAGAAAACACAGTCTGACCAGAGTGAAGCGCTCTAAGGCACTTGTAGCTTAAGTGAGTTTCAGAAGAGGAGATGATCAGAGTTCAGCAGATTTATAGAACTTGGACAGTATTTACAAGTATAGAAATGCTACTATTAGTAACTTCTTGTCCTTGTCCTGAGTTTCCGCACTACAGCCAACACACACCACCTTCAGCATAGAAATGAATCATAGAGTTGACTGCTTAAAAGCCCTCAAACCAAATCAAAAAGGCACTGTCAAGCTGAACTCTCGCCTTGAAAAAGGATTAGATAAACAATTCTAAAATTACAGAGAAGGGAGAGATTCACTGTAATAGACAGGTAGTCAAATGAAATATGACATGTCATCCCTAGAGGAAGAGAAACTGGCAGACTGGCTTGCTTTTCCTTGTGACATCCCCAGGATATATGACTATCTTGGCAGAGAATAGAAAGAGGTACAATACTTGTCTGTATCACTGCAGCCCAATTTAATTAGCAGTCTGCTAAAGAGCTAAGTTTCATAATTAATAGTGATGCAAGGAGGCCAACAGCACAACAGAAAAGAATAGTCAGTGTTTTTTAGGAACTAGCTGACTAATCCACTTTGGGGACCACTTTAATGAACATTTCCGATGAACATTTTTGGCTTCCAATTGATTTCCAAAAATATGGCAGGCAGCAAGAAAAATATTTCGTATTCATTCCTGCTTGCTTACCAACCTGCTCTTCCTGCTTGTTTCCCAACCTGCTCTCAGATTAGGCACATTTTATTTGCACAAAATGTTCATATTAATTGCAGAAAAACTACTAAATTGTTCCCTCTGGATATCTTGGATACCATTATCTAGAAGAAGATAAAATGGATTCACAAATGATTCAAAGTAATAGGAATTTCTCTTCCCACTAGCTATTGCAGTGATATTAACCTACAGGAGATGCTATGTGGGGTTTTATCCTACCCTTGCTGAAATGAGCACATTTCAAATTGGATCCCTAATTCACGATGCAAAGGCATGTCATTATCAAAACAGTAAACCAAAGCCTGACTTGCTCATATAGCATAAAAATTATTGATTAGTTCAGGAACAAATGTAATCTAGCTACTCAGTGCCAAACCATGTCTAGCTCCCCTTTGCAGGGCAAAGTATCTGTGACTTGTTAAAAGCATGAGGCCTGAATTTGGTGTCTGGCACAAGACTTGCCTTCACATTATGATTTGCCTTCTGACTACTATCTGCTGGTATCTTTAAAAAAATAATATTTCATTTTTATTCAGAAGTTCAAACGGACACAGGGTAAAAGCTCTTAAGAGTCCTGATGTTCATAGCTGTTTTCAGGATGTAATACTTTATACTGTCTTGTAGAGTTTGACATCATCTCCTACTTTCAATGCCTTTAAAAATAATAACTACAACAAGTGCTCATACTTGGCTGAAACATTAAGAAGTTTTCAGATTTAGGGAACTAGCAAGTCTCCTGACATAAAATAAGACCATCAACACAGGTATTCTGAAACAGAAGGGGGATTTCCCTTCCCTTCCTCTGGTCAGCTGTTGTGTAGTCTTTCAAAGAGATTCAGGGTAGTATACTGCTGGAACAACACGCAGAAATGCCATCAAGCCAGCACAAGTAATGATGCAGAACTTCTAACTGACAGCTTTTTGTACCCATGTATCATCTGGCAAAAAGAGATGAGCATGGGATAGCATTTCACACTCCAAGTGAACTGTTCACTAGTTAGCAAGGACTGGTTGGTGTGCTGCAGGCACAAGCGTGGGAGAGCTGCCGCAATGACAGTTTGAAGAAGTTTAAGCTAACTTTTAACCTCAGAGAGGGACCAAAACTGCCTCCGAGGCACAGCAGGACTACAGAATCGTGGCTATTGTGTGGGAACAAGCTAATGAAGTTGGTCTATTCTCTAGTGTAAAAGAATCAAATTCAACTTCAGACCTTCCCCATCTTTTGGCCTGGACAGATGGAACAGTTTCCATGCCCACCCTCAGACTTATTAACATGCTGCAGGGGGTCAGACACCACTACCAGCAATGTGGATTTGTTTGAAGTTGAGCACAGGCATCACTGCTAACAATGTCGCAGCAGCCATTTGTACAAGCATGATTTCTCTTTACTAACAGTTCTAGAAAATGGAAATTTTGTTCTTTATCAAAACAAACAAACAAACAAACAAAAACCAAAAAAACCCACAGCCTAGTTCTAAAGCCTCCTCCTGAGCAGCTCCCCTCAGACTTCCCTTTTCTGCAGTGCTAATCAGCACTCAGCCTGAAGGTCTGTCCCAAAGGAAGCTCACACTGCACAAATTCCCAGTAGCATCTGACAGGCAAACAAGGGATGTGCAGACAGCTTCTGGAACCACATTATTAGTGACGTGTGCAGGAAAAACACTTGACATACTGGCTTATGATGATTCTGTTGGGGACAGAGAGAAGGATTTAAGTACACATACTTTACCAAAAAGCAGCACTAAATCAGCCTGTTTAGAATCCAGACTCTTACTGGAATTGCTAATGGTGTTTGAGACAACAGTGAGCAAAAATGCTTGCACCACTAGAAGGATGACCTTGCTGAAAGATGGTTAGCAGACCCAAACTCAGTTTCACAGAACAGGCCTTCTGGAAAACTATGTGCTGTTTCAACAGTCACCAGAAAATCAGGCATTCAAAGTTCACAAAAATCTGAACAGACCTGAAAGTCATTCCCCAGCAACCTCTCTTCCAAGACAAGTGAGAGTGATTTTAGCCACAGTGTTTCTGAGAACTATTTTAGTTGAAAGTCATCAATGGCTTGAACAGCCCACAACAGCCACCTGAAATCTCACTCCATTTCATTTACCACTGAAAACCCATCGTATGCCATCAAGCCCTCTTTTTGTCTAGCAGAGGAGAATTTGCAAGGAAGTATGATGTCCTTGTTCTACCAGACACTGTGATATTAATGGCAAGTTTGCAAAGACTTGGTGATGAAGTAATGTGAAACTGGTTTCAATTATTCTAACTCAAAAACTCCACTCTGATTAACAATGTGACTAGATCCACAGCTAGATTACAGAATCACACAGAATCACAGAGTGTTAAGGATTGGAACGCCCAGGAACACCTCGATCATGATTCACACATTAGTTCTGACTAAATACAGTAAGAGTTAGGTAAGGGATGGGAGCTACTAAACTCATATAAAAAGACTCCAAAATTGCATTATTTTTTTTTAGTATAAGTAATATAAGGCAAGATAAAAGTTTACATTTAGAATAGAAAACTTGAGCCACCGTTACTACTGCACTTCCTAGTTTATCTTCTCTTTTTGCTCAAAACAAGGACACCAGAATCACATAAAAGATGTCTGTGCATCCTTTTAGACGGTGCTATGTGGAACAGAGCTGTCAGCTTCACGTTTTATAATATTTGGCAGAAAACCCACATTCCTTGTGCATTGCAGACTTCCCCTGAGGCCATCAAGTGTGTTGGTTATGAACAACGCTGGGTTAGGTCTTCCAGACATAAATCCAGATCTACTTATAAACCTGTACACTTGCTGTGCGTGATTGGTGCAGATCCCATGATAGGCACATATATTAAACATGTACAGGATGTATCAGTTCTGCGTACCTGAAGCATCAGGGGACCCTCAGTGTTTCAAGAAGATATTTGATCCATTTTTATCACTGTGAAATTATGACCTACATTCTATGTGCAATTTCCACAAAGTAATAAAAATAACCCAACATTTTTGATCTTAGTCTTTCTGAGAACTAATTCATTGCATTCACCTCATAGCAAATCCAAAGGAAAACACGTTAAACAGCAATATAAATTTCTATCATACTTGCTGATCAGCTTGGAGCAGAAGTCTGCTGCCTGGGTTTAGACACACATTGTTGAACTTGAGTTCAAACACATTTTTTTCAAGAAATTCTCTAGAAAAGCCACCTGTCACCTAGAACTGGATGGAAAATATTCTGGCTGCAGATCAACATCGTAGATTGCAACAGTGCAAGAGAAGAGCCCAAGGTATGTATTCTAAAAAAATAAAGTAAAAACAAAAAAGTAATAAATGACTCAAGAGGATTTATAATTCCATGGAAAATGCTACAATAAAAGGCTGCTCCCCGGTTTTAATGGCACTATTAAATAACATGCTTACTAAGCAAGATAATGTAATTTTCTTCATTGCACCTAAAATGTGCCAATGAATTGGTCTTGGCAAGTGGGCTCAAACATGATCAACTACATACCGATCCTCTGCGAGGGGAAAAAAAATCAGTTCTGATGCCACAAAGCTACAAAATTAAGCCTTTACAGAATGCTCAGAAAATTAGATATGGTTCTAAATACCACATTCTTCCTCCTCCCTGTTCATTGCTTCTCCAAAAAAAAAAAGGGGGGGAAAAAATGGAAGAGAAGGGGGCTACAACATGGTTCTTCCATCTTCCTCTTCACCCTCATTATATAAAGAGATCAGGCACAACCATGAAACACTTCAGGAATCAGTGTAGGAATCAGAATCCAGATCACAATGGCTGGTTGTTTTGTCTGAGATGCACATTCTAGCACTTTTATGGATATTAAGAAATAAATACTGCATACAGAAAATTAGTTATTCTGCAGCTACAGTGATTAAATACATATAGTGACAAGATAAATACAGATCTTCTGGAAATGATAGGGTTACCAATTCTATCCCAGAATTGCAGTAAAAGAGCCATAAACCTGGGAATATCTTGGTTTTATTGTCCTGCCAACATTACTTCTGCTCTCTAGTTATTACTCTGGATATGGGAAAGGACTTCAGTAATTTCAGTCCATACACAGGTATACTTCATCTTCCAGATGTAGTGATGCTGTTTGAAATGCACTCTCTTACTGTAAAACTTCCCAGATTACTTTTTCCCAGCACTACTCCAGAAATAGTAAGTGGTTTCTAGGTGATCAGAGAATGGAAGGGGCAAAGAACTGTGGGAATTTCAGATAGAGCTCATCTCAGGCTATTAGACAGTGAAAGAAGCTGAGAAGCCAAAAAGAGGTCAGCTAAAAAAAGAGGTATTCCTCACTCCATTGTGCAAACTGAATTTATTCATGTAGAAAAAAAAAAAAAAAAAGAAAAAAAAAAAGCAGCCTTCCCTAGCAGGGCTGTTGTTATTACCTACATGCAGCTCCTCTGGGTGTGAACTCTGACCACTGGGAACTTCATTCTGGTTCACAATAAAACCACGAGCAGTCTGTGTCACTGAACAACCTGTTCCCCTACAGCAAATACTCATGTTACAAAATACTTCACTTTTTCTTTCACTTTAAAAGCATGGTCACACCTACACCTCTTTCATCAGAGATTCCTTTTTACCTCTTTCACAAATCAAGACCTAAATACCTAAAAATAAGAGGGTGAATCTAGATGAAAAGGAAAAAGATGAGACAGGAAACAAAGGGCCAGCAAGCTTCAGCCTAGCTGCAGACAGAGGGAAGTCATACAGAACACTTAGAAGTAAAAGGAATTAATTCATGTTCATTCCGGCTGTGATCACTTCATTTCAAGGTTAGCAAGGGCATGTCCTCAGATAGTACCTTCAGCTCTGATGGGAAGTAAGCACTAGAGGAACATGAATATGCTGCCAAACCCTTTGAAGTGTTCATTTGTCTGTAGAGCAGGTGGAGCAAAGGCAGAGGCTATCTGAGCTGTGCACAGGAGCTCACAGTTCAAGTTCCTATTTAGGAAAGTTCCTATTTAGGAAAGAATCTCTAGGGATGATTTGATGAATTGTTTTCAGGCTCTGGAGTAGGCATTAAGAAACATCCGTTTGTGTTTATCATGATGTGGACACTTGTTCCTGACGATAGGGCTGAGACAATGAGCATGCTCTGCATGTCACAGCTAAATAAAGTTCTCTTGTCTACCTGAAAAGCTAACCCAACCGAACTCTTCCATAAATGGTATCAGACCTAAATTCGACCCCACAGTACAATCAGAGAGGAGAAAAAATAATAAAAAAAAAATCTTGCTCTTCCTGTGACGAAGAGCTTTATCTTTGCAACTGGATTAAAGCCTTTAGCTGCATTTTTCAATGAAGAGTGGAAAGATGATTGTAAAGAAGGCACCATTCTTATTCCAAGTCTTTATTGCTACCCCTAATTTTGGCACTAACTTTTTTAACAGTGCTTTGAAGACTTGCTGCAAAACCAGTTAAAAACACTGAATTCCTGCAATCTTAATTCACATCAGGTTTCTGTTAATTTTGGTCACTGGTAGTGTCAGAATGCTCTGACATATCAATGTTTTACACTTATGCTCTTTGATTGCAAAAATGCAATCAGTGAAGACAGCACATTAACCTAAAATCAGCTATAACACTTTCTTCTCCTTCCAGTTAGCTGTCACAGTCAGGAATAAAAACTAGCTGATCACTGACCTATGACAGAGAGAGATTTTCTTCTATCTTGAAACATACCACTACAAGGTGTCTGAGGCACAGAGACTATCGTGTAAAAGACAAACAGAAGATCTTGTCCTCCCCCCGAAAGCCATTTGATTTTGGAACTCAACCTTTACCTTATTTTGGTGATTGTGTTCAGCACAGCTGGGACCTAACTGCATGTTCCACTAGTCCCAGATGGAGCCAAGAACATGTGAGGACAACGAAGTTCTGAACACATTTTGTACAATCCAACCAAATAACCAAAAATGCAGGAGAAGTTTACACAGCTTGTCCGGTTTCTAAATTTAAAACAACTCCCTCTGTAACGTACAAACTAGGTCTTGAACTTCTCATGTTCTTGTGCCCTTATAATCACAGATCACAGTATAGAGGCATGTAACAAAAAAAAAAAAAAAAAAAAAAAAAATTAAAAATTGTCCTTTCATAGTGAACAGTTTCTTTCAAGAAGTGGAGTAAAGAGAAATGGTATTTGTCAGCTTGGGCTATGTTGCTTTTGTATGCAGTAATAAAAAATTGTTTAAAGTAAGAGCCTTGGACTTATAATACAGTTATTGAAATCTTAAAACAATGCATTTGGGTCTGTAGTATTTTTCCAAAAGTGTTCAGTTAGTTCAGGTTTTGGGCTACCTGATTTTTTTTTCTTCATTACACAGTTATTTCCTCCCAAAAATTCTTTGCATAAAGATTCCCAGTCTCCTCCTTTTTCAGAGCCAAGCAGTAAATTAGCTTCCCAGGTGCCAACTCTGTTTTCTGCAACTGTTGCAGCTAAGTCTGCAGTTCTGTCTGCCATAATATCTAGACAAAAGGAACTGAAAAGTTTCCTTCTACTACTGAGAACCAGAATAAGATTTCTCACTGGGTTTCCTCCCTCCATAAAATATGACTGTCTCTCGATCAGCCCACTCTATTTTTCTTTCATTGTTAGTATAATCAAATTCCATAGCACTAAAGAAAAATAGTAGGGCCACACTCAGAACATAAATCAGTCTAAAAAAGTGAATAAACTTAAGCAAGTATGTCTTAGTTTCTAAAGACAACATCAATAAAATAAAATAAAAAACCAAGCTGTCACACTGGGTTAGGAGTTAACTCTTTCAGCTTTTTTCATCTCTGATAGGGTTTTAGGAATGATAGCCCAATTCTCCCTGTTCTGTATTCCATTTTGGTGTCAAGCTAAGATTTTTAGAGATGCTTTAAGTTCAGTTCCTCAGAAAACAGGCGTATCATTAAATACTGCTATTTCTCTGAAAGCATAACTGTAAAAAAAAAAAAAAAAAAAAAAAAAAAAGGCTTCAAACATTGCTGGTTTTGCATAGACAAAACCCAACACATTTGCAACAAAGGTTCTGGTGCACATTTAAGAATGACAGAGTGCCCTTTACAGGACCTTTTCAGCTCTCTCTCATCCTACAGCTGGACTGTCCAGAAGATCAAACGAAATAAGAGTATGAACACAAACAGGTGTTCCTTTGTCTCCCAGAAAACAGATCTGTCTAAGGTGAGCATTACTCATATGGCAATGCATCCCATGTCCTTCTTCAGCGAATAAATTGATTTCACTGCAGACACGGGCTCCACTAAGCAATTAACAGTCTTAATTCTGTTAATGGTGCTACAAGAAAGGCTACACCAACCAAGGTCACACAACACAACCATTAAGAGTTGCAGAACCTCCTTTCTGAACGGACTAAGCCTGATGCAGATCCATTGCTACCCAGAAGCACCTGGTTTCTTTGCTCTGCAGATAGCACAGAACTTTCTGGAAGCCAATGCATAGAAAATAAAATAGTGTCTCCAATCTCTTTCAGCATCAATGACCAAGAGCTCTGCCTTTGTACATAAGGTACCTAATACTGCTAAACCACAGATGAGAACACTGAGGCAAATGGGGATTAGAGCCCAGATTTGTACCACTTGATTCCACCTAAGTTCCTAAGTCAGCTAGCTCAAGGCCTTGACGAACAGCCAGCTGCCAGTAAGTACCAGAGGATTTGCCACGGTAAATGGTTGTCTTTGTGATCTAGTTTAAGAATCGTTTCAATGGATGGCATCCATTCACTGCCTCATGCTTTCAGGGGCGGATCGATGTTGTCCTTCTGCCAAGTGTTCATACATGAACACCTAATGAATATCTACTTCCTTGATTTACAAGGGCTAAATGGAAACATTGAGGAAATAACATTAACCACAAGATTAAAAGCCTTCACTATGCAGCCAAGAAAAGCCCAAGAACAAAAATCAGTATTTTTCAATACTTCAGAAGTCCAGCACATGTGTATGAGACATATGGGCAGAACTGATTTCCTGAGCTATCAATCTATTTCCTGCTATCACTAATAATCCCACATCCACAAATAAATGCTTCATTTTAGGAATGAGTTACAGACTTCATCTGGCATAGAAAAAAGTAGCATCAATAGAAATAAAGCACAGTCCTCAGGAGCTTAGAGCAATGTATGGTAGCTTCTGTAATTATTGCCACATCAAGTATGAAAACATATCTGAAATGGTTACCTAATATTCCTTGAATTCCTTTCTGCAAAAGCAATGCCAGAGGTTAAATGTTTTTCTGCCCGTGAGTCTGTCGGAATTACAACCAGCCTGACAGTGAGTATATCAGCTCCTAACCAGAAGCACCAGATACTACCAGAAAGGTCCACTGACTGAGAGGTATTCCAATCTTAATCACAAAACCCATGCAGTATAGCACAAATCTCATGCTTGATTTGTTTTGTTGTTACTTTATCCAGTCTCCCAAGCAACAACTATCTCATATCAGAGGTATGATTGTTCTGAATCATAACTTAGCATTAACTGCAAATAACCTGACTGGTCTTCAAGTCTATTTATTACAAAATTCTTCAATGCATGCAGACAAAAACTATGCTAAAGGCATAGCCTAATTAATAGTGTAGAATACTTCTCTCTAGCACTAAGTGCTCTACTTGAATATTTTCTTCTGCATGCTTGCCTCTGTTTTTATATTTCCATTAAAAGCTTTGCCTATCACCAACCATTTAACTCGTGGTTCTTTGCACGAGTTAATGAGAAGCTGCCCACTTGTAAACCATTGGAATTTCCTGTTGATACCACACAAAGTCTTCACTTCTGCGCACTCAAATGCAGATAATTCATTTCTCTGATTCATGTTGCTAATTACTTGTTCACCAAGCAAGTCAACAATTTCAAATACATACCCTTGAAGGCCTATAACAGGAGACCCCTACAACAAACAATTGAATGGATTTTTATTTGTGTATAGTTAATTCAGTCTAAGCAAGTCTTTGTAAGGGCAAAACCATTAAAATTAGATTCAAAGGGGGATGTTAAAGACTAGCATGGATAGTTTTATACAGTTTTATACAAAATCTTATTGCATGGAGAAGAAAATACACACAGGAGAAAGACAGGCATTCCCAAGTTATGTCTTATGTATCACAATTGTTACTTATCTACAACTATACTCGGCTGCTGAAGGAGGGAAACTAATTTCACAGAATCATCTAGGTTGGAAGAGACCTCTAAGATTTCTTTCATCCATCAGTCACAGAATCGCCTATCAGAATATGAGGACCTCTGAATGTGAATTACATACTTGATGGAAATAATCACTATTTTAGATTTTAAGTGTTGAGCAGGGCAAGATTCAGTAAGTCAGAGCTAATATCTCAGACAAAAAAAAAAAAAAGCTTTTAATTTTTTATGTGACTTTATACCATGCAACTGTTTTGGAAACTGTTTCATTAAGATAGCATCTTCTCGCCTGCATCAGCACCTCTACTATTCTTTCTTGCAGGAATTGACTTCACTTCAGAGAAATACAAGAGGAGTAAGACCCATTGGAAAGCGAGATTTTAATTCTAACTAATCAAACCCAAATGATAGACTGTATTAGGAGCATATGAGATTGGCTCAGCAATCGGAAGGTGATAGTGGAGAAGTTTTGGGAAGTAAAGAAAGGGGTGTGGAGCTGGCCACGTATGGATGACAGGAAGAGGAAATCTGCATGACTAAGAAGAGCTGAAGAATGAAGACATCCACAGTGACTGTATGAACCTGTGAATCCACAATAGGCAGACTGGTAACCAACTCTGCAAGCAGAAAAGGTAGGAACACAAAAAAAGATGTAGATCCTTATGGGAGAACATGATGCTGACAGATATCCTGGACATGTTACTTCACAAAAGCTATAAACACCTGCTTGAAAATTTCAAGGATACACCTGAGGAACTGGGCTTTGGTATTTCTATTATAGTCTGCTGCATATCTGATTTCTCAATCAGAAATACCTAATCAGTCACTAAGTCCTGCTCCCTGACCAATATCACAAAAGTCATGGGCTCCTCAGATCACATCAGTTAATTATTCAGAAGCCAGGTGTTTGGGGCAAACAAGCCAATAAAAGACTTTGCTGTTTTATCCATAACTAGTTGCCTAGGTGAATGTGATTATGAAGTGTTTTTTTTATCCTCCTGAACAGACCTTCCAACCCTTAAATTCTGGCTGATAAAAGTGTTCCTGAATAACTCAAAGATGCCACCTACCATATAACTGCAGCCATCAAATACAAACAGAGAATCTGGATCCACTAAGTAGCCAGGGGGAAGCACTGTCTGTTTGAAACTGGTAAGAGCTGCAATGTGCAGTTGAGAAAGTTTTGGCCAGGCTATCTAGCTTGTGTGTCAAATGCTTCACACTGCAAAATCAGAGTTGGACTTACTGCATTAGCCAAGTTGGCATCCTACAAGAGAAATGAGGACATTTTTGCATTTGTCATTTTCTGCTTCTGCACTATATCAAATTTTCCACTGCAGCGTCAGGAGAGATTTCTATCTGTTTCCACTGAAAGCAGCCAGGTAAGGACAGCAGTTCCATACCTTTATTATGTTTAAAAAGGTCAGTTTGCAAACTGCCTTCACGTTCCACCACAGTCAACATACCGCTTAACAGAACACATGTCCAAATTCCTAGTGATTTCTTCCAACTTTTCCACTGGGCTATGAAAATACTGAGCATACTAAAATAGTCACTTGGCATTTGCCTCAGAGGTGGTTGCATCAAAAGCAAATAAAGGTTCTACATTACCAATGCAAGATAGACAAAGTTCACAAGAGAAATTAACTGAAAGCAATCAACTCTCCCTGTTTCCCTAGATGAGGGTGTTTGTTTGTTTGTTTGTTTGATCTGGAAAGATTATTTCATCAAGTTGTGAGCATCTGCAGAAGATCCTTTGCTCCAAGCAACTGGAAAACATATACGAAAGTCACTTTTTAAAGGAAAATATTTCTTCTCCATGTCTTCCCCAATTTCTAATATGTTAAAACTGCCTGGGAACTTGTTCTGATTATACTTCATTTCAAATTTTGTTCATTCTATTATTCAACCATAACCATACCCTGCAGACAAAAGCCAAAAAAAAAAAAAAAGTTCTTGTCATCTATGCCCAGGGCAGCAATACAGATGTGCTATCTATGATCAAGAAAGACATCTTCCTAAAAAACAAAGGAGAATTTAATCAGCAATGTTTCTAATAACCCCTGGATTATATAGCCAAAGTGTTGGCCATCTTTCATTTCATTTGCCATGACAATCAAGGACCGAGATTACAGATTTTTTTTTTCAGTTTTTGGCTTTATCAAGATAAGCACAAAGTTCCAGGTTGCTGTTGATATTCTTGTTTGAACACCAGCAATACCATGGATTTCATAACCCTAATCTACCGGTATTTACAGTGACCAGCCCATGATAGGACCCACAGAACCCTTAAGGAAGCAGCAGCCTTCTCAGGCAGAACAACTAGCACAGATATAAGCAGGTAAAATATTAAAGCATTCTTCTTTATCTTGCAAATTTCTACATAAACTTAAAATCCCATCTGATTCCCTTCATGCACTCAAGGACAATAAAGGCACCAGGAAACAGGCTATCTGCACCAAAACCTTAGGCAAAATAATAATGCCCTTCCCCCTCCCCCCCATCAAATACACACTTCCCTTTCAGGAATGGGTGCAATGCAAAATTTAAAGACTTAAGTTCTGGGAAATTTAATTACAAATACATTCTACCCATCTAATTATTATAGATTGCTCATGAGAGAGCAGGTATTTCACTAGCTGGGAAATCAATTAATGAATAAACACTCCTGAAATTTGAAAGGATGAAAGCTATTAAAACACTTAAAAGTGGTTGGGAACACAGCTGGGGTTGGTTTCCACACTAGTCCTGTCCCAAGTTTCTTACAGAGGGTATCTGGAGTGCACGGAACAGTTGTCATACAGGGATAGGAACTACTTTTACTTGCATTCTGTCAATCCATGGGGGTTGTCATGGTAAGTAAAGTTTTGACGCAGAACAAGAAAAGGCTTTTCTGATATTTGCTGTCTGCCTGTGATGATTTGTGGAGTCTGTATCTGGCATATGATGGACACACACCTGACTGCATGCGAAACAACATCGTTTTTACTGAGCATGTACCAGCCTCTATATGCTTAACTGAGGGGGAAAATAAGAAATCTGATTAAAAACACTGAAACGTCCACCTACCACATTCAGGATGCACAGGAAGGGGGAAGAACTCCTCCCACAAATCCAGGCACTAGAGGACAGACCCCTGCAGAGCACAGTCCTGAAACACAGGATGCAGCTTCTCTCACTGCTTCTAAAGTTTCCTGTCTTCTGATTCTTCGTGTCTTTAAGCTCCCTGAGGAGTTCCACGTCTATCACATTATTTTCACAGTATTTCTGTTGATACGAGGCAAATACATCCAGAACTCATTCTTCTATTCCTTCCCCTTCTCACAACTGACCTTCTGTCTTCGGGGAAGTGCAGGGTGACCCGGAAGCTGCAGAAAGCAGACTAGGCAAGAGATCTGACTGCCAAAGTGAATAACTTCTACCCTTTAAATTAGCCTTCATTTATGCTTCAAATATTAGTCTTTTCCATGTATAAAGGGAGAAACATCGGACTAATGTCTCTGAAGTTTCCAGCTACAATGTTTAAATGGAGAGCACAAAGAATGAGATAAAAGGGTACTCCCATTTGCAGAACACTAAGGGCATTCTCTCTTTTGTAGGCAAGATCTCATCTAAACTAAAAATGCAAGGTAAAAAGACTGATCAGAGATGTTACTGCTCTGCAGTGGTGTCAGTAACATGCTAGCTACAAGGAGGTCACTATTTTTCCTGGGGGTCCTGTCTAGCATAATGCTCAGTAATGCTCTATGTTAAAGCTCAAATGTTGCGTATTGTTCTACATCATTCTTTCTACATTGGTTCAAAACAACTAATCCAGCAGGTACATGCCTTCCAATTGGAACTAGGAAGCTGAAGAACAAATATTATGAATGCCTGAATCCTTAGAACAGACCTCTTCCTTTCTCTACCATCTTCCTTCCAATCCCTCTGTACCAAACAGAGCTGCACTGCTATGGATGTGTCAATAGAACCATTTCCATGACAACAGCCTAAGATGTGCCAAATATAGACGTTTGACTCCAGCGAACAGAGAAAAAAGAAACATGACTAAAGGGCGTTTGGCTGCACTGCATTTAGACCCAATTCCTTCCTTACAACCACAGACAAACACTCCAAGAAGAGTCAATTGCATACCCTTTGAAATACAACTGCTGATGAAAGAAGGTTTGTTTCCCACTCTCAGTTTGAAAGAGCTGAGGATCATGCACTTGTTCCATTTCACAATCTCTGCTTTGAAGGCAGAAAACTCTGGCAGAAGCAAAGAACTGACTTCTTCAGTCACATTAGAAGTACTTGCCAGAATTTTCCTCCTTCCTGAAGCCAAGCAAGGCTCACACAGCAGTGGGGCCTCCTGCAGAGCACCACAAACAGCATCAGCCATTGTAGAAACCCCAATACAATGCGGGACCTGACCTGAGCCACTCCTCACCAGCTGCTGCCCTAGTGTAATAAACTGTAAGACAAATCAAGAGCACCTTGTTCTTCTTGCTGTACTGCAGGCACCTAAGTAGCAAATGTAACTCCAGCACAATTAGAGCCACAATGTGTGAATTGCTTGGGCTTTTAATGTAAATCCACTTAAAATAGTGAGTGGATACAGAGCTACTGTTCAACTCCAACAGTCCTCTAAGACACCCCTGCTCATGTGGCTCTGAGATCCTGGCTCAGCGCTGCACATGGTGCCAGGAAATTCCAACCTGCATCAGTCGGAGCTCTCGCTATGGCCCTAGTAAGGTACTCAGAGCAATGTTTTTGGTCTATGGCCCAGCTCTGTTTTCCTTTTGATTATCTAACAGACAGTGCTTAGCAACTCACACAAGCTTGTCCCTAGACTGTGTAGCAGGGGAAATAAGTAGTAGGAATTAAGTTAAGGTGCCTGCCTGCCACAGGGGCGCACATGAAGTTCGTAATTACCAAAACCACTACACCCCCCCTGCTCCAGCAGTTTCGTCTGCTTCCAGAGTCTCTCCTAAAAACTTGCTGAATTGTCACTATCTCAGGTGCTTCAGCAAGGAGCAAGCAGTTTCAGTCAGTGTTTACAGGTGGAAGCCCTATTTAACTGTTCCTTTAGCAATGCTTTTAATTGCACAAGAACAATTGCTAGATCAATCCTTTGTGTCCCACAGACTGGGCAACAAGGGATGACATTCACAACCAAGGGATGCTGTATGTAAGCTGGGCTATCCATGGCATTTACTCATAAATACTCATTATAACAAATACACTGGCCTCTAACATAGGTTTCTGGGATTAATCATTCCAGTATTGAAGCAGTAAAACAATATGCTGTTGTGTCCAATGTGGTAGGTCCCTTCTGTGCCATGACTTGCTACTTATTAAGTGCTATAAATAGAGAGGCTCAATGAGTCTCGGTGTATATAGCGCAGAAACCACATACACGGCTTGGTGGGAGAGCACATTGCCTCAGTGCTTTCTGCAGATAATTCAGATAGGCCTTCAGCCCTGCATAAACTATTTGTGCAACCAGATCCCTTTCACATGCACACACTATGCCTGAGGCCATGATACAGCTAGTATCCTGCATTACTCTAAGTAGAAACAGCACTGACCAGCTGTTAGTTCTCCCAAGTCCTATTGGTATACTTAGCAAGTATAGAACTGTGCAGCAGGAGGACACAAAAAACAACAAAAACTTCCACCATGCAATTCAAAGGCTACAAAATTAAATGCTAATTTAGTCCTTTAAGTGACAAACATGGTCTGTACATGTGTGTCACCAATGAACCATCAACTACAAGATCTGCTGCAGTTAAGCAGCTCCGACCTATTTTGTCTTCATAAAGCTTCTCCTCCAACTATACCCTCACCTGATAAACAGGACACAAGTTGGGATGCCTCTGGCAATCCAAAGAGTCAGCAAACTGGCCCTCAGAACATTGGCAGTAAAGATTGGCTTCTGCTTTGTTTTCAGAAAAATTAATCTACCTACCTTCTCTGCCAAAGAAAGCAGTTGGCCAGATAAAGCCAATGATATGACACCAGTTGCTCTGCTACACAGATGGAGAAGGATGATCATTAAGGTAGTCAAGACTTGAAAAACTCAGCCAGAAGTCAGCTGACAACCAATGCAACTGAGACTCTAAGGAAAATATAGACATATTGGAGTGGATCCAGCAAATGGCCACAGAGATTATTACGGCATCTGACATAGGAGAGGCTGAGCAAGCTGGGATTGTTCAACCTGGAGAAGAGAAGGCTCGGTGGAACCTTCATTTGTATAAACATCTGATGGGGTGGTAAGACAACAAAGCCAGACTGCTCAGTGGTGACTACAACTTACTGAGATACTGTTAGTTCTATTTAATCATAGATTTTTACTGTAATGGTGGTCACGGCCTACAACAAGTTGCCAAGAGAGGCTATTGAGGTTTTGAATATCTGCAGGATATCCTGGAGATATTCAAAACCCAACTGACTACAGTCTCAAGCAATACACTGTAGTTGATCCCACTTGGAAAAGGGTGATTTGACTACAGAGATGCCTAAACCAATTAGAGAGTTGAGGTGAGGGGAGATCTGCCTTAAAAGCCCTCAAGCTAGACTAGAACTTTCTACAGTAGGCAAAGTGTCCAGGAGCATCCTACTGCAGAGGATGCCTCAGTTCTCCAGGACACTGGAAACAGGAGTATGATTGAAGACAGTCAGTATCAATCAGTTCAGTTAACCTCCCTGCCAATTACAGCAGAAAGGAGGTGGAGGGAAGCTTCCATCCCCCACTCCTGCCAGACTGAGGAAAAGGATCAATATTCCACACAGCACAGTGAACCACGCAAGTGAAGGTGATGTGAATAAACCTCTATCATCTGTAAAGGCTGGAAAATAACTGGAAGAAATTACTTCTACCCTTATCTGCATACAGCTTGCACTTAGGCAAGATGCACTCAGAAACTCCCGAACCGCCCCTGCCTTGCTTGGCATGAAGGAGGAACTGGGTCACAGTCAGTTGCAAAGCTAAAGCACTGGTGCCACTGCACATCAGCGAACAGCCTACTAGAAGTATAAAGCGTAAGAATAGAGATGTGCTCTGACAAGAGGTCAGAATGATCCTCCTCTTCCCTGTATTGGCACTATGTTCCCACAAAAAAACAGAAGTCATCCCCATCTTTTATTACTATTACAGCTGCAAGGTATTTGCAATCAAGTTGCTTTTCTCAAAAACAAGCGCTGAAAAAAGGAAATGCAGTGCCTGAGGGGAAGCAGAATTGCAGGCTGCAGTCCCTGTCTTTACTTAGGAAAACCCTGTATTTGGCCAGGCAGAGTCTCAGGAACCGACACAGAAGTGCTCACGCTCATTTATATTCATGATTCCAGAGACATCAAGAATGATTTACTAATGTAAGTCATTACTAATTATCTGGCTGTTACTAATTTGTGGATTTTTAAATAACTCTGATCACGTGTCAAGTCACAGCCCTGAAAAGTTGTGACATTTCTGTATTTAATCCTTGGAACTGTAATGTTTTTCCATTAGAAAGCTAAACTCCCCAGACCAGAGCAGTTATCTACAGCAGACCACCACAGGTGAATGTCTAAGAGATGCATAAGTTGTCCCACATAGAATAACTTTGGAGAATTCCTCCAATGCCACAGTGATTATGGTCAAGCAGTACTTGGGCACTAAGGGGAAGTCCCAGCTGTCCTCTGCATGCTCTTATGTGAGCCAGGAAAAGCAGCACAAACACAGGTGAGCATTATACCACCAACTGTGACCACATACATATAGGATAAAGCTTGACCAAACCCCTGAATCCAGTCTATTGAGAGTACCGACATTAAACTAGCATGAAATAGGAATTGTGGTGAAGCTCAGAATATGCCAAAAAATATTTTGCTCTTTCCAAAGAGAGTAGATCCAATCAACAAGATTCAGTACAGATGGTTTCTTCATATTTTTAATTTATTCATGCTCTTAAGGCTGATAAGAGTGCCACATTTCAAATCCACTGTTTTCAAGACATTGGTAACACTGTCTGATCGTAATAAACTCTCTTAAAAGGTTTACTGTCAAAGCTTCTTTTGGGCACACAGGGTAGGGTTTTGCCTTGAGCAGCATGTACGAGCAGTGACCTCAAGTTGCCATGCAGTTCCGCTCAGCTCAGGGACTGCTCAGAATGGTTCTTGCCAGGGCACCATTTGAGCCACATCTTTGTTGCTTCAAATGAAAGCTCCAGAATTGACACCACTCTTTACATTGCGAGGTCACAGCAAAATCTGCAAATGAACCACATAAGCAGGTCCCCCTGCTACAGGCCTGGATCTCAGTGTACCTTGTCCTTGGACCATGCTCCCGCCTTCAGCATCCTGCTGTAACTTCTCCATTGCAACCACAATGTAAGCTGATGTTAGGCCTGAATGCTGCAGGGGTAAGTTTTATAAATGACCTCTGAAGTGACCACTTCAGAACAGAATGCTGAGCAGGGCTGGACTCTGTGCTTACTTCCATGAGCCTTGCAGCTGCAGTGTGCTCCAGTGCAAGAGAATGTAATGCTAAGTTGGCTGAAAGACATGAACAGAAGTCGCACAACAGAAGCAGCTCCAGCAGTCTTGGGATGGCACCTGTTCCACGGATTAGACTGAGTCTCATTGCTACAGCTGAGCCTTTTATTCCCATAGTGATTTTTTTTTTTTAATTCAATGATCACATACAGATTGTTTTACCTCCTCTAAACTTGTTTATGCCATGATTTTTCTCAAGATAACTGAAAAGACCCTCAGTGACACTTCCAAGAACAGGGAGCTATGTCCAATTAGTGCACGTGCAATTTATGTACTCTTCCTTTTCTTTTTGAAGCAATCTGTGAACTGCACTTTCTAAGTGCCAAGTATGTCTTTCTGCATGTGCATTTGAGTAGTGATCTTGGTTCGTACTTAGCTGAGGGCTTTTAATACCTGGCATGGAAAGCTTAAACAGCTTAATCCTTCCTGCCCGTTTAAACTAATCATTTTGTGTAATACTGGGCCTCCTATCACATCTTTTTGCCTATGTCTGCAAGGACAGACTTTAATAAGAATGTGATCGAAGGCAGCTAACTAGTAGCAAGCTATGGCCCCACCAGCTCCCACCCAAGCTAATGTCTTGCTTTCATGCACATACACAGCACCTTTACTTGCAGTTTCGGTGGCAATGGCCACCAGTATTCATGCTTACAAAAACAGCTTTGGGACTGCACAGCAGAACAGCACCCCATGCAGCCTAGTGCACCCAGCTTGTTCCTGGTATTTTTAGGCAACCTAGGGAACTAGTAGGTTGGTTTTAACAAGCCTCAGACTACAAAGATTTTGAGATGAGGCAGGATTTTAATTAAAACCGCAACCTCCACAGATAGTCACTGACCCTCAGAAGACCATTATGTTTCTCTAATCCTTCAAAAATACTTACTATGATACAGAAGAATTAGAGGACAGGATGTTAGTGGGAAATAAGCTTAGTTGCACACAAGTTTAACAAGTTAAAGGGTACACCCCCATGGCAAAGTACAGAAATTACTGTTTATTATTATTAATCTAACAACTAAGCAATATTAGTGAGAATTCGTCATGTATAGGGAATTATATACAGCTTTCATGGCAATTGAGCATGTACACTATTTGCCAGCACATATTATTACACATTTTTTCCACTACTTTTTTTTTAAAAAAAAAAGCAAGTCCAGAAGTAGGTCCAGATGAACCAGCACATGCAACAGTTACTCCAAGCCTCTGCATGTCCACCCAAAGCTATGAGAAAGGAGGTTCAAGGAGGCTTCACATTACCACCTCATTCCCCTTTGGACCAGGTAAGTTTCTTGTTGCAAGAGCTGTGATGCTGTAAATCCCCAGATTAGTTAGCATTAAACTGTTTCACTTCTACCTGACAAAACAGGAGCAACTTGGATGAACCTGAAATCAAGTGGTGATCTGAAGGGCTACTTTAAATGCAACTGAGTCTTTGAGGAAATATGGCCTTAGAAGACACCACATTCCTTAGAAAGGGCAATATTACTCAAAAGTCCAAACACTCTTCCTGGGAGATGTTTTGAAAGCAGACAAGCAAAAAAAAAATAATTATTTAAATCGAGGTGAAGATGTACACCCATGGAAGCCTCACTGGAGCATTTACTCCTTTTAATGCCAAATAAAAAAAATCTCATTAAAAATTCATTAAAAAAATTGTTACAAATGAATCTTCACAGAGAGAAAAATCAGAGTCAATTTAGCATGGATTGTTGTTTTTAGGATCGTTGTATTTGTTTTTTAAAATCATTAATGAATTGTTCAAAAGATGAGTGGAAGTTGTTCCGGCAGATGACACAGGAAATATACTGGGTGGAGTGGAACACATAGGACATGCTACAATGCAAGCAATGAATCCAGCTGAAGTCTCTGAGCTCACAATTTGCCAAATCAAGAGTGAAACATAACATCAGCATCCTATAGTGCATGCTTTGAAGCACTTTTTTTTTTTTTTTTGGGGGGGGGGGGCTTCAGAAGCATTCTGAAACACTTTGAACCTCAAATCAATCTCCTGTTGTGTGACCTCTTTAACTCCTGCTGACTAGGTGACCCTGGAGAAAGAAGGGTCAGTGAAATAATGCACTGCAGTCCACGAACACAGTTGCAGACCTCAGTACCAAAAAGGTAGGGCTGGGGGAAGAAAAATGCAAACTAAAGAGTTCAAAATAAAACTTCTTGCCAAACAAAAAAGATGCAAACCATTTGCCACAGCTCTATTACTGGCTCCCTCATAAGCCACAATAAGGAAATGAATGACTTCAAAATATTGTTCTGTTGCTTTTGTTGTTGTTTTTAGGTCTAAATGAAAATAACTCCCCACTCCATGTCTTGTTGTTTCGAGGCCACGTTCTGAAGACAAGTTGATGAGCATTTCAGTGTATAGAAACTGTGCAGTAGCGCACTGAAGTGTAGTCTGTACAATTGCTACAGACTCACAAATACACAGAAGATCTCTTTGGGAAATGACATCAACCTAGTTTACCAAGTGGCAACCCCCCTTTTAGTCCTTCTCAACTTAGATAAGCAAAAGAATACGCAGACTATTAATGAGGTCGGGATTGGACTAGCAACAAAGGAACTGGAAAACCAGAGACCTACTCACAAGCTAGATTCTGGAAATATGCTAAAGGAAACGAACTTTTCAGTAGAGCTGTAAAACAGTGGTGAATGAGATATAGGCAGCATGAGCCTGGGATACGTCTTGCCTAGGAAACCGGGGTTAGAGTGCCCCTAGTGCCACTGAATCACTTGCTGGAGCAGTGTCACAGCTGACCTTTAATTTGGATGCCTCATGTCTTTTTGTCCCACTGAGATACAGAAAGCCTGGTTTTCAGAATTGCTGAGCAACCCTAGCTCCCACTCATTTTCTCACTGGAGTACTGCAGAGGCCAAACATTTGGAAATTGCTTGCAAGTATTTAAAAATAGGTATCTAAACAGCAAGGCTACTATTCTGAGTATGAAACTATATATACACATCTCTTTTTTATCCTAAATCAAACCCTGAAAACCTCTCTGGCCCTGTGCAAGGGTTATTAATGCTTACAAAGTCCTCTGGCATCCTCAAATGGAGAGCTAAGTAGAACTGCAAAGCATTCCCTCTTTTCATGTTTATATTTAGCCTCAGGGAGAGGGGCTTTCTCATGTAACATAACGTATATTGACATTTAGACCAAAAATGCCATTGACTGAGTAGAATTTTTCGATTTATATAAAGTCAATCTTTTTACATTTTTTTTCCAGATGACATTTGCAAAGCAGTTTGCACTGTAGCAATTGGTCTTTTCTCTTTCATTTCTTTATCATGTATACAACTTCCCTTTTGATC
The DNA here is from genome assembly GCF_011077185.1 of Oxyura jamaicensis. Classification (NCBI taxonomy): domain Eukaryota; kingdom Metazoa; phylum Chordata; class Aves; order Anseriformes; family Anatidae; genus Oxyura; species Oxyura jamaicensis. The sequence goes on from NC_048901.1 coordinate 11,963,951, forward strand.
AATACAGGAAAGTCGATTCCAAAACAAAAGGAAATGTACTTGATTACTGAATGCAGAGGAAGAATTTAAATTGAAAATTGCTTTTCCCCCTTGAAAATTTGGGAGAATGCTATCTTTTCCATGTAGATGTCTATATTCCTGAGCTCATGCATTCTCAGCTATACACATGTATAAACATACATCCATCTTTACACTCCCTCGAAATCTGAATTATATAAGAACCTCAAACTGCTGCGTTCCAGTTGTGCCAAAGATCTCTCACCTCCTTTTCACCTCTACATTTCAATCACTTAAATCTAGTCTCTTTCTCTGAGGTCTCAGAGAAGAACAAACTCAGTATGAAGATCCCTATAGAATTCTTTTTTTTTTTTTTTTCCTTCCAGTGTGAACACAAAACCACCAAGAACAAACGTCTGTCAAGTCCACCTATCCAGCCTCAAGGCTACTTCTGGAAACCCAGAACCACTTACTAATGAATTGAAATCAGGGAAAGAAATTGACTCATCTTCCAGCCTTTTTAAATGCACCATTGGGTAGTTCATGGTGTCTGCACCCAGTTTGTACTCATTTTTCCCCTGACTTCCTGACACAACACCCTGATGTGCTGAAGACTGTCACGCTTCACCAGCTAAGGTGAGGTGAAATCTTTCTGGGACACCGCTACGCATTTCAGTTATTGCTGCTTTCACACACACTGTCAGCTGCTATTGCTGCTGCTGTTTCTCTTTTTCTCCTTAAGCAGTATATTAAATTTTCCATTCAAAAATGTTATTTAGCACATACTTAAAGAAATTCTGCCTTGTTCCTCTGCCAGATAATTGGCGTTGATGGCAAGGAGCAGCTTCTTACCATGGTTGCCTCAGTTTAATACAGAGAAGAATACAGAGAGAGCAGAACCAAAACAAAGCAAGTTCCTTTGGGAGATGCATTGCTTTTAAGGCTTAATCTTAACTCTGACCTGAATTTTGTTAGTTACTAGGGGAAACCTGCTCATATATCTCTGCCCATAGGACACTTACCAACAATAGCATTTTTGAGGCAGCAAGGAGCCTGAATTACTGATCTTTCTTATTATATTGATATACCAATATTGTAATTATGAAACTTGATTTGCTTTCTCCCTGTCCACAGTCTACTTCCATACCATTTTCTATTCTATTTCCTCGTCTCTCTATATTAGCTGCTAAATGCATGCACCTGCAAAATGACACCATGTGCCCCCCCCTCCTGGGGAACCAGAACTTGGTGCAAATGAAAGGGCATTTAGAAAAATAAGTTTAACTTCAAAGTTTGGTTTTGTTATCAACCTTGCATTTTTGATATCACTGTACATCATTTATATCAACTGACCTGATTAAGCTCAAGCTTACATCCATAGAGAACAGCTGACAGCAAATCCTCTAAGACAGAGGTGACTGAAACTACAGTCACTATGCTGTCTGTAGCTCTTGAGTACTTTGAAAAAGGTTCCAATGCCAGGGCTACGTTATGACAGTGTCAGAGCTATTCTGGGAATTATTTACATTCCCAGGTCCAGGAGAAAATGAGCCGGCAGATGTGGATACAATTCTGCATCTCAGTAGCTTGTGTTCCCAGCACAGATCTTTCCCCGAAGCAGAGGGCCAACAGCCTGATCTCACCCTGACCTTTTTCTTCCTGCCCTTGGACTCTCAGGACACACGGTAGGTATTCTGTGTTTCTTGGCCACCTGGAAGGTCTGGTGTATGGGTTACAAAGTCAGATATGCTGGCCACCCTGCTGTAATCTCTCACCATACAACAGTGCCTCTTCTCCCACTTTGGCTGAGGACTCCAAAGCAGCAATGGAGATTTCATTAAACAGCCCCAAACCTACAGTAGTAGATGGAGTTAAGACCTTTAATTAATTAGAAGTATATGCAGCTAAAGCAGATCTCACAGAACTACACCTAAAATTCTTCCTAAGGCTTCCCTCTAGCTGAAAGCATCAAGTAATTTTATTAAGGAAATGGCAGTCATTGGTGGCCTTGACTGAATTTATCTGAGAGAAGAACTCATTTGTTGTAGGTCTGCTAAAAATCTCTCTGGAGACAGCAACAATCAAGCAACAAACTGAACAGCTTAGTGATCGCTGGCCACTAAAATCATTGCCAGGCTTCTTTGCTGGTATCAGTTGGGAACGAGAAAGCTTCCTTCCCATGCTTGCTGTTCAAACATCCAAGCCCTAAACAGGCACATCAGTGATTAAAAACTAGAATGCCACATCCAGGCACGGCAAGCAGAACAGAAGTGGGCTGTGTAAACATACGTCCAAAATCTCTGGTACAAAACAAAATTAAACCAAGGACAGGAAAATAGAAACCGAACTGGAACCGTGGGCTCAGGGAACTGCCTTTCCTTCTTTCAGTACACAGCAGTGCAAACCCATTTAGCTCTCTTCTGCTTCACAGCACCTCACTTGGATATTTTCTGAAGGCAACAATTCTCTACACAGCCATTTACACAGAAATGCCAGCTCTGAGTTTGGATTCTCTATATATTTTCACTGAAATAAGAAATGCTAAAATGAAAGGACAGCTTTTATCAGGTTTTCAGTGTTTCCCAAGCACTGTTTCCAAAGCCATTAAGAACATATTTCTTGCCTTCTGACCTAAGACATATTTTAGTAGTCTGTGTTGTTCTGCCTCAGTTATAAATCTGCAGAGGAATCAGCTAGCAAACAATTTTTTTGGTTACTTCTCATGACTAAGAGACATTTCCCAATGACATACTCTTTTTCAGGTTTCATTTGGTTTCTCAAGGTCAATGCAATATCACAGGGCAATTTAAAAAAGATAAAAGTCCCTTACCTGTGGCAGAGTGAAGACTCTCCAAGCTCCAGTATCTGGACAGGACACCTCTCATCCCAGTACCACCACCGCACACCACCCCACTGCTGTCTGAATCTGAACCCGGTGAGAGCCCGGAGCTTCCACTGCTGCTGCAGTTTTCTCCACTGTGTGCCCCGCTGGACTCACTGGGGCACTGCTGGGTCCTCATGCAGGCAGGTAAGAGGGAGAGCCGGGGGCTCTGCTATGCTGGGGGAGAAAATGGGCCGAGCGTTCTGTAGCTGCTCCCAGGGCAGTGGTACCTGGTAGCGCTGTCTGAGGACTGAGCTGGATTCCTATCCTCCTCTCTGCTTGTCTCGATGCATCCTGACATCATAGGGGTCCACTAAGGAGGCTCCCTCTGTGGCATTTCAACTGCTCTCAGCTGCAGCTTCTAACAGCTGATTTTTGTTACAGACAATTTCAAGGCATTAAAAAAAGCAAGGATGGGAGAGAGATCTTTCCTCATAATTTAGCAGAGCCGTCAGATTAAAAATAAATAAGTGGAAATGATAGGATTTCATGCTTTTTAAAAATGCCCAAGTGAGAGAGACCTTGTGTTATCTGCTTCCCCTGAGAACTCGGAAAGGACTTAACATATAAACTAATCATGTTTAGAACTGGCTGTGGTTGCTGCTGCTATTAAAAAACTATTTTTGTAAGTCCTCAGAAAAAAAAAAAAAAAGAAAAAAAAGAATTCAAAATGAAATCAAAGCCAGAAAAACACAGATTGAGATTTGGGGAGGTTGCAGCTGGGAATTTTGAAAAGTCATATAATATCCACTCCCAGCCTATAGAATTGGGATGGTCTCTATTTCAACGCAGGATCTTTGTTAGAGACCTCAGTCCCATGTCAAACAGCATCACTATTTTTAATTAGATGGTTCTATTTCTCATTACCTAGCATGTGATGCAGTATGCCCCTATAAAAAGGATTCTGAACCAATGGTAGTTTCCCAAGAATGGAGAAATAGTTATACTGTTTAACTGCTTTGAAACACCACAAAGGTCTTATGGTAAGTGACATTTCCAGATCACCACTCTTCTAGAGGTATATAAATACCTGCCTTGCAATGGTAGATTTGTCAGACACTATCAAAAATAATGTAAGAGAAGCCACACAGTTCGTACCATGTATGGCAGAAAATCTTTATAATGTTTCTTGTGCTACTCACCAAAGTATGTGTTTTGATTAAAAGATCAGAACTAGATAGCTTCATTGTGAACTTATCCAGGTCAGCTCAATGGTGGCCAGGTGAGATTCAGTAACTACTCAGAAGGGTTTGGACTGAAGTGAACAAGCAGCTCAGCACCACTAGCACAGCTGAGAGGGGGGCAGTCACCCACAGGTGGGGTGCAAAGGAATGTGCTGAGAAAAATCAAACTGCTCCTACCATTTGCAAAACGAATGTGAGTCTATTCACCCGAACTCAGAACTAGGAGCATAATTTCATACAAGAACTGAAAACACTTGTTTAACTATTTCTGTGTTAAGTAATTCTGCCTGAAATAAATAAAGTCACATTATTAACATGGCCAAAGCCAGCTCCAACAGTGAAATCCCTTTGTCTGTGCAATAGTAGGGAGTACTTTAGGTCAGCAGACTGTCTTACTGAATATTTACTAGAAGAGACATCCTTTGCCCTCCATCACTGAAGTTTACTATCAAGCATCCAACCATACTAAGACAACTTTTGAGTCCTTAAACATTTCAGCTACTCCTTACAGGAACCTTACAAGGGTCTCCACAGTAACAGCAAAAAAATAAAATAATCTCTCTCCAGTTGACTGTTAGCAATAAATAAGTAAATACATAAAAATCCTTCAGTTATCATAACATATAGCTATAAGAATGTATCTTATCCGCTTGTACCAAAATATCTTCCCCTAATGCCTCCCAGTACAGAAGTGGAAACGTTCTCCATTTGACTGCAGTAGAACCAGTCTTCTCTATTGATCTAGTCCTTTCAGGGCCTCCTGGAACTGCCTGCATTAAAGTACAAATTGAGAGAAACACTGCCTGATCATAATAACAGGGGAGAAGGTAAGTAAAGTGTAAACAACAGAGTTGAATGCAGCTGTCTGGTGGATTTGGAACAGAGGGCATTGAGAAGAGGAAGGGACAGGGCAGGTCCCTAGACATGAGAGGCACTAAGATGCTACAATTCAGTCCCAGCTATTCTACTTCTGCTCCTTCAAACCTATGCTTGATACATGAGGAAGAAAACACCAAGTAGCTTTATCAATTCTTGACTGAACTACAAAACCAGACAGTATTCAGAGACCCTGTAGCAACTGCCCTTGCTCTGCCCCCAGCCTGCTTAGGACACTATCTGTTCTTCTGCTAATCCTCCCACTCTCTGGACTGAATACACTTGGCAAAGACCAAAAGATGTTTAATTCAGGGCCAGAGACAATGGTGCTGTAATCCTAGCAGAAGGTACTACTGCAGCATGCATATGCACTGGAAAGGCATTTTCTAGTGCAAAGGAAAGACAGGAAAAATACTACAAGGCCAAGCTTTGGAAGTTATGATTTTAAATCAGTTTTAAAGCTACAACCCACCACAGAGGAGTTCCACCTCAGTACAGACCTCAAAGCCTTATTTTTTTTTTAAATAAAATCTACATTGACTTTTTGCTGTGACATTTGATAGAGAAGACGGTACCATTAAAGTTGCCGTAGCAGCAACTGTCTCCAATTACAGATTAGGGATCTCACTCTGCAGCCTGACCAAGCTAGTCAAGGTAGCCCCAGCCTTGGACAGCCTGACCCTTAATATCTGCTGGATGCTTTAGACTACGTAGTCTCTTACCTTCTGAACACCAATTGCCAGGATTGTTCAGGATTTGCTAGGATCTACTTTATCACTCTTTACTCCATAAAAAGTTTTTATTGATATGCTAAATCTCTTACCTCAATAGCTAACATACACAATCCTGCTCAACCTGCTATGACAAATTTTCAGGAACTCGGCCATCACTTCTTGGCCCAGATTTTTATGTTGGATGAAAATCTGAGTGAGCACATGTTATCAGAGACCTCACTGAGTGCAAATATTTGTGTCTGTGATTAAACAGAATCAAGGCTGACATGGCAGGTCTAAGATCTCTGTGATTCACAGAGAGAGTGAAAAATACAATAGACAAAGTGATTATTTTTTAGCCACTTAAATTCAATGGCACTTCCATGGGTTAATTAGAATGGTATTGACATTTCATGCTACAGTGATACATTTCTGCATATTTGCACACCGCTTTTTTTCCTGTGTCCCTTCAAGAACTAAAATGACAAAAATGGGAATAAATAGCTCTGCTTATTATTTTTTCTGAACAACAGGATTGCTAAACATTTATGAAACATAATGAAGTCCTGTTATTGAAGCTAATATTTTCCCTCTTGAATAGATTTCTCCACTGGTTGTCAAACATCTTCACATTAACTGTTGCCAAGTGTGAGCTTAACAGCCCATCTATAGCTGGGAAAATAAGATGAAAGTTGGCCACATGACGTTGAGTAAACAAACAGTCCTTTTGCCTCTGAGAAAGACTTCCCATTATACCAATCAGGCCAGAGGATAACTCAGAATCAGTAAGTGGTCACTGTTTTCCAGGCTCTCAACAAAAGTCTCAGACTTTGAGAACTTGGCTTGCCTATTGTTACTGCTCATGCAAGATTTCCAAGGCTCCTAGTATGTTTGTTAGTAAAGGCCAGCCAGAACAAATGTATGTTTCTCAGGGTGGTATAACCAATACCACCACAGCAGTAGAACACCGGGGCATCTGTAGATATATGATAGCAGGAAAGTTAAAGATCTTTGGCTGTTTAAAGACACAGGGAAAATTGCTAGAAAGATTCAGCCTGCATTTAAATAATGGTTTAAAATAATACAGGCTTAAGGTCTGTTGTAGCAAAGCTGTATTAGACAAATAAGACCTTGTAATCCATTAGTTATGAGTTCCTCTTTTTATGGGGAGACAACAGATCTTGAAGGTTTAAGGGTCACCTGTGATCCTATCCAAAAGTTTCACAGATTCTCTTAGAGGTAGCAAGGGTAAAACTTCTGTTAGAAAGTAACAAGGACAGGTGCAAGGAAAGAAATGTCTCTAGCTAAGAAGCACAGAAAGCAGTAAGAGATGGGACTTCTAGGAACTACAAATCCAAGTCTTAGATAATTGCCTGTATCTGTCACCTTGTGACAGTCTCTGGCTGATAAGTCCTGATGAAGAAACTTGGAAATGGCAGCACCTCTCTCTGCTCTGGACCTGTGGGCTAGTAGCTCCCATCCCCAAACTGCCCATCCCCTAGCTTGGGCCCAGTCTCAGCTACATCCATCAAACATCTTCCCAGCAACTCAACCCAATCTTAGGCGTCTTCATATTGCAAATAAACAGATATTGGACTTGGTCAAGAGATAGGGAAGGATAGCATACATAAAACAGCTGAAGGACAAACGTGCTGATCCACTGCTTTAAAACCTAAAGCCTTGTTACCCTATTATTGCTCCCTCCTGTAATTATGGGCCCTCCCTATCAGCCCTTTCCTGGTGGGTCCTGGGTAAAATGGTCTCAAGATTTCAGAGGCTGCCCAAAAGGTAGCAAAATATTCCCATATCCACACTAGGAAGTGGCTTGTGTCCTAGACTGGTCTTTCACTCTAGCTTATTCAAACAGTGTGGTAAGCCAGGCAGTAAGGGACAGATATATCCCGCAAGGTGCAAATTGAAGACATGGGCATAACAAGACAAATACAGGGAAGAGATGCATGATACTCAACAATAGTACCTACCAAAGCATGTGGAAAAGCCAAGAAGGGCCCTCCAAAATGTTTAAACATTCCTGATTAAGCACTTTTTTGGGGGGGGTTTGCTGTTCTTTGTTTTTGCTAACGTGTGTGTTTGTGCTTAACCTCCATATTTCTCTGGAGGAGGCTCAAGACTGTCAGTCTTTGCTGAATAGAGATTAGTAACACCTCAACTGCTCTTTATTTCACAGATGTTAGAGCCATCTACTGGTTTCTTACAGTTTTCTCAAATGGCTGCCCTGTACAGAAGTGGTAACAGGAAGGTAGTCTGCAAAACTTGATCAGAGATCAAGAGCACCACAGCATGGCTGATTCTAACTGCTGGAATATCCATGTAACAAGTCTGAGCCCATCACACTTCTCCCAATTTGACATAAAGGTGGAAAGAAGAGTGTCTCAGTGCCCTGGTGCCAGTGACTGGTCTTGGAATCGAATGAGTACAACAGATATGGCTTTAAAAAAAAAAAAAAAAAATCAAGCCCTTCTCTCAGCACTCATGATATATTTTACTTGGGAACAGGTGACCTCACCTAAATTAATAAGTTTGTACCCAGCTGCACTCTTGTTCTCAGGTAATAAGTAGATGCATGACAGAAGTTTCACAGCCATGCATGCCCCTTTTGGGCTGGGATCATGTCAGCTATCTTTTTATACCTGAAGAACTAGAGAGGACTGTGAAAAACCAAGTGCTCCATTTCTAGATGGCATATAGACAGCTACACGACTACCAATTAGTTCATCTACATCCACTCCTTTTCTTAACAGGCCCCTGCCCCCCCCATATATACGTGTGTATATATACACATACAACATACACATATATACACACACATTATATTAACTCTCCCAGGTCCCAGTTGGGAATTATCATGAAATTCGTATCAGCTGTGACTCAGAAGTTACTTCTGTGACAGTGGCACTTAGGGATTTTAGCTAATATGAGAGACGTACAGACAACTTGACAATGACAGGTTTCCATCTGGGATTTCCACAAGCTGAGGTGGCAGCTTTTAAAATTCAGCCAGATAGCTGGTCCTAAGCACTGGGGGCAACACCAAATGCCTGTGACAGCAAATGGTCAAATCCCTCAGTGCTGAGAGAGCAGAGGCAGGGCTCCTGACACCATGATAATATTTTTTTTTTTCTTATTTCCAGACAAAACCTCATGATTCTGTGCACAAGTTGTACTGTACATCTGAAAGCAAAACAGTTTTGCTTGACAAGATATTCTGACCATTAGATTCTGATGTAATTAGCAGAGTTATGGTTCCCTAATTAGGTAGTTCCAGTAGTGCTTAATTAATGGTACAAAGAGACTTTCTGAGGCAGAAATGGCAGCTTGGCACCCAACTACAATCGGCTTTTCCTGCCTACATTCCTAGCTACCAAACAACTCCTCTGTAGCCTGTTTTTCTTATCCCATCCCAAGGTTCTATAATAGAGATATCTGCAGCATTTGGGTCAGCATTGTCAGATGAAAAACTTAAAAACCTAGCAAAAATACATCTCACTGTTTAATAACGTCTTACATTTTAACACTGAAAAAAGTGTCAATCACCGAAAATGAAGCAGACACCATACTTCATATGCATTCCTTGTAAAAATACAGCATACTTGTTCTTTAAGATGATTTGCTTAAAGTACAGGAAATTCTGCCTCTAGAGGTTCATTTAGTTACTTTAGTGCCTAATTAGCAACTTGAGAAGAACCTCACTGTAACTACTGTAGTGCTCTCCAGCAAATACACAGCAGGGAGTCTGATTCATCTGCAGAAACCTAATTCAAAAGTGTGATATATATGACATCATCCCAGGTAAGATAGAATTCTTAGGGGACAACACAAGTGTTTTTCCATCAAGCCGGACTATCATTGCCTTCAGTGAGCTTTTCTTTACTCTAAAGCTAACCACTGCCTTTAAGCGGATTTCTACTCAGATATGGATGGAACACTCAGTGAAAATAGGTTTGTGTTTATCATTCAGTTTCCATACTCAGTAAACCAGAGTTTAATTCTCTTGCAGTTCATGTCAAAGTAAGACTAGTGTACACACCAGGAGCAGAGATGCGCCGTTTCCAGCCCACACAGTCCAAGCCTGTTGGGGTGCTCTGGGAAAATGGATGCAGTTTCAATGGTAGGATGTCAAGAGCAACAGCAGATGTGATGGATGCACTCATTCCAGCCTGAAACAAGAGATGGAAAACAAAGACATCAGACATTAAACTTACATACCCTGGAGGACAAAATACAGTATTAATCACAGAGCACCTCTTTCCCCATCTCATGCCTGCTCATGTAAGTAGTCCATTAGTAGAAACAAGTGGGTGGCTAGAGAGGAAAGAAAACAGCAAGAATGCAGGGAAAGCTACAAGATAACAACAGGAGAAAGAGGATAACCAGGTACTGGATTCACGTTCACATACTACCATGTGTACCTACATTCACACTCCTTCCTATGAAGCACATCACCACAAGCAGTCATCCTACCACCTACAGAACTAATTAACCTTTGCCTCCTACAACTTCACGTCTCATAATTGCTGGTTTGGCATTTAAAGAGTAAATAAGCCTTTCCCCATCAGAGATTTCTTAGTAATAGCACATAGCGATAAAGAATGCAGCCAACACTACATTCTTCCTTTCAGTTAAAATTACAAATAGGATCTCTCTCACCTCTACCTTTTTTTTTTTTTAATAAAATTTACAGAACTTCATGAAAGTTTGAAAAAACTATACCACTGCCATATCTCATTGAATTAAGAACTTTTAGCGCTTTGAGGAGAAAGACATGGTCAAATATATACAGACAGCTCAGAGCATCTTCTGCCTCAGTTGGTCAGACTTTTAAAAAAAGCTTTTTTTTTTTTTTTGTAAGAAAAAAAATCACACAATCACACAAACTGCTGTCATAAAAATATTCCAACCACCCAGACTAACCGACTGTCTCATGCAGATGTTCATTTCAAAAAACTTTAAGAAATACATCAGCAAAATCCAAAATGTAAGCAAAGAGGCTGTTATACTTTTTCTGTGTCAAAACCAACATTTTCTGACAATCCTGCCACACCGAGAGACAATGGTTCATCGATAAAGGGAAATGAGACCAACATTCCCCTGGTACGTCATCAAGAAATCACTTTAAAATGAGTAAGACACTATAAGATTATAGATCATCTGACAATGAGTGATACAGACTGCAATCAAAGTCACTGAAGCTTGCAGTACATAACACAGATACGCTTTTCTTACTTTTTTCTTCCCTCTCTTTTCTCCATCCCATACCCCTCCTAAGGCTGGTACACATAGAAAACAAACATCAGTGTCTGCAAGTGATCGGGAGACCAACTGAAAAGCAGCAGATCAGCAATCACTGGTCCCATGGGCATAGCCATCTTTCACCTCTGAGTGGCTACTGCCCCTTCCTTCTGCTACTGTGACATTCAGTTGCCACCCTTCACAGAAGGGAGAGCTCAGGATATCAAGATGCAACAGTTTATCTATGATCCTTCCTTCTCTCTGCCAGCCCACACCATATCACATCAGCATAAAGTCTGTTGACTAGCCTAGATGCTAGTCTCTTCTTTAGAAGATCGCTATAAGCCAAAACATCCTTCCAAAATGAAGCAGCAGTCAGCCTACTGAATAGCCACATGCTGCCCAAGCAGCTGAGAATGCTACTGCTCCATGCCTGGTTTGTTTTATTCTTCCTAGACTTACTTTCCAGAAACAGAACACAGCCAATATTTTGTCGCAAAACACCATCTCCAGAGGGACAGCACAAAAACCCTGTTCAAATTAACCTGAGCCACGCCTGCTTGTCTAGAAGATCACAACAAAGCCCCAGTGGGAGCACATGCTATTCCAGAGACAACAAAATCAAGCAAAACAGGGAACAGACTGAGCAATAAGTGAAAATACCAAAGGTCTAGGTTAGTTGCATGAAAGGTGACAGAAAAAAGTATTGTTCTGTTTAAGACTAGGAAGCAGCATACGCATCAGGGATCTATTACAGTTAAAAACAGCAGGGTTTATTCTTACTACTCCCCTGGACATCAGAACAGGTTTCAGGTACAGACATCATATGGTTTTTACTGCAGGGAAGTCAGGTCTGTACAACCCAAAGGCAGGAGAAGAAGCATTTCCAGAGATGTCAGCAAATGTGGGCAGGGTTTTCCCTACCCCACAAAGGAAAGGGAAAGGAGGGACAAGAATATAGTAAAGATCCCTCTTCTACATTTTCTGCTATAGATTCAAAGGGATTATTTCTATGCTTTTACGAGCAGCAGTTCAGTCCCTGGCAGAGGCATTTACCTCTGTTGTGTTCTTGTACTTTGTCAAGGAGGTGACTTACTTCATTCAGTCCCCTTTCCAAAGGGTCTTCATTACCCTCTTGAAGTGTACCTGAGGTGAGCATAATGCTCATAACCACGGTAGTACACTGCAAAACTTCGTTTTCTCTTATTTCAGATACGGTAAAATCAGGTTTCCAGGAGCCATACTCAGGACAATAAGCTAAAGATCTATTTTTCACTGCTTCTCATTTCTCTTTCAAAATAAAAGACAAAGTTTTGATGTACTATATCCCCCTTGGCTTAGTCCCCAATGAGTCTTTTAGGAATCTCTCTAATTTGGCAGTGCAGAAACTGTGTTCTAGCAAATGCACATAGAAGCCATGCCTATGCTTTATTACTGTACACTACAGAGGCCTCAAGCTTAACAGTCAGGTTTTAACTTTTTGTGAAGATAGAAAAGAGAAGGATGGTAGCAGACAGGCAGGCAGTTAAGAGATGTCACTAAATTCTTGCAAAAATAAATCCCAAAACAGAGTCTATCACCACTACGTGCATCAGTTGCTTGGAGCATTGTGTCTGTTCCAGCTAGGGAGTTTCTAAAGCTTTTTGAAAAATAAATAAGTAAAAAAAGGAGAAAGGAAAAGCATACCATGCTACATTGCAAAACTCTCCACCACGTGAAAGGTAAAGCCAATGGCCAAGCAAAAGAAAGCAAGCTCATGCATAACCATGTGAGTTTCTCTTATTCTGCTTCTGAAGATGCAGCCTTCAGAGGTTTGCTCCTACCTGCTAAATGTTAACACTTTAAAGCAGAACATTAGAAGCTGCTCAGCTTGTTACTGGTAGCATTTCATTATAAGGGACAGCTGGGTCAAGCTTTGAGTTTGACTCCAGGGATTTACACAGATTGTTTCCATTTAAAGCAGATCAGCAACCCACTGGGCCTGAGCAAAACAAAGACCAGTACATACAATTGTTTAGCACTGCCATTGCAAGTGGTTATTTTTGGTCCAAAGCTAGTTTCTTGCTTGTCTGCATCTGAATCCTAACTGCTAGCCTTCAGGATAGCTTCATATAGCCCCTAAACTCATTTGCGTACATGCATCTGAACGACAGAGTAGTAGCAGAAATCAGCACTGAAAGTTAAGAATTTGCCTGTGTTCGTCCCTGGCGTGCCCTATTCACTTGTTTCCACAACACTGCAGCATTACAGCACCTTGTATGCTGACCTGAGCCTGACTTAACCCAATATGAATTAACGGAACTGAAGCCACACATCCCAAGACAGCCATGTGTCAGGAAACATCAGACTTGTAATTTCAGATCTAAAGCTCCATACAATTTCCTTCTTCCAGTTGCAAAAGCACAACAGACAATGAACATTTTACAAAGCTTCTTTCATGATAATTTATTTCTTCTTATTAGAAGGATTTTGGCATCCTTCTAAAACTGCCCCCAAATGCTGCAGCTTGTGACAGCACTCCCACCACATATGAGGATATGAATAAGACAGCACTATTACAGGAATAGAGCATTAAAGAGAATAAAACACAATAGGAAAAAGAAGTTACATGATGATGACTATTATGATTAAAAAATACTCCCCCCCCCCTCCCCCCCCAACATATGATGGTAAGTGAAGATACCTCAATGGGAACTGGGGCAGCTGCTTCCCATTACACAGCTGATCACAATTTAGAGGTATGTTTGCACCAGAAAATAATGGTGGAAACGCCTAAAAGAGGTTGGGTTTTGGCAGCATCAGAATGTGCAGTCAATGAGCATTCAAGCTGTGTAAGTTGATGGCTCTAGGGGAAGCTATTGGGGTAACTGTTCACTCCTCTTACAAGCACTCAGTGCTAGCCAACATACCCTGCAGCATGGGCTATATTTCCATCGATTTCCATGCTTGTCAAGCAATTGTAAGGAATACTTTTAGCACATTTTACTGGCTTCTGTTTACCAGTGAGCGTAACTAAGCTGGTGATGCATTTTCCCTGGCTTGTTTTGTGCCCATACAGCACTAAGCAGTCTCTCAGAACTCGGAGCATAGTACAAAAATAATACAATTTCTATTTTTAAGAAATCGTAATATACACTTGCCTCGGGAGCATTACTCATTATCTTCAACACATAGGTAGTAGTGGGGCTGAGCCAGGAAAGCATCCTCACTGAACAGAGAGTGGGCAACATATCACAGAATCATACCCAGCGCTCACTCAAGCCTTAACTGGCAATGTTTTCTTTTGAAAACATACAAATACAAAACAGCACAGATTTTAGTCCCTTGTCTGAGTAGGAGAGAACAGCGGGCAGTTCTTCTGCAACCTGGCTTTCTGTCCCAGGTGTCCATCGGCTTCAATAGGAGGCTCTCCCAGGCAGACAGGTTCATGGCGGGAGGTTCACCCTGCAAGCCCTAGCACACAAACTTAGCTGTGTCCAGTCAGTGTTTCCCCCTCATCATCACAGAACTATTTGTGCACATAAGCTCAGGCACATGCTGAAGTGGTGGTGACAGGATTGTGGCAGCAGATCCCCTCAAACATTGTCATTTTGATGCAAAACAATCCAGCAACAGGCAACTACAACAACAGAGAGAAAGGGAAACAGAGAACAGACCAAAACAGAAAACCCCAAGGAAAGCTTTTATTTGAATATCTATGACTAATTTCAGGCATTTTCAGAAGCTTCCTCGGTATTGTCAGCAGAAGGTGCATGGGGTGTCCCTCTGATCTCATGTCCTTTTTACCCAGAAATTATTATTTTTTTAATCTGTGAAGACTAAATTTGGCTCTTGGATACAGATTCATGGCTCTCCCTGAAGGGAACAGACCTTAGCTCCAGATCCAAGAGTAACAGATGCCATCAGTGTGAGTCACAACAGTCACAAATTTTGTCACAAAAAAATCACAATGCTGACCTAAAACTGTACCCCAGTGGAGAAGAGACTACTGGTAGCTAAAACTCCAAGGGCAGTATTCTCTAAGGCACTTCACAGTGCAAAGTTGCCTCAGTAAAAGCATGGAGTTGGCCTCAGATATCTTTCAGCCCACAGAGCAATCTGGTGCTTTTGCATCCTGTTGTCCAGCACGGCACAGGGCAGGAACTGCTTGCTCACAGCAACTAAAACATCCTCTAAATCACCACTTATGGGTAAGTTCAGTGTTTAAATAATCAGTCTCTGCAGACTAACAGACCCAAAGAGAAGCAGAGAGAACTGGTACCAGACAAAGTAGAAGGACAGGAATATGATGACAGTAGAAAGAAGAAGCCAGAGCAGAGAGAGGAAGACAGTGCCAGAGGAGGACAGTGTACAGTTTCTTACTTTTAACTGGTCCTCTGGTAGGTGTTGCAATTGAATCCCTCTCTCTGGCTGTCTCTCTTTCTCTAGCTTCCTTTTCTGGTTCCTCTCCATCCAAACATCATCGAAGCTGAAGCACTTATAAAGGGATTTAGGTCTCTTCCTCCTCCTCCTTTCTGGAATCCCCTTGTCTTTTTCATCTGGAGCAAGGAAGGAAAGCCTCCAGGCTTTGTTCTCAAGGGTGGAGATAGGGCGTGGGGATGGTGGAACCAGGAGAGGCCTCCTTTTCCGATGGGGAGCCCCTTTCTCATTTGGACTCTTTTCAGGTGGTGTTTGACATTGCTGTTTGGACTCCTGTTTTACAAACAGCAGGTGAAAACACACAGTTTGTTCATCGGAAATTTTGTTTGCTTCAAATCAGTTTGAACAGAAGATGGCAAAACTCAGTTATCTAGCCACAGAACTGTTCAGAGGAAAACGTTTCCCCAAGAGCGCTGGCTGGCTGAAGCCAGCCTGCCTACTCATTCAACCTTCTCCATAGGTTTAGGGGTAATCCACCCTGAAACAGCAGTTCTGCTACCCTTTGAGACAGTGCAGTATATGCTCCCTCTGCACAGGACAATGTCCTTTTCACCCTCATTCTAGATGGCATATTACAATAACATTACTACTGGGATGTGAGTCACACTGCCTGTATGTTATTGGCAAAGACAGTGTCTCTGAAAATAGCATAAAGGCCAGTCTTGTCTGTTTTTCCCACTGTACTTCAGTTATACAAGGTGAAAATGCTTCCTAAATGGCTGCAGCTCTGATAATATTAAGCTCTGTGCTTTCTGATGGTGCTCTTTATGCTATCCATTTTATTTGCTTGATGTTGGGCTGAGAGAAAGGAATTGCAGTTTTGCCCTTTATTTCCCTGTGCTTTCACTGTGTGGTTGCACAAAATTACAGCGTTTATAGTGGAACAGCTTTAGATGGCCTGAGGCATCTAACTGCTATGCCAGGTAGCCCAGTTAGGATCAGAAATATTTAAAGTGGGAGATAACAATATCAAGGAATGAATGATCTTAGGAGTCTCCTTTCTTGCCAAGGAAATGTGTCCTGACAATAGTATCTCTCCAGTTTCTTTCCAGTACGTTTGAAGAACCCAAACAATGAGATCTTTAAATCACTGCAGGCATTTCCTATCTATTCTCAACTGAACAACAATCCTAGATCAATTTTTCATTGCCACTGGCAAGAGATGCCACAGTCTAGAAATGCTTCTTATCTACTAGATGCTAAGCAGAAAGGAAAGTGTGTCCTGCTGGTATTCTGTGCCTAACCCCAACATACTGGAGACAAACAAGAACTTGCATAGACCCCAAACATAGAATATATTAGGATGGTTCATTCTTGCTTCCTAGGTAACACGATTATGTAAGTAAAATCATGTTGCAAACATGCAATGAAGACCCTGCCACATGGGCATATTGGTAATTGTGTAGAGCTGTTCTACCCTGCTGTTTTCAACATAAGATCTTTGTCTTGGCTATAATCTGGAAAATGGTAGCCATTAGCAAGTAATGACAGAGTGTTGTGTGTTCCATCAGGCTAAGAAGGGTTACTTACCCATGTGGTAGCCAGAGACCTCAGGGGTGAGCTGATCCATTGTGGTCTGGTACAGCAATTATAACATGAATAAAGCTTCAAGGAACTTCACAACTGTTCATTTGTCTAGCAATAATGCCTTTACTGATGTGGGACAGAAAGGGACTTTTCTTTAATGCCACCATTAAACTTAATTTTATGATTTTTTTACTTAGCAACATATATAAGGAATGTGTTTAGTGTTTGGATAATAAGTGTATTTGTGGCATAAAGTCTTTTCAACATAGATTTAATTGTCTCTGCTGTATTTTCCAGAGACACCTGAAAAAAACAGCTTCAATTACCAAAACCCATGGGCCACGGAACAGAATGCAGTTCTACTTAATTTCACAATGTCATGAAAATGGAAATAAACAAACCCCCTATCTGCTTGAATAGATTAGATGTTGGGACATTTACTTCAATTTCTAGGCTCCAGCTACATTTATCCATTTTGAGATACCGTATTATACAGCCTCCAGAAGAATCAGTAAAATTAAACTGTTTCTATATGGCTTAGATATCATTTAAATTTTTCACAGTTTTCTTTAAATTCTGTAATCTAGCAATCAATTTAACTAATTATTCATTTGCTCCTAATGGCTACATTCCAGAATGTGGGCTTGCCTTTCAAAGGCTTTATGCATGCCGCATCTCTCCATTCTTTTCTAGGTGCTCTTTTGAGCTACAATTTACAGGCTGATGATTTTATTCATCCTCTGACAGGCTTCATCTCTTGGCAATGTTTTAAGAGTATCTTCCATACTCTGAGTATCTTGTATTTTGCTAGGCTGCTGTAAAGCTGCAGGTCTCTTCAGAATGTGGTGTTAAGTTTGTAAGTTAGTTTGATACCCATGAAAATAAAAGATTTTCAAGTAGAGTGGACAGAAGGGAATAAAGCAAATTCTCTTCCCCTTCTGCCCACAGCAATTCCAGTACTACAGCCCTCACTGCTCAAATCGCCACCCACTTGCTTCTTTAGAATCCAGACAGCATAAGCTAAAAAGGAAAACCCAAGCAATCAAGTAAAAAACTTTCACTGGGAATATGTGAGGAGTGGTTGAGGGAACTGGTTTTATTCAAGCTGATAAGGGACCACTAAAGACAATATAAGAGCAGTCTACATTAATTTTGTAGTTACCTGGATAATAGATCCAAACACTTTCATAATGTCAAATAATCTAACAAGACAAAACCTAGAAATTGTAGTTTGGAAAATCCTGGTTGGGAAATAGGAAGAAAATTTTCATCAGGATCCTTTCCCAGAGAGAGTAAAATTTCCAGCATTAGATATTTTTAAGACTTGGTCAGACAAAGTCTTGGTTTTATCTATCTGTTGTTGCTACTGTTCCTGTCTAGAGAAGGAGATGGGATTTGATGACCTCCTGATGTCTTTTTCAACCAATCTTTTTCTGTTTGTTTTACACAAAACATCAAGTAGGAGAAAGTATAGGGTAAGACCATTTTGAAGGGTATCTTACACATTTAATATAACCTGGGATGTGAGAGACAAAGGGCAGCATCTTCAGCAAAAGCTGTGCAATGGCTCGTTAGAGTTGAATACAACCAGCCCTCAGGTGCAGAATTGATCAAGCAGTTCCAGATTCATGAACTCTCTGAAAACTGTCTGGCTGGGGTGTGGCAAGAGACTGAAAATCTCATACCCTTTCTTGAATGCCATTGAAAATCTACTCAACAAAATAATGTCGCCTACTTCCTAATGTCAAAGCTCATCATCAGCAATATTAAAAAAGTAGCATGACTGATCCAGGTTCTGGGATCTCAGCTAACAGATCAATCTCAGTCACTCTGGTGGTTTGTGCTTAGTCAACAAAAGAGATTCCTAATATCCAGGCCACTTACAATTGAGAAAATCCTGTCTGGGATTACAAGAGGAAGTCTCTGCTTTTAAAAAGGCCTGAAGCAACTGAGAAATCTCTATTGAAGACATACTCTTTTCAGTGAGAACTGGCCTATCACAAGGAAATTAATATGTTACCAGGATTAGAATATAATGCAGCATCCAAAGGAGAGCCAGACAGAGTCCATATTTTTTTCCCATTTGCTGTAGAACAGGCAGAACATGATTCCTAGTGGCACTTAAAGGGAAAGGGTAGTTATGGTGACTGCAAAAGGCTTGTGGTACTCTGAAAGACAGCTGCTCACTCTCTAAAGAAAAAAAAGTTTTTGTCTTCTTAAAAAGTGACTGCTAGCAATGGAAATTGATTTCTACATTGCCACTCACTTTGAAAAACTTATTTGCTATACACTAGTCACAAGGCTTGATTCTACCTTATCCCACAGGGGTAAAATCCAGCTAAACACATGGTGGAACCTACATAGCCTTTCTGAGGAACATTATGCATTAACAGTGTTGTGATGACTCTATTCATTTAGATTTCTGTTATAAATCCTTCCTAAAAGAGAGCATCAATTTACATAGTCTTGAACAGAAGCAGAAATTCAAAGACTAAGTAGTGCCACCTACCTTAGACAAAGAGGAATATTTATGCACCAATCTAACCAAGGTGTTCACTCAGCCATTGAAGAGTTTCACTAGAACTCATAAACCACATTAAAACAAAAGACAAAACACCACCTGATCATTCCCAGACAACAACTCACCTCATCTCTGAGAATGTCACTAATGGAAGAAGCTGTGTTTAAGCTGATCTGGGATTGACTGCTTATCCCACTGTCATCCTTCTGGTATTCGTTGTCCAATGAGTGTACTGAAAGTAAGAGACTACCTCTGGGTTTCAGCGTCTTCGGTCTCTCAGGAGCCTCCAAACTGCTGTCAGCTGCAGAGCTGTTCCCAAGAGAGATCATTGATGTGGCACATATTCTTCCGGGGTATCGGAAGCTCTTTCGTTGAGAAGCAGATCGTGGACTCTGTGGTTTGGGGCTCATGGGCCTACAGGGCATATCTTTACCTTCAGAATTTGAGAGCTGGGGACATGATGGACTTGACTGACTAAATGGTAACTGCATGTCAGTGGGACTAAATGGAGATTTCATCCAGTATTCCTCTAGAGAAGTATTTAAATTGTTGCCCAGGGCATCCTGGTGTTCATCACAGTCTGAACTTTGTGAGCATCTGACGCCCAAGTCATGGGACAGTGTTCGTTTTCTCCACCTATCTGCAGGTGAAGAAACATCAACAGGTTCCACAGAGGTGTCAAAATAGTTGGTGTCTGTTGATGAACCATTAGATGCTTCTGTTTTAAAAAATGTGTGCCCATTGGAATTGTCCTGCTGCTCTACCGATGTTGTTCTCATCAGTTGGCCTCTAGTTGTGTTAACACTCTCCTGCGTTGGTGATAAATTTGCCAGGACAGGCCTTTTTAGTCCATCTGCCTCCTTGCTTTTTAGAAAAGCTTTCCAGGCGCTCTGGCGAAGTTTGGCTTTCTCCTTTTCATTTTTCAGTGATACTTTCGAACTTTGCTCAGTGTTTTCTTTTTCTAGAGATTTGGATTCAAATAAGCTTGAGAGTGATTTGTGTGCCAAGGCCAACCTTGCCCTGAACCTCTTGCCCTCTGGATTTTTGTTTCTTTTGTATTCATTTTCAGGGAAGGACTTTCTAATCCCAGGGTATTCCACTGGTTCACTGTCATTGCTTTCAGATGAACCTGAAACTAGTCCATCTGCATATCTGACAGCAGCCAGTGTGAGAGAAGTTGAATTTGCATCTGTATCTTCCATCAGTATCCGACCAGAGCCAGAAGCCTTCCTCAGGCTCATTCTATTGAATAATCCTGCAGGCCTCTCATAGAATAAATCATCATCGTCAGAGTACTCAGAGGCATAGCTTTCCTTCCTGTGGAAGGCAGAACCAGATGAACAACTTTTGAAAGACTGTAAACTTTCAGTGTCTTCATCTTCTTTCCCAACATCCAATTCTTCTGTCTTTGCCTTGCTGCTAAAGAAGCTACTGCTTCCATGATTTTCTGCTGTGGCAGGCTTAGTTTTCCTGAAAGATGTCATTTTTGAGAAAACCAAAAACCTGGAAGCTTTCCCGCTATTCCCATTCTTTGTTGGCTTTTGCACAGCTTTATGGAGACTGCTGTTACTTCCCAGGCCGTGGAATGAGTTCTCATCCATTTCCTCGCTGTTAGTGCTGCATGTACTTATATTATCTAGGCCACTCACACAAGCATTGTGGGTCTCTCTCTTCACAGAATAGTTAAAGACATCACAGACATCTAGATTCAATGCACTGTTTTTGCTAGAGGTAGCTGTGTTTTCTGCAGGAGAGGCTTCCTTTTCTTCCCTAGGAGAAGGTTCTTCAAAAATACCTATTTGTTCCTTTGAACCATTACAGCCTTCAGCTCCTTCCCTGCCTGCTGCTTGTTCAGAGGTGATGATGCTGGGTCCTTGAAGATCATCATAAGCACCATCTCCCTGACACAAATTGCTTATGCTGCACATTTCCACTGCTACTGCTCTAGTTACATAACCTTCTTCCTCTCTGCCCTGATGTGCTTTGAATTCCTCTTCCTTAGTGACCTGGTCATTTTTTGCTTCAGCCCACGGCTTTCTGAACTCTTCTGTCTCTAATGCAAAATCAGCCTTTGTTCTGTGTGCCTCAGTCTCAAAGATCTTAATACCACATCTACTATGTGATTTTGAGAGCACTTCTTCACATTTATCTGCTGTATTTTCTGCAGCAAGTACATCATTGCCCAGTGGAGCACAAACACTGCTGAATTCTACCTTCTTACTTGTTACTGTTGAATTACTACAGGTGAGCACTAAGGATGAAACTGTTTTCTTGCTTTGCTCTTGTGAAATTTCTGTTTTTCCTTCAGCCGTATCCCCAGTGGGGAGTAGCTCTGCACTGCCAAGAAAGGTGTGGGTGGCCAAAATTTGTTCTTCACAGCTACAGCACTCACTCAGAACTCTCTCTGGCTCATCATGATCTTTGCTGGAAGTATGAGGAGACACTGAGTCCTTGCTCACTATGTTTCTCAGTGTTCCAGTTACCCTTTCAGTATGAAGGTCATCAGTCAGTGTCTTGGACTGTAATCCTTTCTGTTCCACAGATATTATAACCAGGGCAGGCTTTTGCTCTGGAAGCTTCATTAAGTGCCTTTCCTGGCTTACATGATCTGATCTGGGAGTCATTTCCACAGCAAAGAAATTGTCCTCATCCTTTCCTTGATGAATAGGATGTTGATTTGCTACTAGTTCAGACTGACTCCTTAAGGCACCAGTTTTGCAATTTGTATTTTGATGCACTGAATCTTTGTGCTCTGCCTCTGTGTTACTGCCACCTGGTAACGCAGTTTCCGGGACTTTCCAACCAAAGTCAAGGTTAGAAGGATTGTCTACTTGTCTTCCTCCTGCCATGACTTCCATCTGTGACAGTTCAGATTCCAGGACATTTTCCTTCAAACTTTTATTCTGCGTTCTACTAGAGGAAACACAGTTTACAGAACAATTACAATCTCTGTTTTCCACAACAGCAGGAAAACGTACACAACAAGCTGCTAGGTTTTCAGTGTCAAAATTGTCAAATTCAACATTAGTATCACAAGGGAATTGATCTGCTTCCAGACCTCTTTCAGCATTGTACTGAGTACTTTTTAGAAGTTCTTCAGCATTTATGATCATTGGTTCACAGTCCAGGGCAGATGATGTCTCCTTTGTTTTTGGATTACACTCACATGCATCTGTCTGGTTTGAAGGTAAGCTACCAGCACATGTATTTCCTGCTTCTGGGCTAAGGCCACATGCCTCTGGTTTAGAGTGCAAATAAAAATCAACACACTGGGAGGAACCTGCTGGTTGAGAAAGCTGACCCTCATTCAAGCCTATGTCAGTATTAAGAAGGAATTGTTTTATGTCAAATTTGCCCTCTACTTTTATTGCCTTATCAGGGCCAACCGGTACCCTTGCTAAGTTTTTCCAAGCGTATTCAAAATCAAGCCCTTGATGATGTATTCTGGAACATGACCAGCTAAATTTGTCTGTTGGATGAATACAGTTCCCAAAATATTCTGCCTTTCGTTGAGCACTGATATTTTCAGGCACACTGTGCCATGTTTTACTTCCTGTAACCTCTGACCTTGTATGTAGTGACCCACATGGAGGAGATTTTGGTTTGAAGTGGCGCTGGTAGAAGAATGAATGTGATGTCAGCATGGTTTCTGTACTTCCATGTTTTATCCTGTTACCTGTAGTTTTCTCACTGTCAGCTGAGTTATTCCTGTTGCATTTTATACTGGACATGGAATCTAGTCGACATCTATAGTCAGATATCTCAGTGTAACTTTCACGGTAAGGTCCATTTGTTTCAAAATGAAGATTAGGCAAACTACAGGTTGATGCTGCATCTGACTGAAAGGAAAGTTGTTGTACCTCAGGAAAAATCAAACTTCCTGAGTTAGCTTTGAAACAAGCAATGCTTAATACTGCAGGTTGTTCTTCCTGTCTTGTAACAGCAGCTTCTGTAGGTAAGGAACTGGGACAGGACTGCAATTCAGTGCTTTCAAAATCTGTTTTATTCTGCAATTCCACTACAAACTTTCTGTCTGTCTGTGATAAAATGCCCTCTTCATTCACTTGGTTCTCTGTGTTGGAAATACTGCTAGTTAATGTAAGACCTTCAACACCCACTTCACCTTTTGACTCTGTAGTTTGTAATTCATGTTTCCTTCGTGCTATTTTTGTCTTGGAAGACTCTTCTAACTGCACCTGCCAGCTAAATTCTGTTCGCCTTGAGCACTTAAGTTCATGGAAAGTTGCTTCTGCCTTTGCTTTAGGAAGACTACAGCACAGATTTGTTTTTTCTGTAAAAAGACAGTTTGAATCCAAACAAGTTTCTCCAGTTACATCACTGGCAACAGATTCTGTCTCTGATGCACTCTCATAAGGCTCAGTTTTTGCATCTGACAAAGATCCACTCTGATGTGACAGGGTCTCAAAATAATCTTCATCTGTGTCTTGGCTGGATCCTCGTATCTCCAACTCTATTGTGCTTGGGGTAGAAGAACTCAGATCATCTTCAAACTCTCCTTCACTGATGTAGTTGTCAACTGGCTCTGGGGTCTATGAATAAACAGCAAAGAATTACTTAACAATGATTTATTAGAAAAGGAACTTTAGAACACAATGGATTTAACACACACTGATATCTTTGTAAGTTATACTTGACATTTTACTTATTGATGGTCCTGAGGTCTTCATATTTCTTAGTTTTTCTTTCTTACGGCTTCTTAATTAATGCTTTTTCATTTTAATATTTATGTAGAGGCCAATATTTAACTTTTGGCTACAGCTTTCATAGCCCACTACCAAGACACATTTCACATTCAGATAAGTCAAATGGAAATCATCCCTTGCCAGTAGATCTAAGAGCTCTAACTGATCCATCTTCAAATCTAAGGAGGCAGTTTATGCCATAAAACAGAGAAGTGATCGTCATCGTCCAAATTACACAAATGTAACAAATATATACAGAATGGTTTTGCACTTGGATAACTGGGTACTACCCATACCAAAGCCTGAACCAAAGGCGAAAGAAGTCTTTGATGTCATTTTGCAGAAGGCTTATACCAGGAGCACTATATATTTCAGATATCAGAGCACATCCAAATCAGTGACTGAAAGCAAAAAGATCAAAACCATACTATCAACATTAGGAAACGTCTTTGTCACACCATGGGATAGTGTGAAGTCAAATTCCAAGTCACAGCAAAGGGTATGTCACAGAGTTTACAATTATAGAATCTGAAACACGCAGGGTAAATTGGAAAAGGTAAGTCATTAGGAAAATAGGGTTATTTCCAAGTGGGAGTTGTGGTAAGCCAAGGAAACAGAATAGATTTGAAACATAAAAAATTGGAGAGAGAAGGGAGGTCTCTGTCAGCTCTGGAAAAAGAAAAAAAAAAATGTATTTTTTTTTTCTCTCTCATCCAATTTTGAACACTCAAGACATCTCTGATAAGCCTCAGTGAGAAGATTGGTATTTTCTCTTGGCAGAAGAAGGAAAATATTAACTGAATGGAGGAGGGAGGGCAGGATTCAATGCTTCCAAGTCTACACAACTAAACCTGACCAAATTGCAGCATAACTGCAGCATGAGTCACGAAACCAATAGAGCAACATGTCCTTTATGCAGTCAGGGATACACATAATGGAGGTCCTTGAGTAAAGTGAAATCCCACTACCACCAGGACATATATGAGCAGCATTAAGGCAGCACAGACTAGCATTTCACGTAATGATTGAACAGCACAAACCGTGAGCAGTTGGCTCACACAGCAGTGAGTACAGCAGCAGCTGTTCAGCAGTAACAGCACTGCCTCTCCAACAGTGTGCTGAGCACAAATTTACAGATGGCAATAAACTAAGATAAAAACTGTTCAGGCAAGTAGGAACAAAGTAATGAAGATGCCCAACTGTCCCCAAGGATAATTATGAATTACATTTAAAAAACATAAATAGGGCACAGATCTCTTACAGTCTACCTACCATTCCAAACACAGCAATGTCAGGATATTCAGACTGTGACCATCACCATCCCCTCCAAATTCATTTTTTATTTATGTGTATTACACACAATTACGCAATTAAAGCAGAGGTTCCACAACTGCCTCTAAACCTTGTGGGAAATGAGGAAACATTCTAGTTTCCTCTGTTTTAGAGGAAGTGGTTCCTATCTAACATCTTAGAAAGCCTTTTGCATGTCACAGACAATAGACAAACCAAAGAAATGCTGTCCCTGACTGCATCTCTCTTGCCCCTCTTTCACCGTCTTTGAAAGTGCCAAGAACACAGGGTGAAATTTAAGTTACCGATCTGTCTTAATATATTGGATGCAGCCATATATAATCTTGTCAACTTAAAGTCACTTAAAGAAGGTTGGAACTTGTAACCTTCAGGTGTGAAGACCTCTCTCTCATCAATCTCTACAAATACCTGAAGGGACCATGTAAAGAGGATGGGGCCAAACCATTCTCAGTGGTGGCCAGAGATAGGACAAGGGGTAATTGGATATAAATTGAACCATAGGAGGTTTCATCATCATATGAGGGAGAACTTCTTTATGGTTCAGGTGACAGAGCACTGATACAGGCTGCCCAGAGACATTGTGGAGTCTCCTTCTCTGGAGATATTCAAAACCTGCCTAGATGCCATCCTGTGTAACATGCTCTGGGTGACCCTGCTTGAGCAGGGGGGTTGGACAGGATGATCTCCAGAGGTCCCTTCCAACCTCAACCACACTGTGATTCTGTGTGATTCATAAAGTCACTAAAACAACACATCTCCCTCTTCTGCAAGGGAGGTGGGAGCTTCTTATTTCTCCCAAACAATGCACTTACTTTTTGCTGAAAAAGGAAATCTCAAAGCCAGTACTTGTGAGAACTTGCACTACTTTAACAGTGGCACAAGGAAACAACATTCAGATGTCCTCTGTGTAAGTGTCCTGCTCCAGTTTTATTTAGTGCCTCCACTAGAAAGCCTCCAAAAAGCTAAGCAATTCCAAAATCAGTAGGACTATGCAAGGAATTGCATAACGCTCTGGTAGCTATCACCGCTCAAGGTGGTAGTGCTAGATGAAGGCAAGAGGGAGATGGGGTTGCAAGCAAAGGCCACAAAATTGTGCAGAACCAGTGGAGTATCAAAATATTTTAACAGCAGTTGGCAAAAACTCAGTACGTTTCCCCTCCTGTCAGCTTGAGTGGCAGCATTCCACTTCTGTTCAGTGAGTGCTTCAACATTACAGCCCAGCAACCTGGCTCCAGAGGTAAATCCGGACCCTGCCATGATGTTGTCTCAATGATACCTGGTTAGTAGAGGACTATGTCAGCAAAAAATGCCAGAAGCAGGTGGCCTGCTGCACTCCACACAGCTTCTCTGATTTCCTTCAGCAAGCCAGTTCCAACATGAAAACACTGTTGTAACCCAAAGCCAAGACTATTATCTCCCTGCTTTGACATTAACACTTCTACTACCGCATACTGCTTAGCAGAAATCTTGGCCAAAACATGTTGGCTAAGGTGTAGTAGTAGTTTCTACTAACTGCATCGTCTGGGTGCCATCTAGAGGCTGCAATAAAGAGCCTGGTCAGACTCAGCTTGCGCAAAGAAAGACATACTCTCTTTAATAAATGCAAGCTCCATTCCAGTCTCTTACTGTGCTGCAGGTCAAGCATCTCGCCAACAAATCATTGAGAACTGCTTTAGCTTCAGCCAGAGGGCTGCACAGCAGATGAAATGATGAGGCAGCAAAGAGGCATTAAGATTTACTGAAGTAAAAGTAGAAGATAATATGCAAGAACTGCAGTTTGCGCCAGAAGTACATTTTTATTGAGCAATATCAGAGACAACTATTAAGAAAATATTTGTAGATATATTCTCACAAGTACATTCAAAACTGACAGCCTGTTTGCGTCTAAAGAAATCCTGGATTTTAGCAAAAGCACTAACTACATAGGTTCACTCTTGAAATGTAAAATAAAATCTATCAATAATTAATAATGTAACCGTTCTAAAATATATTTAAAAATTATTGGTTAATCAAACAATATACTAGGACAAATAAAATTTGGAACATGAACAGCAAAAAATTCACTCAAAAGCAGCTTCCCTGCACTTTGAATCTACTTTCATAGCGTTGCAATACTCCCTCTGCTGGCTAATGTGAAAGGGAAAACACTGCTTCATTGTACGTCTGCCTTCAACACGTGGAAGGCCTACCTTGCTAGATTTGATTATCTTTCCATGAAATGGGTATTTTTTGCTTGCCTTACAACACCAAGATAATATTCTACCATCCTCCCTCCATTTCTTTAAACAGAAAAGGGCTCGGAACTGTCTCAGAAGGAAAAAAAAAAGATGTGCTATATTCACATCTACATCTACACCTACACCTGCTTTTATCTAAATTTTACCATTAACCTTTCTCGAAGGATAGATGCTCTTGCATGAGGTTTAAGCTCTTGGGTAGAAGCAACACTTAGCTCTGTACAGACCAAAAATCCTGCCCAAAAGTTATGTGAATCCTTCTCCAAAGACAGAGCTCATGCTGAACTCTTGAGCTGTGTGGCCAGACAGCTTCCAAGTACTAACACCCTTCTACTAATGGAAACTTTTATACTCTTGAAAAGGGGATCGTGGCCTCCTGTTCCCTGTTAAATGAACACAGCACAGTTATTTTTACTTCAGAGCATTTAAGAACATGCTTGAACAGTTTGCAGAGTAGGAACTTTAGGATTCTTGGTGAAAAAAAATGGAGACTTCTGGTCTAGCAGACCAAGCAGTGTGTGCTGTGCTGGCTTGTACTTCTGTAACTTCCTTCTGTAAACTTGCTGCAATCACTCTATTTTTTTTTTTTTTGAGAGTACATTTAAACATTTAAACATATTTACTATTTTTTATTTTTTGAAGCCTTTCTGTTTTCTTGAGTGCCACTGAGAAATTATACAAGTGATGCTGAATTTGAGGAGTAGAAAGACAGCAAATATTTTAAAGACAGAGCAATCTCCTCTGAAGAAGAAAGCTACTGAAAAAGGACTCCATTAAATATAAAGTGTGGTCCAAAAAATCCTAAGTGTATGTGTGCACATGTAGCCACAAGGTATCAGATAATGTTTTCTCAATGACCAGCAAGTCAGTGCCCAAGCAATGAAGTTGGAGGTCAAGTGCAAAGTGATGAGATACATGGCTTGTTTGTCTTATAAATTAATCTAATCACTCACCCCACTTTCAGAAACTTAGGTTTTCTTTGTTTAATCAAGAAAATCAGTCTGCAGACAGTTATAAATCAGGCTGTTAATTAAAAGAGCACTTTGATGGAAAGAGCCTTTGTGAAACCTGAGACACAAGGCAATGATTGATACAAAGTCCTGCATTTCTTGATCTCCTCATCTGTTGATACAAAGTCCTGCATTTCTTGATCTCCTCGTCTGTCTTGACCTCCTCATGATGGAAACTCCATCAGAGATTTCCCATTTCACTCAGCCACTACATTTCCCTCTTAATTACATTGTTTTGCTTTTGAACTAGTATTTCTGTTGTCATGCTACTCCTTTTGATCAGGCCTGTTGTAATATTATCACACCAAACCCCCTTCGTCTGACATGTTTTGCTGCTGTGTTCCTGGATGCTACAAAGCCCATGACCTAACTGAGTTAAGTGCTAGATAAACATGCTGAGAGTCTATGCCTCACAGTGCTTATAACTAAGATAAAGGGAGGGAAATAGGGATGGGGAGGAAGTACTGTCTTCATTTTATAGATTCTGAGTTAATTACACTCTCAGGACATACCAGGGCATCTGCTCCAGAGCCAGGAATTCAACCATCTTAGCTCATTATTTTTAACTTTTCATTTCTCAGTTGAGTCTAATGCCTCTCTGAGGCTTGAGGCCTTCTCATACAGACTCCTACATAAACAGAGAAGAAAATTTCAAGGGCAACAAGGAAAGAGACATGACTAAAAGGGATGTGTACGTATCAGCCATGTACTCACAGGGCTGACAGAACTAAAATGTGCCTAGCACACTTCACTGGAGGCAATGAAACTACATCTGCTCTAGGCCTTATCTGCAGCTAAAACGTGTGATCAGGGGGCACTGCTCCTACTCAAACTCAAACCTTTTCTACGTCCACATGGCACAGTGAGAGGAGCAAAGCAAGCCTTTGCTGTTGAATATTTGCCATGGTTTCAGATGGACTGAAGCTGAGGTGTACTGCATGCTACAGCATGTGGGCACAGGCATTTCAGGTCTTGGGTCAGGAAATGACTCAAGTGCCTTTTTTTGGAGTAGCTGCTCAGTATCCAGCATAATGCCTTACTTCTCCTTTGACCTTGGGTATCTGATTTCACCTCTGTAAAACAATGGTAACACCTCCCTACCTCAGAACTCTATTTGTAAATACAAGCTTAAGTGACTATACACAGGAGAATGAAATCTCCTGATTCATGAGATGAATTGAGGTCACATCAGCCCTGCCTTATTTTTCCAGATCCACAAGGGTTGTATGATTCTGTATGACCAAAATGCCCCTTTCTCTTGACATCCTGTGAGATCCTGCCCATTCTCAGAAACCTTTTATCACAGTGATGACTTAATTTGATGTCATTTGACTTTGATAATTTATACTATCTCACTACATGCATGAATTAGTATAACTATCAACTGAACTTTTGCCACAAGACTCCTGTCTCATTCACGTCAATGGCTTCAAGGGATTTTCTGACATTCCCAACATTACACATGGCTTAAACAATAGAAACAGTAATTACAGTGGCATGGGAAACTTCCTCTTGACAAGGGAGAGGCCTCAGTTGTAGCCCTTCAGAAGAGGCTTGATATGTGTCCTACATCAGCATATGCAGAACAACTGGCAGTAGTCAAAAGAACAAGAATGATCCTGGCTGAATAAACTATTGGCAAAGATTGAAAGAACAGTGGTAATGTAGAGAGATAATACAATGTGAAAACTGTATTTAACTGCATACCTATTTTGGCTTCTCATGGCCCTTTAATTCAATAATTACTAATTTGCAGATGATCATTCTGTTATTTTACTGTGATACACAGGCCCAGGGGAATACGCCATTGTAACACTGAAGTGACACAGTAGAGCAGTCATATGCAAAGACTCCTTTAGCAATTCAGACCTACAGTAACCGGGGCTGCCCTGCAACTGTAGGTAACCACATATTAGTTGCAGAGCTCAGGAATGGCCCAAGAATGTCCACTGAAGAGAGGAGAGGTCTAGAAAGCATGACATGCAAGAAAAGACTGTAAGAACCAGCCCTACTGCTTAGCCTACAAAAGATCTCACACTGCAAAATGGCATGTTCCACCCAACCCTTACAACTTTGTTTTTTCAATCATGCCTCAAAACTGCAATATGGCAAAGACAGAAGAAGGGATAGAAATTGTTGTCAGTATCTTAGGTCCTTTAGCACAGCAGAACTCTGTTTTGGCACATCTGCCCTACAATCTGAGTTTTGCCTTTATCTCCTGGGAGAATGGATAGTATGGCAGCTCTCTTCCACCAGCAGAGAGAATTATATATCCCTGACTAAAATCACAAATTTTATGTCTGCTCCTTGGTCCATCATACCTATTTATTACTAAGGGAGATTCTAGGATCGCAGCTGAAGTGTTTATTTTGGTTTCCTTAAATTTTAGGTGCCTTTAGGCACTGTTGTTGTTGTTTGTTGTTGTTTTTAGTGGAAAGAATAGAAACTGAATAGAAACGCTACCCAGAAAAGTGTTATCTTCATGTACATGTTACTCATTAGCTCAGTGAAAAGGATTTGGTTTTCAGCACTGTAAGGTTAGAGATAGGACTCGAGGAGGTGAGACAAACTACACTAATTCATCACACCCAATTTCTCAAACTGGGCAATGTGCAGAAAAGAGAGAGGTATTGCAGAAGAGTATCCAGGGCAGCAGAACTGTGAGCCAAAAGCAGGGCCGGGTGTGGTTCTATCAAGTCTTTCCTTCCTCAACTGTTCCCAAGGCTCCCCAGCTGCCCTGTATTCCAAGCTGCATGTTCGCAAAAAGCCACTTCATGTCACAGGGAATACACAGCCACAGGTGACCAAGATACAATCACTCAGTCCATACCACAATCCCTCACCTATCCAGCACTAACTTTAACACATAGAAAGATTTGGAAGCTTAGCCATTCAACCACAGAGGTGTTCTGCTTAAGCCAAAATCCAGGTTTCAGCGCTGAAGAATCAGGAATGCAGTAACTAGAGCCTCCTCCCTGATGATTTTGCTTGGCACAGCACTAATTCAGAATCATCACCAGGCCAAAAAAAAAAAAAAAAAAAACAACTTGAAAAGTCGTGTCTCATTTGATAGCATCTTAAGACCATTTCAAGGAAAATGGCACACAGACTTCATGAACATCCAAAAAGCTGTAAACTTCAGTTAACAAAACAGACCTCAACTTTGCTCTTAACCACAAAGATCAAGTGACATTTAAAAGGAAACAAAAAGATGCAAATCGTACATTTTCAAGTCTTTCAAGATCCTACTGCCATTGTTCCAGGTCAGAGTATTTCTCAGTACAGTTCATTTCTCTTTACTCAGCCTTTTCACTTGGTTCAATGCTGAGCATGCAATCATTTTTTCATTACCTGTCAGTAATAGTACTAACAACAGGCATTATTATATCATGGTTGTGTTAGAGGTACAATATTCAATTGTTCAGGCCAGCCTAAACATTTAATTACATTATGGTAGCTTATCACAGATAATTGCCTTGGGGAAGACAGGGCAGCTGCAAGGGGATGCAGCTTGCCTGTTCAGCTCACAGCATGGAATTCAGAAATGACAAAACAAACAGCACAGTGAGATACTGCTTAAAACCGTGCACAAATCCTATTTCCTCTTGGGTTTTAAAGAAAGACTGCTTCAGCTTGCATCAGCGCGGTGCCCAGTTCCACATGGACTGTGCCTTGGCTTCTTTTATTTTACTGTCACTTCTGCTAACAACTGTCCTCTCCTCAGATCTGTCTCCATCAAGTTTTCTATAGAAGCATTATCACTGTTTCCATTCTTCCCAACCCTGTTATTATATTACATTACACAAATGGCTAGTTCCACGTATCTGCCAGAGAGAGATCAAGCAGAGGGTGGTTGTCAGAATCAAAGACCTTGCTGAAATAATGTTTTTTAATGAAAAAGATAGGGAAGAAGGAGGGAGGGAGGGAGGGAGGGAGGGAGGGAGGGAGGGAGGGAGGAGCTGATCCTCCTGTCTTCTGACACTATATAGAAGAAGCTGAGACTAAAGTGGAGCAGAATACTGTGGATAGATATGTTACAGTGGAACTTACATGACAACCTTATTTCATAGGTATCTCAGTTAGATATGGACTCCAATCTATGATGCTCATTGGCCTGTCCCTTCCCTATGTGTTCTTAATTATGCTCTTTCTTTACAGATAGCTGCATACATCTGATGCTTCATTGCACAAATATTATATTCTAAATCACACTGTCTATGGAATGATGGTTTCCACAAATCTTAGCTCTTACAGAAATGAATTATTTTCCTACAGGTTATAAGTAGCTAGGATTTTTTAAGGCAGTAGACACCCTTGTCTAGTACAAATTCAAAACCCTGTTACTAGCACTATTTCTCTGCCAACTTCTAGTAAAAGCCTCCAGCCAACACAGCAATACACCAGAAACAGTGCAGACACTGCTTTCACAATTGTTAAGACCTCACTAAAAGCCTTTCTGCAGTATTTCAGTCTTGCAAAAGACAAAAAAGCAAACATCACAGTATGTAATGCCTCACAGACTATAACTTCATTCCACAGAGGAAAGGTTTTCATACTTGAATATGTACATAACCTGGAGGACTGTAACTTGGTCTAGAGTTAGAATTCTGTATAAGCAACAGACCCATGGTTTGCAGTCGGGTCCCAGGTGCCCTTGTTTAGTTTTCTGTCACTCTTCTCCAGTCACTTTAGAAGCAACAGCCTACCTTGTAGCTCCTGACTCTCCTCTGTTTTGTATTTGAAGTGACAGGACTCAGTTGCCAGCCCAAGTGCTGCCTCTCCATAACTGCTGCAGGTGACATTGGACTGTGATAAGAAAAGATGAATTGATTTTGCTTCTCTTGGTGATATTTTGTTGTGAGGTCTGGGAATTTTTTCTGTCCCCAGTAGTACCATAGTTTACAGCAATTATCATTTCTCATCTGCCAGATTTTACTACCGCCACTCCAGTTCTCCGACTCCTTTGTCAGTACAGAATTAAACCCTGGGTGAGTTTTCTGCAGCACTCTCTCCATCCGTGATCCCAGCTCCACTGCCCAGGCTAGAGTCAAGGTGGCAAGTTACAACAAGAGCTTCTCCCAAATTCACCAGTCTGCTGCTTTGTTGATTAGCTGATCCAGGATCAGCTCATCCTGCCAACAGCCAAAAGCACAGGCTGATGCCAATTCTTGCAGTGCCAAAGCAAGAGGTCATGAAAGTCTCACCTCACTGTTGTGTCCGCTGTCTGAACTGAAACCTCTGTAATATCACACTCTGCCTGGGCTTAATGTGCCCAGGAAATTTCTTCATTGTTTCTTTGAAGGAGACAGCTGAAATCAGGGTCATAAAAACCTTCTGATCTTTCACAATCAAAGACTGGAGAATAGTCCTTATGGAGTCTTCAGGTTTCACTCATCACTTTACTGTATCAGCCAAATCTCATGATCAGCCAGTGACATCAGGGCCTAAGAGATTTCACAGTTCCAGCAATTTGCGTGATACAATACAGCCACAACATGCAACTGGAGCTCCCCGGTCTTCACTGCCACCACCGTGTAGGTCCAAGGTCCAAGGTATCCCCACTACCTCTGAACACGAGCATGGAGGCACATCACAAATGCTTTGACTCATGTCACAAGGAAGGTATCTCTTGTCATGTAAAAGACTCCTGCCTTCTAGCCCGAGGTGTCCAGCTGGGCAGGAAATACAGCGCTCCTCCCATGCAGGCAGTAAGACTGGGGGGAAGTGAGCATGGGTGGAGAAAACTGAATGGACATGGGAAGGAAACAAGAAGATGAAATGGAAAGACTCTCACCTGGTAGCAACAATCCATTTAACTAGAAAAAAACAAAGCCTGAAGGCAACTGAAGAAGCTCAACTGGAGAACTAACCTGGGTAGGATATGGGTCTAACATACCGGACCATGGGTTTAAATTATCCATCAGTACCCATTATGCTGGTTTACTTCCTTCACGTCCTTATTTCTACTTCTTAATTAATGGAACTCTAATTAAAAAGTGAATGTTGCCAAAAGCTAATAAACAAAAAAGACATGAGAGGAGATGGATTGTAGTTTACATTTAAAAAATCAATTATAGTCATTTCAATTAGTGCACAGATGGGCAAGAAAAGATGTAATTGCAGAGCCTTTAGTCTGAATTCCTATGAGGTTAAAACTCTTAACAGTTCTTTACTGAAGCTCAGCAAAACTACCAGTGAAATACACTGATGATATCAGATAATGTTAATAGACTGAAGTTTCAGCAGCATAAGCAGCTTTTAAAGTATTTTTCTTAAGTGCAAGTTGCTATTCAAGCACATCCGAGGTATATGAAGAAATGTTTACTTTCCTAAAAGATTAGATGATCCAGAATAGTAACTGTGCTGAAGAGATGCAGAGGGACTCTGAATCCCAATATTCCAAATCTATTTCTGGACCAAATGAGATCCTTTAACATATCCTTTTCACACCACACTTCATTCCATCCCCAGGTCCGTAGTCACATAAAGAAAGGGTGCTCAGAGACGTTACATGTTTTGCTCTTGACAATAAATGAGACAAAGCCAGAAGAAGCAGTGTCCCAGTCCACTTTATTCAACTGCTCATTTAACCCTGTATTCCTCCTGCAGCTCTCCTCATGGAGCCATATTGCAGGTAGTCAGAAGATGTCACCATCCCAGCTCTTGATAACAACCAACCCCATTTAAAGAAAACCCTATTTGAAAAGAGTTATCTGCCTGAGGACCCTGCACTACAAGCTCATGGCAGCTGACAGCACACTCTGTAGAAGCCTCACAATATGGTTGGTGTATTTTTATCCTTTCTGGACATCATCTACTGATCACTGACTGACACAGGATGTTGGGCTAAATGGAGCAGACTACAGACCCATCTGGCCACTGTGGCCGTTTTTATTGCCTCATTTCACAGAAAAGGAAACAAATTCAAACAGGATGATGTCAAAAAAAGTTACCTCCTTCATGAAATTTCAAGATGGATTTTTAAACAGAGACCTTATTCTTGATGTCTTTAGAAAAGCTACCTTAAAAAATCACTATTCAAAGACTTCTGTTGTGTAGTATGGAAAGTCAAACAAAGTAATCAGGTTGGGTTAAGTGTAAATACATTGCAGAGTGGCTTTGTGTATTTCAATTGAAATTGTAATGTCTTTTCAAATCAAGAGGTCTTGATCTCTACAAGGTAGTGGGTCTAATACATGTCATCTGACCTTGGTCTAATATGACTACAAATAATTGGACTTACTGGAGATGTCCAGAAAGCCTGTCTCGCACCCACAGAGCATATAGGGCTCCTTAACCATGTCTGAGTGACCCTCCAAGAGATCACTGCCATCCATGAATGAGAAATTTGACAAGAACCTTTGTGAAAACTTTTGTGAAAGTAGTAGTTTGCTCCTTCCCATCCCCTTTCCCAGGAGCCACCAAGTGAAACCCACCAACTGACAGAGGAGGAACAGAAAACCTGCCTGGGAACAGAATGGGGACAGCAGACAGCTGTTGGACAACTCGGTCCCAGGTGAATTGAGCCAGCAGGTCTGATGCACACTCCAACTGTACTCATACACACCCAGTGCTTTTTTATTCTTTCTGTTTCTTTGTTTTAATTATGAACCATTCCCAAATGAAAGCATTTATGCAGATTAACTATAAAGTATACATATTTTCTCATGAAGACACCCAAAATGCCTAGTAGAGCATTTTGTTACTATTAAGCTGTTAGGAAGTTTGGTCCTTTTCTAGGTTGTAATTATCCTCCTCAGAGTTCTGCATTCAAAGTCTGTGGGAATGCCAGGATAATTGCTGAGGAAAAGCAGAGTGCCCCAACTTAGGAGAAAACAGACAAGCATGTGTGACTCCTTCTTGTTTAGATAGTTCAGTGAAGAGAAAGAGTTGACCGAGTAGGGGAAGAAGACCCTTCCATGAGCCCCAGAAGAGTGGCTGCCCTGGAGATTTACTGGGGAGAAGCAGAGAAGATATATTCATCCAAATTACAGAGATCTCCTTCAGAAAACCATCCTTACAAGAGTTCTACCTATAAGGCAGGCAAGGTATGTCAGTAAGGCACAGTCACCGCTGTGCACGTTCTGCTCCATGTCATGGAGGAAATGGTTGGCAGCAGAAAGGAGAGCTCTGTGTTCAGTGCTCGGTGTTCACCTGTGTGGGCAGGATGCCACTGAAACAGGAAATCATTACTCCTATTGATACAAGTGATAACACTCCCCAGATTCACACAGACATCACTGCCAACAACTCTTTCAGCGACAGGAGCAGCGCTGTCTAGACAAATGGCATTAGCGTTCAGGACACTTACCTAGGCTCTCCTCATTAGCAGTGCAACCCTGACAAACTAGAAAGAGCTGGCTGCACCCTAAGCTTCCATTTACTCTGGCATCACTGTTAAGACATGATTAAGCCCTATCATGATAAGAACACCAGTGGGACAGAAATATGCAAATAAACTGTGGATAATATTTTAAATGATGCATAAGTATCGTTCTGAAGCATCACCTAAAACTTCTTGTCTACAAACATACACCGCAAGACAAACTGGAGCAGGCAGATCAGATATTTCTGCTCTTCATCATACCTGATGATACTATAAACACCCTATAGTACTGAGGCAGGTCCCATAGGATCAGCTGAAAGGGACTTTTTCCAATCACAAACCTCACTGAGCATCAACATCAGGAAAGGCAGAAAAATTTCAAGTGGCACTTTCCCCAGCATAGGCAAATATACTATTAAAGCTTTCACTGCAGAATCACAACAACCTGAGTCTAAAATTGGGGTGTAAAATTAAGATAATGAGTTTAAAAATAAGTTTAGGTTTGTATAAAATTAACAAAATCATATTTGTAGAAGGCTGGCATTACATTTGGATCCCAGTTAACATTGGGAGCTGCAACAGCACCTTGCAAGCTCATAAAGTCTGACTTTCCAGTTGGCATTTCACAAATTCCTTGCACTGGTGACAACAGCTCACTAGGAGCAAAACAGTTAGCTCCTGTGGAAAGCAATGCTGTTTAAAGAAGGAGGCGCTGGCAGGACTGACACTAGTTATACAGAGAAACTAACATGCGTAGTAATGTATACATATATATTTCCCATTTAAAACATAAATAGTGCATCTAAGGACAGCTGTTAACCCTACGGTTACATGACAGACAGGATGATTGTTATATTCACTAGAGAAGTAATACCACTTCAGAAGTCGCAGTATGATGCATTTCTTCAGTCCCACAGAACTTTTCATACCAGATGTCAAAGCATTTAATATTAATGACCTGAATCTCCTGGGAACAGCACTGCTTCCCATATTGACAGCATGAAAGGAGGCAGTTCAGTTGGTTACAGTCCAGAAACTCCTGGATTACTATAAGTCTTGGAGCCCCTACATTACCGCATCAGTACAGTAGTCTGAACTCAAAACCCATATCAACAATTTTACAAATACGCAGATTCCAGCAGTTTCAAGACTGTAAATATGTGGGGCTAGATCCACAGGAGTGTTACACTGCCACAAAGAGCTGCATCTGTAACGTGGTTCAGCTACTTCATGGTGTTTCTCAGTATGCTATCACTGCATCGAACAAAGGTGGCAGCAACAAGCCTTCACAAGGCTTTCTCTTGCCCCTTAGTAAGAGTAAGAAGCTAATGGATTGGGACAGAGAATGTAAGAACTCATGCCAGTAACTGCTGCTCAGGTAGAGTTGTATTAATCCAATTCCTACCTACCTCTGTAGATAAAGAAGATTACTGATCGAGTTCTTCAGTGGCTGCTGGACCCAGAGCTGATCATTAAACACCTCAGAGAGACAGACACAGTATGGTGAGCTTGATGCAAATGACTGCCATAGAGAATCACTACTCTTTTCACTGGCTGTGTTTCCCTGAGCTATCACAATAAACATGTTCACTAGAAAGGCTCTCTGATGAGGCAGACAAATTGTGGCTCCAATAGTCCTACCTAGAAGCTTTTAGAAAATCCTGTGCATTACTCATCATGCACTTCAGTTTCTGAAGTAACTACTTCTTACAAAAAGTGTGATTCAGCAGAACCAGGAATAGCTGAAAGACCTGCTGGGTTGCAACAGAAGCCCCTTCTGTTACTTCTTTAAAAAGAAAAAAGAGCAGAATTGTAAGGTAATTGTTTGGGGTCTCTAGTGAAACTTTAGTGAAACTTGTACAATTTTAAGAAGATGTTGAATTAAAAATTTTATGGTGTTAGGAAAAGGATCACATCTTCAGGTGAGGCAAACATTCGGAATTGTTACTGTACAATGGAATTCACACAATGTGTGCAGCAAGGAACTTGGTACAAGTGAAGACTTGCACTATAAAATAAGATGCTCATTTTCCCATGTCCTAACTGCCATTTTCACCCCTGCCCTCTTTTGTTTTCATTACTCACTGGAATAGATGGTTTCTTTCCAAGGCAGAATGCACTGGCTGCTTCACTGCTCAACAGTATGTACCAAGTTGAGATAAACAATGTTCTGATTTAACCTCTCCTCTGGGACAGCAGACAATTTACAGAACTTGAATTCAGTTGGACTTTGTCAGACTTCCAGCATTACCTTGGCTTGCTTCATGTTATTCCATAATGCTTCTGTTTGTAACATGAACACAAAGTGAATCTGAACCCACTGGTATTCACTGTCATTTGACATAACAGGATAAAAGAGAGAGCACAGTTGTTTATTTGTTTTTGTTTGTTTGTTTGTTTTTTTGGTGGTGGTGGATTTTTGTTTGTCTATTTGTTTTAAACATCCAGCTATTGCTGCATGTATTTCCAGGGTTTCCTGGGGTATTAGTAAGCATCTCTCTGCCTCTTTTTCATTGTACCTACGTACTTACACATGTACTTTCTTCTCCCACACCACTTTCAGTGTTCAAAAACTGAGAAGAAAATCTGACCATGAAGCCTTGGTAGTGCCAGTCACATTTCAGCTGGAATTATGAGACTGTAACACTGAAATACTAAGGGATAAAGTTGTAACATTCCAAATTCAAAAGCTGTACATAGATGGAAAAATCTAAGGGGTGCTTTTGCTGATATTTTGATGAATGTCAAATGTTTGGGGATAAACCTGACAGTCTTCCTCTGTGTTTTGTTTTATTTATTTGTTTATTTATTTTCCATGAGATGAAGTAAAGAGAAAAGAGCTTCCCTTTTTAGCCTTAATGAGTAACCCATTATAGAAAAGCAGACATAGAGGAATCATTCTTGCTTTCACATCCTACAGTCCAACATTCTATTTTATTTATTTCCAGGGAAAAAAACTGCAGCATAAAAAACAAACAAAAAATAAAGAAAGAAAATGTGAAAGAGAAGAGGGGAGATGGGAGACAGGAAAAAGGAAGGGAAAGGAAGTTAGCCATGTAATATTCTCAAGGTTATAGTGAACGGCAATTAACTGACAAAAGATAGTAAGATACATATTAAGATTGTCAAGTTCAATACCAAAACCAAAGCACCTGACCACAGTAGGACCAGTTCTGATATCTGTCTGATCAAGCTCTCATCTAGCTCTCAATTTCAGCCTTAGAATGTGTGTGCGGGATTAACTTATCTGTTGTGGTGTAAAACAAGCATGGGGAATTAAGATAAAACTGAAAGCATTAAGTTTCCACAGATGTTGGGTTTCTGAATGAGGCCTTGTGTCTAACTTTCTTGTTAGAGTTCTCATAAGACGATGGGATGTATCCTGCAACATTTCTTTCTAAAGCTCAGGTCTCTGTTGTTTCACATAACTGAAATGTACAGTGCTTTGGGATTTCTTATTCATTTGAGAAAAAAAAATCCTAACGGTTCACCAAGCCAACTGTTGGAGACAGAAAACATACTTCATGTGCTGCAACAACTCTGAGTACATTGCTTTTATTCCCAACACACCAGACATCAGAGACCAAAGGCAATTTTCAGGCTTGGAGAAGGCTGATGATGAACACAGATCCATGGGGATCTGTGTCTGCAAAGTGATCATAGACCAATATCCTTACTTTCCATCTTCATGATGAACAATCACTACTTCTGGAGTATTGAAAAGACTAAACTAAAGACTGTGTCTTACAGAACAGCTCAGTGGGCATCCTGGTAACCAGTGAACTGCTTGCTGGGGAGAGCAAGCTCCTGGAAGAGGAGACAAATGGGCCCTCATGTGGTGGCTGCAGGAGGAAGTTATCTTCCTCAGGCAGGCTTGAAAATTCCACCAAATTCAGTACTGGGAGACAGTGCTGAGCTTTCAGCCCTTGAGAATCACCTGTGTGAAAGCCTTCCCGCCTCTATGAGGTAACTGTGTAACTATTATTTTTTTCTCTCAGAGGAAAAAAAACCTGGCACCACATTATTTAGACAGAATAAAAATGCACTGACTTGGCATTTTGTTATGTCATACACATTTTAAGCCACAACAATTAAAACACAGGAAAAAATTGGACAGTACTCAGCAATAGCAGGGAATATTGCCAAATAAATTAGTGTTCTCATAATAATTAATCAGGATGGCTCACTGAGGGAAGTATGTCTTATTTATGGAACAGTTAGATAATAATCCAACTTGAGTTACCACACTGAATCCACAGTACTAACCAAATACAACAAATTTTATAAATCATACCATACTATATGGTTAGACATATAAATTTGTATAAATGGACTTAAAACAGCATACATATTTACTTAAGAATGGCTTCACAGGCATATTATTTTTGGCATTGCACAGTTAATCCTCAATCTTTCTCAAAAGTAATGTATACCAAGCTGTATGTTAACATTTAAGCCCCTGCCAAAAAAAAAAAAAAAAAAAAAAAAAAAAACTTTTTTCTTTTCCAAAGGACACTCAGTAAGAAGTAAGACCCTGTTATAGCTCTCCTTGGATTTTTTTTGTATGAAGTCCTTATACATCAGACTTTCCAGGATGGAGTCTGTGGTGTAGACCATACTTTCCTATTTTGATAGCATCACCACACAATGAATACTGCATACATTTCTTATATCTTCGTCTCCTCCTAGAATAGTGACTTACCCTTACTTCATAAGCTAGAGAACACCAGCTTTTTAACTGTCTTCAGACACAATACCAAGTTGTCATAGACATATGTTTCAAGGAATGTCAGCCACAAAGTCTGATTCTTAAGACAAATGGGGAAGGCACACACTGCATCAGCCTGGGAAACAGTACTACCCTTAAAATAGCTCCTATATTCTTGATGCCACCACTTCAAATAAAGCACATTAGGCCATATTTTTTGCTGCTTCAAATTAGCACTGCTTCTCTAAAACTCTATAGATCCAAAGGTAGAGTGCAGCCTATCACTTCTAAGCA
This sequence comes from Oxyura jamaicensis, assembly GCF_011077185.1. Lineage (NCBI taxonomy): Eukaryota > Metazoa > Chordata > Aves > Anseriformes > Anatidae > Oxyura > Oxyura jamaicensis. Next base: position 12,005,908 of record NC_048901.1, read on the forward strand.
GTTTTATTCACACTGCAAATGCAAGCCCAGCTGTTCCTTACAAACAATACACAACTGCATGGTTTCCACAGACTCTTTTACCCCCAGATCTCTGCCTCTAAATCACTTACACAAGTAGCCCTGAAGCACAGGAAGTTTCAGCAAGTGATTCAGGAGTGTCAGCATGCAAATTTCAGTCAAAAACTACAGAGTTCTTGCATCAGGGATTCATCACAGGAGGACTCGTGATTAATGGAAGATTTGATGCTAAAAGAAAATTCTACAAATGTACTTCATGTTTACATGCAGGGGGTTGCCCCATAGGAATCTTACATTACATACAAGATTTATGGGGTGAGGTTTTTCAGTGACAGCACTATGTAATCTGCACTAGGACATTAAGGGAATCTCTCACAAAGGAACCCTTCAGATAAGGCAAGGAGGAAAGTGATATGACTGGGTAAAGGAGAGAAAGTCAGCAGCTAGTGAAGATTGCTAGATGAACAGCAGCAGCTCAACAGCAACCAGAGAGAAAAGAGAACAACTTTTTACTCTTCAAACTGAGATTTTGATATGAAGGACTATCTTTAGCCTATACCAAAAAAGCAGTGATGAAACAGAGGAAACTGCCCAGACACAGACTCATCGCTTGGCACCACAGAGGAGGTGACATGCTCTGAACTCACACCTAATTTACACCGCAGGGCCTGTCAGTGTGCACACCTGTAGTGACTGCACATGGGACCTTCCCATCACTGAGAAACACAGCCTGTCAGCAACTATTCACTGCCCTTGGAGAACCTTGCCCACAGACCAGATCCACGTCAACCAACTCAACAAGTAAGGCTAATACTCATGCACAGCTTGGCTTACTCATGCTTAATATTCATCTAAGAAATACAAGAGTAAGCTGCTGTATTTAAAACAGCAGTTTCCATGGAAAGCTTGTCTCCAAATGGGGCTTTTTCAAGTTCTCAATGTGAGTGTGAAGAAGGGTACTATCCTCTCCACATTTAAGAGGACTACTCCATTTGTTATTGCTTTCTCTTGGACACATTTATGTGCACAAGTGGAAACTAAACAAAAGCAAAGTGCGGCCAGCTGGTGTCTGGGAGCCATCCTTCAGTGCTTATCCTCCAGCCCGAGAGATGTTCAGCTCTCTCTGAGCCAGCACAGATGTGGTTTTACTTTGGGGCTGCGGTGAGGTCCCATCTTATGCTTGCAGCCTGTACATCTCCCCTATTGTTTGCACTAAGAAACTCTAAGGAGTAAAACTCCTCAGTCCTTTTCTCTGAAGCCTTTTTAGTCCTAATAATATAGATGATAATTTTGCTCTGAATGCAGCTAACCACAGGACCTACTTTTCAACCAGAATAAGTTTCCTCTAACCAAGCAATGACATAAATTAAAGGTCATGAACTAAAAGAAGCTCTGCCTGAGACTTGTTAAATGACCATATGCCACCTGCTTTTGCTTCATATTTTCAAGATTTTGCATGGACCGCAATGAAATGAGTTTCAGTCTATCACATTTCATTTCCCCCACATCTAACATAAAAAGAACCCACCTGATCAGACTAACAGTCCATCTAGCCCAGCATCTTAGCTCCAGCAGTCAATAGGAGATTTCATAAGGAGGAGAAAAAGAACAGGACAGGCAGACCTAATCTTTAATACTGTGGTCAGCATCACGCCACCAGTAAATGTGTCTCCTCTTTGGGTTTCTGCTTTAAGAAGGATCATCTCCTGCCCTTGACAACACACTAACAGAGTGAGGAAAGAATTAAATAATCTCATTTCTTCTAGCTAGAAAAGAAGGGAGACTTTGTCTTTTTTTCCCCCAAGTATATATTTTGACACAACAAAAAATAATCCTTTTCCTCACAAATTCCTCATCCCATATCCCTATAACCTCAGAAATGCTCTGCTCTTTAAGAGTTTTATGGTGATAATTTCATGATTTATGTGATGCCAACATAGGATAAAATGCAGAGCTTCCTGCAACCCCAAACAAATGACAAAGTCTCTGTGACTTCTAACACAAACCATCCACACATTTGTAATTCTGCCTGAGGGGTCCATCCTAGGTACAGGCAGAGGCAGATATCCCATGGAGAAGGTAACGCTTAATTGCATGATCATTGAGGATCACAACATGTTGGCACAACGGAGACAAAACCAGGTTGAATCAGAAATATGAGTTTATGGTTGCCATATTTTACTGCATGATTCTGCAGCTTAAGCAATAAAACAAATGGAAACATAGTCAGCAGTACTCAGAGGCTCAGTCACTACCAAACTCTACCGTCCTGCACCAAAAAATCTTTTCTGCCTAGCTCAGTCACTAGATATCAGGCATGCATCCACAGATGTCTGACTAGAGCTTTGGAAACCTCAAAAATTTGAGATTATATGCCAATACAGCAACAGCTTGTCTTTTCCATATTTAATAAACTTCCACCATGTTTATTGCAAAGCTGTTGTTTACAAAACTTCTTTATGCCAGGCCAGATTTCTAACAGTTAGGCTTCCTTAGGTAAGAAAATTACATTGGCATGCTCTCAAAATGTATAGACATAGAGCTTTGCTGGTCAAAAGGACAAGAAGCAATCCCAGTGTCAACTACAGTTTGTTAAAAATAATAATAATGAATTGCCCATAGTCATCTACTCAGGCAACAAAAACAACCTTTTTAAGCCACTTGAATTTGAAATATTTGATCAGTTTGGGAAGTATAAAATAAATGGTATTGGTCAAAGTTTAGAAATTGAAATTAAAGATTTGTACAGCAGGAAAGGAAACTGAATTCCTTTTGTTGTGCGGATGTTTGGTCAGCTGCACCACCATTCCCAGCAGGGTAGTGTGGTGTTCAGGCTGGGACAGCGTCTCCATTTCACTTGGGAAGGTGGACCAGGAAGATTACCCGTCTCAACACAGAAAGGCTTAATGAGATAATGAGAAAGTCTAAAGAGGATATGCTGAACCATCAAGAGAGAAAAGAAAGGAAGATTCTCAGCACAAAATAATGTGTAAAGCTTAGGGCTGGGAGGTATCAGCTTCATGCTGAGAACTCTCCTCAGGCATCTTGAGTCTCTCCTCAGCTCCAGTGGATGCTTCCACAGTGGCACCTGGTCACTGCAGAGACTGGCTCTAGAAAGCACTACGATAGCATATGTGGCAGAGAAAAAGTCCTTGAACTAGGAACACACAGCTCATACTTTCAAAAGCAGAAAAAAACAGGACTGGGCACAGAAAGCAGTAAGAGAACAAGACCGTTAATGGTTTTCCATTATGCCTCCCAAATTCTAATTCTCAAAATTGGAATGTGCTTAGTTGGTTGGTACAAAAGACCATGGAAAAGGGATACTCACTACTCTTAAAAGACTGCAAGTCTCTGACATTGATAGACATGTCCTACCTTTCTCCCTTTGCATATATCCTATTTATTCTGTTTTGGGGGGTAGGGACTCCTCCTCAAAAACAGTATATGAGGATGTTGTGTACTTCAGATTTAATGTGTTAACTTTTCCTTTCGTAACAGCTGGATTCAAAGCCCAAGACTGTCTCAAGGAAAGAAGTGTGGGCTTTTCATCCTGTTCACTAGTAGCCATGAAAAAAGAGCAACCCAGCACTGCACTGAAGCAGAAATGTCTGCCCAAACAAGTCCTAAAACAGGAAGAGCAAGCATGGGTGCCTTGAAAATGTTTCAGTCCTGAGCAGTCTATGGGCAATCTGGCCAGCACCTGCTATGTATACAGCACAGTCTGCTACTATTAATTGTTCTGCTTATGATTAAAAGCACAGTGCAGTGTAATAAAGAAAATTGAACACGTGAGGGGGGGAACTAAAATGCTTGTGCTGCCACTTAGTGGTTTTAAACAGTATTTGTTGCTCAGTATATCAATCTAGTTTGCTCATAATCCAGCCTGAGTCATGATACACTACTCAGAAATGGCAGAAAAAGAATTGATAAGAAACAAAAGTGGAAAGATCATCACATACGAAGAGGTAGAAAGCCTAGACGGTAATCCAAGCAGCAAATGTCAACTCATCCAGTTCCCTAAAACTGTTTTCAATGTGTCAATACTAGCGAACATTTAAGGACAGTTTCCCTTTTTGACAAAAGCACACTAGCACAAGAATTATGATTTTTTCCTTTTCTTCTTTTTCTCTTTCTTGTGCAGCACCACGTATACTACGCGCACTATTTAGACAAAGTTACTTAAGAGCAATAATGAAAGGCAATGGCTGCTACCGCAAAATACACAGAACTCAGCTTTACTAACCTTTCCATGCTCAGAGGGAGAAATCTTAAAGATTTAATTCAGATGACTGACAGATGGCCAAAGCTCAGGCAGTTTCCAGGGGCAGGTACTGGACTATGTACAAATTGCAACACCTACAGGCCACAGCTGAACATTAGAAACTTCTGTGCATTTACATCCACAACACGAGTGAAATTTAAAGCTTGGAGACGGGAAGGACACAATTTTCCTTTCTGGCATTATTTCAATTTTTGCACAAGAGAGTAGATAAAAAGAAAGCTGTGACCACAAATCATTGGTGTTTCTGTCCAATCTCCGTCCATGGCTGTGACTGGTGGCAGCAGCCCAGTGCAGAGAGCCCCAGTCGGCAGCAGGTGGAGCTCAGCCATAACGCTCTCCTCTCAGAAGTTACTCTTTCATCTTCGATCATCTGCATAGCTGACTTACGACAGGCAGAAGTTGAGAACTGGATTTTTCTGGCACAGTAAAGATACACTTACTTATCCTAGAGCTGTGTAGTACAAGAAAAAAAAAAATCCCCTCACTTTTTAATCATCCACATTCATAACCTTTTAAAAACTCCTTTCCCAGATGGTCTGAAGGAAAACAGAGAAATATGCACTGAGTGCCTAGCATGATGCATGCTACTTTACCCTCCCAAGAGATCTCCTCATCCCTACCTGAGCTCTACAACAAAAAGCAAAAAGCCAACATTTAATATGAAAATGATTTGTTTCTCTCATGCACTGCTCAGACCAAGCCTGACTTTTATTCCTGTCAACCTCCTGTTATTTGAGAGTACCTCCATTGAATCTGCTAGTCCTTCCTTTATTAGCACTGCCTGTCCAGAAAGTTTACAAAACTGATTAAGGCAAAGTAAGCAGTGTCTGGAGCATGGAGAGCAACACAGAGGAGTACAATTCTGTTTCTGCTATTAAAATACTGGGGCTCATCAGAGGGTTGGTGTTGCTTGTTTTCCTTGTTTTCCTCCAGCACTGCACAGCAGAGTACACTTACTCTTGACTGGTCTGTCAGAGGGAAGACAATTCGTGCTTGGGAGCCATCATCCATGATGCTGGAGATTAAACAAAATTAATAACCTAAAGCACAAAGAAACTCAGCAGCTGAACAAGAGCTCAGTTAAGTCAGGCTCATGGGTGCAGTCAGTCATTAAATGTCCCAGTCTATCCAAAAACTCAAATGTGCCTAGGCTGGGGTCTCTACCGAAGGACGAGGACTCCTCCACTCCTGCCTGGCAAAGCATGCTGATGGGTGGAAAAGGTTAAGACCAGCTTACTCTGACTTGCTGCTCTCAGTGAAGCTGAGCCTCAGCCTGTGGAAAGCCTGCTTCCTTAGGCTATTAAGGAATTTCAACCTGTTATTTCCTTCCTTTCCAGCGGAAAGAACAAACTTTCTAAAGCAAGACTTCCACCCATACAGGCAGAGCAGCTCTCTAGGGTATGAGAAAATACTCCGAAGGAAAAGAGAGCCTTGCACATGTCAAGTATTCAAGCCTTTCTGGATCCTCCTCTCCCACGGCTTCCTTTTAGCCTTGCAGCTAGTCTAAGCTCTCTGGACATAGTCTGACCTGTTCATCCCCAAATGCCACTACTTTCTTTATCCCTGGCCTGTCTCATACCAGCACATCTTGGGCTTTCATGCTCCCCTTCTGCGGAGAAGCAAGTTACCTGTCAGTCCATGCTCAGCCATCCCTAGGAAGACAAGCTTCCTTTGCAGGCAAGTGATCCCACAGTGTGTGAATACTGAGTGTCAGCTTTGCATTGCAACTGGGAGGGCCTGGAAGGCTCTTACAGAGACATTAGGGCTCCCAGCCTGTGAAGAAGTCAGGTAATTCAGGTACCTGAACTTTTTCTGTTCTGCTTTTTCTGCCTCAACTATCGAGGCTTAGGTTTTGTCAGTTTTAGAACAGTACCAATCAGAAGTACAAACACATACCCGTACATATAAACAGAAGAATAAACTACTCTGAAAGCCCTGGCTAAAGCATGATTTTTTTTGAGAAGCCCACACTAGATTCCAGAGAGCAAAACCAAAGCTCTGTACCCCACTGCCCAAGCAGGTAGCATCTTCCTCTATGCACAGAAAGGCTCACACTGGAAGTCTGGCTTGATCAGTCCAGTGGCACAAGGGAACAGACATCCCAAATGGCAAAAAAACTTTGCTTGGCTGGCCAAGGAGACCAGACAGAGGAAGTCTGTAACCTCATGTATCTGATGACAAATCTACAAACCTTACAGGACAGGACTGTAATACCTCCCTGCACAAGAGAAGTCAAAAAGATCTCTAGAGGAGCTCTTCACAGGGAATACACGTACCCCATACAGTCTTATGTCAGATTAGGAGGCCCTGAACAGGCTGCTCTCAAATGGAAGATCCCAATGCACATTATTGCATCCTGGAGAGTAGACAGGTGCCAAAGGAAAGCTGCAGCCAGACCTCCTCCACCAGAGGGGTTGAGTATCTGTTTTTCCCCAAACACACAGCTGTATTAACAAGAGTTAAAAACTCTCCCTCTGAACCTTGGCTCATTCCAGAAGTGAAAAGGTTGGATTTTCTGACATATTAGAAGGCACAGAACAGGTCTTGGCAGGAGGGAAACAGCTTTGGAGTGACTGCACAAGTCGCAAGTGGTTTGGCAGAATCTCACTTGCTCAAACATTCAACTTCAGGTGAAATGCGTTGCGCCTGAAGTTCAAAATCAACACAGGGCAATAATCCTCTAAAGCACAGTACAAATAAAAATACAGCATGTAAAAACACTCAAGATTATACAACAGTACTCCAGAACACACTTCCTTAATTTCTCTGATGGATTCAGCTGTTTTGTGGGTCTCCCAGTATAAGCAATCCTGAGCAGTCAACATAGTCCTTAGTCCCTGGACTTCTATTAGTAAAAGGAATTTTCCCTATTATTAGAGAAAAATCCAAAACAAAAATGTGTTCATAGCCAAATGAAACCTTGCTCTTTCTTGCACTAGGTCCGTTGTACCAGGGGTACGGCTGTGGGTGGCAGGAATAAGTCATAAAGTAACAGAAACACTTCCTCAGGGATCCTTACGGAGTTAGGAGATCCAAGACAAACCACACACTCACAACCCAAAGAACTTCTCCGAAGCCAAAGCCAGCTCAGCACTAGTTTTGTCATTCCATTTTAATCTATTTATTTGTCAGTCTTCCTTTTTCTTGCACAGGTAATCAAAAGTTCAAACAAACCTCTCAATACTTTTCTCAGAAACAGGCTCACAAGCCTGTCTCAAACTGCCACCATCTCTCACCAGGGAGGTAGTGCAACAGTACCTCCCCGCTGGAGTCAAGCCAGAGCAGCTAAAGCCGGGGCCTCCTGTCTCTCGCTGCTCTCCTAGGTGACCTCCAAACTATTCTCTTTTTGTCCTTTTTACTGCTTCTCTAAACTCTGAGATCAGTCCCAAAATTTTAGCCTGTTGCTCTGTGGCAAATCAAGTTCTTGGTCATCATCATGGTGATGATTATTAATTTGATTAACCATGACTAGGCAGCTGCCACGCAGGACCTTGTTCCGTCAGGATTTCAGGCGGGGTTTGTGCCTACTGCAGGGACGGGCAGAAGTGGCATGTTCATGAAGTTTGTCACCTGGTGGCTTTGCTATACAGAAGTGCACGGAGAGCTAGAAGTACAGCTATACCATCATGTTATTATTGCACATCTCTCTGTTTTTACCTTATTTACCAAGTAAAAAGGCAGCGTTTGCCTGTCTTCTCAACTGTGTATTTTGAACATAAACACCCCATAAGATTATATATGGAGTCCAGTCTGTCCTTTCTTGAAAGGTCAGACACTTCTATAACACTATAAATATTCAGTTTTCCTACATACTTCTGCAGTACTTTTTAACTGGGAATCTGCTCCTTTTGCAAGCACAGACCACGATACTTCAGTTGCTGCAGTCTGCAGATGACTCCCATACACCCTGGTAACCTTACTTAATCAAAGGGAGGCTCTTTGCAGCAACATCAATGATCATTCCCCATCCAATATTTACTATGTACATGTACATGTACACCACATCCTCTAAGGACCTATCTCTAACTTATTTGGATTAGGAGCCATCAATTTAATACACTGTTCTTGGAAGAAGTAACTGGGGCTCAGAAAGTCAAAGGAGGAACATATTTTTTCAAGCTAACAAAAGCCACTGACAGCATATTGGAGCTTCTCACTTTGGGCAATTACCTAGACATAAACAATACAACTGTTGCATTTCAAGAAGAATCCACTTAACAGCCCTTCTATGTTTTAAGTCTTTTAAGTCTAAGCTTAAGTTTTAAGTCGGAAGGACTTCACATAGATGAAAGTGCTTTACTGGCATCTCCTGTGGGGACATGGCTAATAACAAGCAGCATGCAAAGATGTCTGATATAAATCTGTATTTGGCTATGAAGAGAGAAGAACTGAAGAGAGATGACTATGATCTGCTCCTGAAACATCCAGATTATGAAACATCTGCAGTCTCTTCATGTTCTTGAGAGACAACAAGTAGATTCAGTCACCTCTACTGCTCAAAATGTAGCCAGCTATTTCACATTTATACTATTTAGAATCATGTTAGTAACGATCAACAGCCACAACTGGTGCAGTAATTTGTATCTGTGTCTGAAAATGCTGTCTGAAGTAGCCAGGCCCGTGCTATGAGTCAGCAAGAGCAGGGCCAGCAGGCTCACTCGAAGGTGGCAGACGCACTGGCAGGAGTATACACAGAGGTAGAGCAGCTCTGCAGTGGGACAGATGAGCTACCCTGTAGGCAATTAGGGGAACTTTCTGGATCAGTTGCCCTCATCTTTACAGGAGATTTCAACTTCCCAGACACAGGCTGGGAATATCATACTGCTGTGAGAAGCAAGGCTGGGAAATTCCTAAAGTGTATTGAAGATACTTTCCTGTCATGAGTACTTTGTGAGGCAAAGAGGAAAGGTGCCTGCTGTTTGAGAAAGGGAAGGCCTTGGGGGAGAGCTGACAGTAGGAGGCTGTCTTGGCCACAGCAATCATGAAATAGTTGAGTTCACAATTTTTGGTGTAAGGAGAAAAATGGTCAACAGAGTTGCCACCCTGGACTTTAAGCTCCTCAGAGAGTTAGTTAGCAGTATGCTCTGGGAATCTGCTCTAGAGGGTTTAGGGGGTCAGTGACAGCTGGTTTCTTTTCAAGAAACACCTTGTAAAAGCCCAGGAGCAGTCAATTCTACTGTGCCACAAGTCAAGCAAGAGGGGCAGAAGACCGGAACTGGGGCAGAAAAAGAAAATGTATTATCTCTGGAAGCAAGGTATGGCTTCAGAGGGAGAGCACAGAACTGCCGGTCGCATCTGCAGGGAGGAAACAAGAAAAAGCCACAGCTCAGCTTGAGTTGATGCAGGCCAGTGTGGTGTCAGACAACACTTTTTCACGTATGTCAACAAAAAAACGCTTTTTCATGTATGTCAACAGCAAGAGGAGGTTAGAGAAAAATACTGGATAAGGAAAAAGTGGAAGCGCTTAATGCCTTTTTTGTTTCAGTCTTTAATAGCACTGACTGATCTTGGGCTGCCCAGTCCTCAGACTTGGAGGACCACGCCTGGGGGAGCAGTGACATTCCACCTGTGCTCACTGAAATTGTAAGGGACCAGTTGTATCAGCTGAATATTCCATGGGGCCAAGTGCATGGGGCTTGACAGGATTCAGCCCAGAGTATGGAGGGAGTTAGTGGATGTCATAGCTGGACACCTCTCAGCAATTTACCAGAGGTCTTGGGAGCCTGGGGAGGTCCCTGCTGACTGGAAGCCAGCCATCTACTGAAAGAGCATGAGAAAAGAGCCAGGAAACTACAGAGCTATCAGTTTAACCTCAGTCCCTGGAAAAGTTATGCAGAGGGTTGTCCTGGGGAATACTGAAAGACAGTTAAAGAACAAAGCAATTATCAGGCACAGTCAACATGGGTTCCTCAAGGGGAAGTCCTGCCTTAGTAATCTGATCTTCTACAATATGGTCACCTGCTTGGTGGATGAAGAAATTGCAGTGGATGTAATCTGTCTGCTTTTTAGTAAGGCTTTTGATACTGTCCCTCACAGCATCCTTCTGGACAAATTGTCCAACTGTAGGATAAACAGGTTCGTGCTAGTTTGGGTGATGAACTGATGAACTCCCCGAGCTCCCCAGCTGGAGGAGAGAAGGCTGAGGGGTGGCCTCGCTGCTCCCTGCAGCTCCCCGAGGAGGGGAGACAGAGACCGGTGCCAGGCTCTGCTCCCCAGCTGCCAATGGCCCAGAGCTGCACTAGGGAGGCTCAGGCTGGACACTGGGGGAAATCCCTTCACTGCAAGGGCGGCCAGACACTGGGACAGGCTTCCCAGAGAGGTGGTTGGTGCCCCGGGCCTGTGTTCAAGAGGTGCTGGGACAGTGCCCTCAGTAACATGCTGTAATTTTTGGTTAGCCCTGAAGTGGTCAGGCAGTTGGACCTTGTGATCTTTGCAGGGCCCCTCCAACGAACTATTCTTTTCTATTCCAGCTTGCTATTTGTAAGGGCATTCCCAACATCTTTCCTCCCTTTGGAGTTACGAAGGAGACAGAGCGGCTCAAGGAGTGTGAACTCATCCAGTTCATGTTTGCAAGCATAAAATGAAAATCCCAAAGGGGCATCACAGTTTACTTTGTCTGTCAGGGTGACTTCTGCCTCAGGGGAAGACAGACACCAATAAACTGGACAACAAAGTTGTACAACATACACAACTCAGCACAAGGAAACACACAGTTCTAATTTTAAGCAGCTAAATGCCATTTTCAGATCCCTCCCATAGACGATTGTAGTTTAAAGTTTTCCTTTCCAGGGTTTGGGGCCTTGTTCTCAAAGAATGTGGTAAAGTAACTCCCTTGGCATCAGCTTTAATTCACGATGTCCATGTTGTACAATGTGCCAGTTGTACAACAAGCCTCAAACATTTATGAATAATTTTAAAATAATGTTATATCTCTGTATCAAAGACTAAGAGTGACTAACAGCAAGATCTCAAAAGGTTCACTTATTTGCAAAGCTGAATTCTTGCTTTAGTGGGGCTTTATACTACCCTCCTCACAAGAATACAGCCTTGTGTTCTGTTCCCCTTACTTTTGGGGCTTGATACAAAAGTAAAAGTCTTATTTTTTCTCTCTTGAAAGCCTCATTTATGAGAATGACTGGAATAGGATGAATACTGTTCTCAGAGAGCAAAGGTTATTCTACTTCCACAATTAAAGGTTTCTTTCAGGAAAAACAAAAACAAAAAAACACTGAGACAGAAATTTTGTTGTCTATGTAAGATTTTCCACATATTACTTACAAAAACATGCAAAAAAACTTGTCATTTTGAATATGATAAATACATGTTTAAGAATAGATAACAAGATCACTCAAATTTAGCAATGCTGTGCACACATGGATAATAAGAAGAGGATTTACTCTAAAGACCCCTTTGCGCAATAGCCCCTGCTTCACATCTGCTCCCATGCCTTGGTGGATCCCTTTGCCCGTGAACACCACAGCCTACTGCCTCTCATTCCTCCCTGTCCCTAGGGAGGAGGGTGTTACCTGAGGATCCAGATTACCTGAGAACTTGTCTTCAAGCACAAGTTATTCTGAAGGGTGAGGTGGTATCTGAAGTGTCAGATATATGCAACAGTAATTCACACTAATACTGAGTGTTCAGCATTTCTTTAGTTTTTCTGTTGCATCACAGTTAATGTCACAGTTTTTGATGTCTAACTAATTTCTAGACTGTTCATAAATTCAAGCGGAGGATGGACTGAGCATAGAAATGTAGCCGATTAACCCCCAAATTTGCTGAAAACAGTCTCTTTTGAAAATCATATGTAAATTGTCCAAACATGTCAGCAGGAGAAACTGTTCCTTCTTAACATATTTTGGCCAGCTTTCAGACCAGCATATTCATCTCTCCAGAAAGTGCCTTGTGCTTACAAATGCTTTATTTATTTCAACATAGCTTTAGCCCTTCAAGCTCAAATCTGTCTTTATCTTTGTCTGAGAGGCTGATCTGATTGAAAAAAACTACCGCTGTGAAAAGAGGCCACATACATTCCTTTTCTACAGGCCAAAACTGAGTAAAAGTGAGGAAATTATTTCTGATTGTAGTAAAGGCAGAATAAATAGTCTTACCCATCTACAAAAGGAGAAAAAAAAATCTTTTTCAAACAATTTGATGCCAAACTTCTTACCCTGTAAAATTTTCAGTACAAAACAGAGGGGATGATCTCTTCAGCCCAGTAGTGGAATTAGCCTTTCCAACAAAAATACTTCCTGCACGTGTTTCTTACTTGTGAAGGCAGCTGCCTTTACATTAACCTCTGCATTTGCACAGATATTCCAGCTCAGATGGTTCTTTCCAAGAAGCAGCAGTGTCATTTCCTTTGAAACACTGAAATCCCAGCATTAACAATGTGGGGAAAGTTTGTTCTTCAAATAGCATAGATGTGTCAAAATGGAAACAGAAATTATGAGAGGAATAAGACGATGACAATCACATGCCTTGTGAAGCAAAAGCAGATTTTGTGTATTTTCATACGACATCCTTACAAACTATCAGCCCAGTTCCAGTGCCAGAAATGCAGAACAAATACGATTCCTTGACATAGACCCATATGCCACTAATTGCAGCAGTGTTCCACAAGTGTGGTTTCAGATATGAGGAATTAATTCGTCTCCAGGATAATTGTGTTCTACTTTGACATCTCATTCTTTTTGGCAATGCATGTAAATGTAACATTTTAGAATACCATTTAGAGATTTTAGAGGTATTGATCAGGCAACAAGAAACAACAAGGAACGAGCCAGGCTTTGGACCACAGCTCATCCAAGCTGCAGTTTGTTAGTCAAAGTTGTTGCCCTGTCCTGACATAGGCTGGGGTACGCATTAGCCCAGCTCTCTCACCAGCACTGCAGACACCCTCCCTGCTGGCTCAAAGACTCCATGATGATGTCCCCCGGAAAAGAACCAGGCCCTTCTCTGCAGCTGGCCGGAGAAATAGAGCCCCAGGCTGGAACAGGCCCTGGAGGGGAGCTTCTCCACTCCTAGCCCTGTAGGGCACAGTCCAGCTGTGCACATCTGTAGAAACACAACTCAGGCTACTCCTCTGTTGCTCTCTGGTTGACTCTAAATACTGATGTGGGGATGAAGTGACTGCATTAGAAATGTTGAAAAACAGATGCTCAGAATTTGGCGAGAGTCAGACCTTTGTGCTACACTTAGCAACATGCCTTTCCACAGACTTGTGACAGTCTAATTCATTACTGCCTTTCAGCTTCCACATTATTGCCTATTACTGCCATTCTGCCCAATGCACACTGCCGTGATGCTGGATGTCACATCAGAGCATGTTCAGTTAGAAAGTGCATGCCTCCTTCTAACTGTGGGTGGTCTTGGCTTACGTCTCAACTTTCAAGAGCGTGGTCCTCATTCCCAGGGCACCAAAAGCACTTGGCACAGTTCATGTAAATGGGGTGTGGCACTGAATGGCTACTGAGATACCTTATGGAAAATTGTTTTGTCAGTCAAGCCTTGCTTATTGCATTGCAAGCCTAGTGAAAGAAGCTGCTGTACTACAGGAAGGATAAAAGAAACATATTCAGGAGATACTTGCTGAGATCATATTAGACTACCTTTTTATCAAAAGGTTTATGACAGACAAAGCAGAGTTCACTCCACTGACAGCACATCAGAAAGCTTATGGTACCTGGCTGCTTGCTGAAAGACCCAAAAAGCCTATAAAATGTAGGCATTAGAAACGATTTCACTTGCAAAAAATGCTTTACACAGTAAGAAGGTACACAAGTCAAGGCAATACAAAGCATTTTGCTGAATTGTAATTCCAAAGTAGTCAATGGAGTGCTACCACTCTTACGCAGGTCTAAACCATTATTACTGGGAGAATTTTCTCATAGCTTAACACAGGACTGAAGTACCCTCAAAAATTGCCAGGCACAACTTCACTGATTCAAAAGAGAAAGGCACAGATAGAAAGGGAGGTAAAAAACAAAACTTGCGATAGACTGCCATTCTTATTTTTTCTTTTTTTCTTTCTTTTTTTTTTTTTCTTCTTTTTTTTTTTTGATACAGAAAGACAAGAAATGCATGGATACAAAATTTGTATTCTCAGGCTGTAAAAAGTCATCACCTTTGATTTAATCTAAAAATTCTTTCATCTAAATCCCTTTGTTTTAGCAAACAAAATGAGTTTTAAGTTGGTCAGATATTCAAGTAAAATCATGCACCCAAGTATGATTGAAATATACAGATGTTTCTCAAGTACAGCTGAAATTAAAAGTACATAAGAATAAAAGAGTTTTTATATTTGTGTCTTCCTTTTTCCCATGCATAGACAATAACAGCATTGTTAGCAACCATGAAGTTGCAAAAAGATTAATTACGAAATCAAGTATTTATTTCTTAGTACAGAAAATAATTTGTCAGGGCAACATCCAGCTTGTTTAAGAAGTTCTAGTGAACTGTTTTCAATGCATTTCACCTGCACACCTTTCTTTTAATACAACCTAGATGACTGTAGACCCAGGTTGTTCTTTGGCTAATTTTAAAAAGATAGCAAAAGTTAAGGAGCGTGGTTTACTTCTGTGTGTGTCAAACCTAAAGGGGCTGAGAAACTTACCTACTCACAAACAAGCAAGTGGACAAACGTAAGAACTAGGAAAGTATAAGCTATCAAAAAGATTTCACTCCTAATGGTCTTCCGAGTCTGGCTATAAATCAGAACAGATTGCCGTTGACAATCTGTGCCACCTCTTTGACAAGACCCAGTCTCCAAAAGCAGACAGAGATGGAGAGATTATCTACATCACAAAACAAGACTTGAGTCTTACACTCCATTAGAAAAGCTAATCTTTATTAATTAGTTGCCATAGAAACTCTCAGCTTTGGGAAAGCTATGATGGTACATCAAGATCAAAAACATATTACTTTTAGCAAATGCCTGCATCATGATTTGGATAAACAAACAGGCAAAAGTTGGCCTATTTTGAGGAGTCTCACAGAAAGACAAACACTACAAGGGTTCAAAATGGAAAAATAAATTAATTAATTAGAATAAAAGACATTGCAAATCACAATTATTACAGTTCCTTCAGGCTTTCTGGCAAAGACCTGTGACATTAGCTACTGGTGCCTGAACAATGAACAACTGAAAATATCAAACCAGCAAGTAAGAAACAGCAGTCCAGAAAAGAAGGTGTGAAGGCCCATGCTCTTACCTCCTGCTGGATGATGCATTTAACAGAGAGAGGCCAGGTGTGGTGGTAGAAGGCCAGGGATCTTAGCAAGAGTTCCAAATTATCTCTTCACAGAAAAGAGGACTTCTGGGAGTACGTTATTCAAGCTGACTTTGGCTTCCTTTCCTCTTTTAAGAACTGTCTGTGTAGATCATACTTTTCCAGGATTTTAAACCTCATACCCCATAGGAAAAATAAATAAATAAAAAATAAAAATAAAGATACACAAGACTGATTTCCCCCAGCACTGAGACACAGCTGCTTCATTGGCAGAATGGAGCCGAACAAAACAGAGCGACAGCACAGAGCCGGCAGCATCCAGCTGAACCTGCCGAGCCGGCAAAATGCAATGGGCAGAGCTGAGCTCTTGACAGTAAGATGAAAAAAGCTGAGGAAGCAGGTTTTTCATTATTGTTGTTTTTTGTTTGTTTAAATACAGGGATGTTTGTCTATTTTCTGTTGTGTTTGGGGGCAAATGAAGAAGAGAACAGGGAGAGGCACAAGACTTTTTAGGCTTCTGGTTGATTCTTTTTACATGGTGATATCAGCTATATTACTTTGGAGTAAATTCAGTAACTGAAAATAACTGTGGAGTACACTACAACCATAACTTCACACCCCTGCAGTAACAGTCATCCGTTCTCTTACTGCAACACCACACTTCTGGCTTTTCCACTCAAAGATATAAATTGGAATGTCCTTTGAACTTTCTTTTGCTGAAATGCTGAAATACAGCAATGTGGGATGTATATAATGCATAGGATGTATATACATATCTTATTATATGTAAATTGATATAACAGTGTAAAAAGGCTGTCTTTTAGATTAATTTTTAGAAGTAATTCTATAGAAGTAATTCTACTTCCATTTTTGTTCAGGAAGCACGTGATATTACCTCTGGGATTACTAAATGTTTTATTTTGGATCAGAAAACTTTCATTTCATAAATAAATGAAGGCTAATCAAATAGCTTGATTCTTTTGAAGACAGCCAAAATTAGAATAAGGTAGCATTCACATCTCCTCAAATAAATCAGCTAGCGTTTCTCAAAAAAAATAAATAAATAAAATAAAAAAAAAATAAAACACCCCCACAGCTGATTTGAGAGATGATCATTTCAAAATTCAGACCAACATTTGTTGCAACAGTTGTAGATGTGCCAAAACAGGAGTTAGCAAACAGGTGAGAGAGAGCAGAGAGCACAGGCATGGCAGCAGTGGCTCCATGCAAACTCAAGTTTTGCTTGTTTACCCAGACATTGGAGCAGATTTTGCTCTGCCATCAGTCCCTATCTTGTCCCATGTTACTTCACCATCAGCAAACAAGCTAGCCAAGGTGTTATGGCATGATCTGCAATTCCTGAATACCCATTCCCTCTGAAGAAATAGTTGTCATCATTGTCACTGATAGTAAATATTTAAACCTTTCTGTTTCAAAACAGCCTCCTGAAGCTGGGATCAGTCCTTACCCTGGGATGTTAAGCTTCAGTCTGCATGAATCTATACAGAAAGAGAGCTTTAAAATTACCTTCATGCATGCTTACTACAATCACCTTCCAGCATGCATTACAGAAACTGTGTGATAAAAAACTATTATAATTAATGGCAGTATGGTATCTGATACCAGCTCAAGCACTGTACCAACCACAGGTACTCTAGAATAACTTTCATACTGTTATGAAAGTTATCGTCTTATCCATCTGGTCATGATTACTTCTGCCTGCTGGTGCTTTCAAGTACATTCCGGTTCTTTTCACCACTTGAAATCCACCTGCACGCTAACCATCAGTATTAGACCTAACTGGCCAGAGCAATCAATCTAGCATATGTGGTCTGAGCTAAATCTACTGAAGGCACAGTGTCAGTTGAAAACAGAGAGATCACGTTTATTAGACAATGTTAAGGTTCACTTTCAAAAGATATGATCTCCTTTACAGTCAGTTCTAACTATCCTAGTCATGGTTATCTTCCCATCATTTTTACCCTCCCTATCACAGAGATCCCTACGACTTCCATCTCATGCATCTCAATTCCCATGAAAAATGAACGAAGTATATCCCACTTTCTGTTTAATGACATATATTCTCATTTATATTCCAGTCACTAAGCACTGGAATATGTATAAACTAGAGTTTGAGATAGACAATAATTCACTCCTTATGTAAACTGTGTAAGTTTATCTCCATTAATAAGGACACACTATAAACTGAAAGATATTTTTTTCCTTCCCAGAACTGCAGAAATAACAATTCTTAGGCCAACCTCACTTTGCTCACCTTTGAAAGCTCAGGTGATAGTGCATGAAATTGTTGTTTGTTGCTTTACATAAACTTTGGTTCCTTCATATAGCTGGTTATTTGCTTCTTAATTATACTCAACGTCTTTTTAAAACAGAATACACAGGATTTGATGTTTATCTGCTGTAAACAGATTTGCTGAAGTTGTGTTAAGACTGAAAAGGTCAAATTGTAAGCTTGATCAGAGTTGTCTATTCAAAATGTTGAGCTTCAGCTAGTAGCGAGAGCCAGGCTCTGCAAACAAGGCTTATCCAAGGCCCTCCATGACCACATCACTCTTTTTATTATAAAAAGACAGTTTTTTAGTAATAGAGAAGCAAAGATGCTTATGAGACCCCACTGAAGAGGAAAAGCAACCATCTTGTTTATTTCAGAAAGGTCATATATACGAAGTAGCATTTCACTCAGACAAAAATGTTATTGTCAATTTGTCACTGTTGGCACATGGGCACTGAGTATGAGGCAAACCTACCATGGGAAATTTCCAAGAACATCAGATTGTTTGTTAGCCCCCACCAATTTAGCATCATTTTAGAAAATTGGCTTAGTGGAAGGTAGTTAAAATGAAGAACTATTCAGAAAGAGCCAACCATTGCTGGAGCAAGCACTGCATGAAATTCCACGTGTAATCTTAGCATAACTCATCCTTTGAAAACTACATCAGTATTTCATCTTTATTTTTACCTCTGTGATATGAAAGGTGATGTTTCAGCTGAGAAGTGTTTCAGCTAATGTATAAAATACCTCCAGTGGCTCCAGACCAAGCTGGTTGAAGTGCCTGGAACAAGGCTGTCCTATACCAGCAGTGCTTGTGTGTTGCAAGGTGTTCATTATTTTAATCTTCGTCTTGCATATTGCATTAAACCACAAAAATGTTGTCATTGACAATTAATCTCATGCAAACTCTTGTCTTGTCTCCTGGGATTTTTATTCAGGCAACAATTCTCGTGGGGTCAAAAGTTAAACCTAAGGCTATGTATAGGTCTTGGTAATTTTTAACTTTGTGGTGTGGTTTAATCACACAGATTTTCATTCTTCATTTATATGTTGTGTACAGGGTGAAACCCTTTTCTTAAGGAACATTGTTTAAGTACTACTAGATTGCAATCACGTTAATTGAAATTCTGCTTATCTAAGTAAATGCTCATCTGTCTGACCTCAATAACGTTATGGAAAGTTTCTCAGCAGCAAGCCCTATTCTTGGTTTGTGGCATTCCATCTGTGAAGAGAAAAAGAAACTGTGACTCCCAAGCAGCTTGACTTCTTTGCAGCACAGCCTGCCATATCACCAGAATTGTCCCTTTGCTGGCTATTGACAAGGTACCAATGACTACTCTGCAGGAAATCTGGATCTGAACGTAACATGAGCTTTGATTACATGATAACACAAAAGCTGACAAAGATCTTCAGGAGGTTTCCCACACTTTTGCCTGTAAATACACCATTCTTCAGCCCTGGATGTTACCTTTCACATGTACTCCTCTAAACTGCAAAGTTTTCTTTTCTAATAAATAAATTCCTACTTTATTGGAACATATATAGCCTACAATTTGTCACATATCAAGACTAAATTTATAAATAATCCCAGAGGTGAAGAAGTCCAAGTGATTCCACAAACATAATCTCTATTATCTTCTCTCAAGCAAAGGCTGAGCAAATGGATGTATTTGTTAAATACCATCAGTGAATGCATTTTAATTGTACTGGCTGTTATAGCCATTCTTCAGTGGACATCCTCTACAATGTAGGCCATGGATCAGACTGTCTTGCAATAAAATCGACAGGCATTACTATTTATTGAAATAAGTATTAATCACAAATGTCAATGGTTTGAATGCAGGATTTGCTTCCACCCTCCTGGACTAATAATAGCACACTCATAGTGAAGATGGTGCCTGTGTGTGCGTGTCTATCACCCCTGTTAATTTACATACATAAAGGCAGGTTAATCAGGAATTTCCTGGCTGCCATTAATTCCAGTTTCCATTACTGTCAAAGACTCATTAATTTTTCAGAGACACTTTTGCATGCTAAACAGTTCTATCTTTTCCTTTATTTCTCCTTAAGTCCCTCTGAGGCAAAATACACTCTCATTTTCACTTAGAAATAGTGAGACTTCAGTTGATACTTCACTTTGTTAATAACTTGTTTCTTCACTGACACAATAGCTAAGAATGATCCAAACCTCATTTCATTTTTCAGTTAATAGTATTTTCAGGCTAATCTGTTCTGTGAACGCGCTTAGTTTAATCCCTCCAATTTATTTGCTTCTGATACAGAAATGTATAGGTTCTGTACTCTCATCTGGTATCACATTCTTCCACATACTGCAGCAATTTTTCCCCGTGCAGACCGCCCCTTTTCATGCACTATGCAGTACTCTTGGTTTAAGAAGGTACATTGGTATTACACAATGTTACAAAACTGTCTGAGGTAAGAAATTCTCAATCCTGATTTTTTGCCATATACTCTATGGCTTAATTCACTATCAGGAAACAACTTACTGCTTTTTAGATGGAAGCCATTGCAGAAGTAAAATACATGAATTCTCACCCTTCCTTAGTATCCAAACTGTTATTAGAAAATTTAACTCCGGCCATCGAACTCATTGTGTCAGTGAAAAATGCACTTTAACAAAAACATTTTACTTTCTATGGACAAAATTAAGAGGCTGTAGTTATCTCAAGATGAAAAACATCCACCTACAACTACTTCAGTTCCTCTGAAAGTAAGACCTTCACAGAGGCATTTAGCCATGTTTTTAAATAGATCTAAAAACAGAAGACTTTTTTAATATTTTGAAAGAGTAAACATTCACAGCACTGACTATGATATTCATTCTACATGTATATATAACCCAGGGGTTCTTGCAATCATATGTGCAATCATACAAATTTGTTGTTTTGCTTATTAAATGAGACATTAGCAGCCCTCTAAGATTTTAATTAACAGGTGTGTATTCTGGTCTTACCTGTAGAGTAGTTAGTCAGGTAGTATGAGTTGCTATAGATGTTACTACAGGATCTAAGCTGACATTGTCAGATTGTCATTTCAGCTCCAGCTCTACATTGGCTTGGTTTAATTTATACTAGAAGTTCATTAGCTAAACACTGACAGTCTTTTTCAGTCAGTTTTGCAGTAAAGCAGTTCCCACCCAACACTGAGATGGTGTGTTTGTCTCTTCTTTATAGCTTTTGGTGCTATTCAGAAAGCTGGAGCATTGGCATACAGAAAATCCAACTGTACAGGATCATCTTGATATCTAGAAGTTTGAAACCCGAGATTCCACACGCTCACTGGATGTGAAAGGTCCATACACCATTAAGATATCTACACCATTGTGCCTAATGATCGAGCATGCTCAAAGATCACAGAAGTATACCACACACCACACTGTCTAGGTAAGATGATGAACAACTGATAAACACATTTTTAAAACAGCCATATGTAACAGTCATGCCTTAGTTTTAGGCAAAGGTTGTGGTGACATCCACAGCCATTTTTCAATTAAATATGGTACATCCAAGACAAGACATGTAACAGAAATGTTACAGCTTATAACAGAACCAACACTTCTGCAGATGACAAGGCACATTTTCATCAAGACAAGATTCTGACTTCTGCAAGGGTACACAGCAGGGTCTCTGCCTCTATGAAAGTAGTACAGGTCCACCTGAAAGCAGAACTCCTTGTTTAAAAATCTCTGCTATAGTTTCACTGGTAGAGAGTAAGAGGCTGACCTGAAGAGCAGAATAACCAGACATTATTTTACTGTCCATTTTACAGGTATTACAGGTACAAAGACTAGCCCAGGTAAGAGACTGATAGTGATAAACATGACAGTCATTTTATTAGTCATAAAAAAATAAAACACAAGGTGTGGGCAGACACTTAACCTTTCAGGATGAGTGAATCTCTAATGAAACAGATGCAAGACCTAAAACTTCTACAAATATCATATTTGATTTCTTAAACCAGAACAAAAATCCCTCAGAGAAACACATATATTGTGGGCCAACTCTTCAGTCTTACTCATGTAAATCTGAGTTTTGCATATTGTTCAAAGAAAGAATCAGCAAATCCAGGTTCAAATCCAAAGTCTAAGCTGGACAGGCTGCAAAAACTAACTGAGCAGAAGACGCACAGATTTCTGAGCAGAATTAAAAGAAAGTTGTGGCCATTGAGACAGAGAAATGCATGAAACATTTTGAAAACTGAATCTGACATGAACTTAGGATGTTCTACAGCTGTGCAAGACTGCTTTTTTTTTCATTGTATACTGTGTTCAGATATTCCAGTTTTAGCTAAACTTGTTGCTTTAAGAGCAAATCTGCTTCTGTAGTGGTGGAACACACTGAATTTATAGGGAATAGTTCAGAGATACGAGCAAGAGCTGCAATCTCAAACCATTTTCCAGAAAAATGTAAACATGATCTTCTGCCTAGGTATTGTTCCCCCAGAGCCTTTTTTTATCCTTTCTAATTAAGCTAGGAAAAGTTCTTATTGCAACAACTAGTCTACAAGGAATGCACATCAACAAGGCACTCCTTAAAATCCTACAATGTGGAAGTCCACAGCTCTATCACCAGTACCCAGAACAAGGGTCTCTACCAGCATTGTCTCTGTTCACCTGGTGGGACTGCCTAAGATACACTACATCAGAAAACAGGATCCTGCCGTAACCTTGCCATTTGCCTCTGATAGTGCTGAGCAGAAATGCCAGTGCAGTGCTCTGACAGCTATTATGAGAGCAGCAGCAAGGTTCCTAAAAGCTCTGCCTGCGCCTGGCTGCTCAGGCATACACTGGCCTTTTAAAGTGGAATTGTTTAGCTGGTATTAGTGGTCTGGAGCTTTGGTTCAGAGAGAACAATAGGCATACTATTTTAGAGGCTTTAAAGGTATTAGTGGCAAATCTGCATCCGTGCCTTGTTTACTGCTGTACCAGTGGTATTAGACAGGAATTGAAAATAACTGCAACAGGCTGCTTGTTTTGAAATGCTCCAAGCCAACAGTGAAAACAAGATTATTATTACGGCTATCATGAAATACAGCAGTACTAACCAGCATTTTCTGGTTCTGAAGTTAAAGAAAACAGTCAGATACCTTAGAACTTTGGTATTGCACCTCACAAAAACTGACCAATTATGGATCATCTGAGCCAGTTCTGATTTTCATTCAATAAGGAGTTACATTTTGATTTCTGTATGTTTCTGTGAAAACTTAATATTTTCACACCAAGTCAAGTCGACAGATATACAGAATATTTCAAAGAAAGGGTTATTTAAATTAATGAAAAAAAACAGTAGCTGAAAACAATGCAGTAATGCATCTGTAACAACCTCAATATCTTTTTCTATTTATCTTGGCAGAACCAAAAATAAACATATTAAGCCTTTAAATGGATTCTTATAGGAGATAAAAATCTTGATTGGCTAAGATATAGCAGCACGTCACTGCTGGTACATCTTCAGAAGATCAGATGTACAAGCAATTTTGTGTCTACTTTGACCAGGCAGTGAGAGGACCTGTGATGCTGGCACACCATTACACATGGTAAAATCCCAACTGCACGAACCTGTTGTGGGCCTAACATAAACACAAGCTCTGTACACTTCTAATATCGTACAGGTGCCTATATGTCTAAAACCAAGGATGCAACAGTTTAAATAGCATGGGACAGTGAAATTGGGGCAGAATGGGATAGTCACTAGTTCTGGTTACCCAGTGTCCTGTGCCTTCAAGATACAGTTCCAAGTATTTCACATCTAGAAAGGGCAAGAATGAAAAGTTAGGATGGAGAGTTGGGCTAATAGCTAATGGTGGTGTCTCTTCAGCGGCCAGCCTTATTCCAGATCCCTGGCTCTCCCAGCAACCAGTCCTGCTAGAAGGCAGCCTTACCAAGCTGCTGAAGACTCCTAGGGCTTTTAGAGCCACAGCCACTATGCAAGCCCTCTGGCCAGGAACAGATGGGGGCATTCTGAGGACTGCAGCTCCCTCCTGCAGTTGCAGGAGCAGGCTCATACTAGCTCCACTTCCTCCTGCTTCTCCCAGCAGCAGCAGCTGATGTGACTTCCAGAGGAGGGCAAGGAGCACCGCAGTGACCTTAGGGCTAGCAGCATTTATCCCAAAGCCAAGGGCAGGCTTATTAGCTGTTTGGCCTTTCAGTCAGGAGAGGGTGATACTTTTCAAGTGTCCAGCTGTGAATATGGGGATCTTAAGAAATAAAATCTGACTGAGAAATATGGTTAAGACCTCAAAATTGCTTTTCAAGCTATTTGGGTCATTTTAACATGAACACAAAATTTTAATATGAACACAATGAACACAAAATGAAACCAACTGATATAAATAGATATAAACTGACCTGTCAATATCTCAAACTGAAACCAACAGAGATGGCACAAAGCTGCTACAAATTAAAATGATAATTTTTAGAATGGGTCCAGTTATCAACAGAATACAGATGACAGCTACCACATTTACTTGGTCCCGTTTTTCTCAAGAACTAGTGTCTTAACACTACTGTAGATGTCCGGTGTTTTTGTAATAAATAAATAAATGCTCTTAAGTAGCGAGAAGTACACACACACCTTGAAGATATTTAGATACACCTAATCAGTATGCTTTGTTAAAATTTTTCAAAGTTGTAGACTTGTCATGTGATAAAACAGCAATAAAAGTATGATGAGTCAATAGCTGTACACCAGTAATGGAGAAAAATCTTCCTATTGTATTTTTCCCATCCCTCATTTTTACTTCCCAAAGAATGCAGTGCTTACAGTAACAAAGTAATTCAGAAAAAGCTAAGTTGATATTTTCAATGCAAATGTAGGTAATTTTCAAGACAAGCTCCACACAATCTCCCTATCAAAGGTTGCCAAAAATGAGGCCTACCTTTCACTTAGAAGTGTTACATTTTTTTTTGCGAACCAGCGGGCAGTTGCAGGTGCTAACTGTAGCTACATATTTTAGGTAGAAAATTACACTTTTTCTCACTGTTACATCAAACAGCTGTTGGTTTCCACAGAGCTACCCTGTGCTGAGATTTACTGCTGACCTTACATGAGTGGCTGCAATCCTGCAGCATACTTTACCAAGGAATAGTTTGGTGTGAAAATGTGTCAGTGAGAACATAATGGAAAGTGGAAATTCAGCTCATTACAATTACTCTGTTCCTTAATTGTGTTCCTTCTAAATCAGCATAATTCTCAATCAATCTTCAAATTCTAACATCTTAGATCACAGAATAATCCAATATTTGCTAATCCAATTAAACTTCCATTTCCCTTGACCCACACTTCCCCAAATCATCTAGGCATTTCACAGTGCGTGCTTCCAGTGAAACCTGCAACACGCGCTCCAGCCACCCCCGAGCCGTCACTCTGAACAGGATGAAAGCCACAGCCGGTACTCAGTGTGAAACAGCCACCTCAGCCCAACAGCAGCCAGCAGCACGTCCTCAGTCACAGCGCTGCTGAAGTTATTAGATTCACAGGAATGAAACTGTCCCCAGAGAGTTACATACCCATCACTGGGGCTTCGATTTTTTGATCTGGTTGTTTTAATAATATGAAAGATAAATTTATACTTCTGTGCAACATTTTGTAATTTATTTTGTACATAAAATGTTTTCAATGATAGTAGCATTCAATTGGTCAATCTAGCATGCTTAAAATACAACAAACACTTCAGGAAAATGTAATAAAAATGAATTATAATTTGTTTTTGCCTCATAAAATGCATTTGCTGCTGCTACAACTCCCTGTTTAAGGATGTGGCTTGCACCATAAATGTTATGGTCTTCATCATATAAGAATCTCCCAACATACAGCCAAAAGAAGCATTTCCTCTTTATTCTAGCAGAAAATAACCACTTTCTACAACAAACCAAATGTTAACACAGAAAAGCAAATTTCAAACTTGGTGAGTGCACTCACTTAGTGGGCATCCGTTCTCAAGACAACTACTTTCTACATTCCCATAGAACGACTTCATATCTAAGTCTCTCCTGCCAAAACAAAACTAAACCAAACAAACTCCCACACTTAGGAAAAGTTTGAAATTGCTTACCTTGAAGAAGCTCCGAAGAAAATACATTATGCTTAGCATTTTGGAAGGTTTAAAATGAGGAATTGTTCAATCTTTAGAACATCCAAGGCCTGGGTGAATTCCTCCACTCCTGCTGTGTCTTTAGTTACATGCTTTCTTGTTGCTATTTTGGACGGTCTTAGTACAAGAGAAGCATGTGAGCCATGCCAGGAGCTTATGCTAAGGAGTTGCATAACAATTAGGGCTTATCTGTGCTGTGCTGTACAGTACAGCAATGCAAACAGGTTTGTTCACAGTTTACTAGCCCCAGAACACTTCTACTAGGCATGCCCAGAATGATGCCATTGTATTTGCTAAAGAAACTAAAGCTATTTGTGAGTGCTTCTAAAAGAACTGGAACTACAAAGGACAGCACATGTTCCCTTACATCCCCCCCAGCTTTCGCTTTTGCCAACTTAAAGTTAAATCAGTGAGCATTATGCGTGCTGCAGCATTTAAAAGCAAAGGCTCCCACAGCATGAGCTTTCTAGCTACTCCTTTTAAAGGTGAGGGCAAATTGCAGAACAAGTCTTTTGAAATGCAGAAGAGTACAGACATTTTTCAGTTTCTTCTTCTCTCTCACTTAACATTAACGTCTCTTAAAGACTATCTGTGTTTCAGTAACATTCAACAACAGAGGTGCAAATTATGCCATGTAGTAAAAAATCTTTCAACATTAAGTTGCCAGAACTGAGAGTTACAGGTAGTCTACTCAGAGTGGACTTAGAGTGGAATTAAAGTCAGCAACTACACAGTGCAGACAAATTCTCAGAGCAGGGTCACTCTACACCTCAACAACTGTCAGGCACAGCCTGTTATTGCATGCTTTCATTTATTTTTAATTAATCCATGGCTTATATTTGAACTATCAAAATACCTGACACTAAAATCTTCACACCAAGAAGAGATGTTGGAGGGACCTGCTCCAGAGTAGTTCCTGATACTCTGTGCTGCTGGCTACGGGAGAGAAATTAGGCTAAGCAGACAGATGTGCTGTGCATCCAGCACATCAAGGAAGGAGGAGGGAGAAAATCCAACGCCACAGCTGACGTCCCAGAACACCCGCAGAGAGGAACACCCACTCTAACATGAAACATGCTCTCTGATCCACCCTGTGCAATGGAGGATCTCTGTGTCACCGCCCACCAGCAACCACGTCCCCCACATGCCTTGGATTTGCAATACTGCAAACCCCTCTATAGCTTCCAGCAGCCATTCTTCTTGCTGCTCTATTTTAAATAGAAATATTTTTGTTTTGGTAGGACATGCAAATAAGACATTTATGCATAAATCAGATACTTTAGAGCAGGAAGCCATATTTTAACATATACACATTTTTTCTGCCATTGTGGGAACGGCATAAGTATACCAGTCATAAGGAAGGACACACCTAACTCGTTAGAAACCAGGCCAATAATTTCTAAATTGCAACATAAGGCTGGAAATACAATAAAGTCAGTGGTTTGATTTGCCAAACAGCAGTATTTCTTCAATGAAATCAGTCCTGCTATCTCACCGGATTTCATGGATTAAAGAAGGGCTTTCCCTTAAATCTCAATTGTAAAAGATATACACATCAATAATATATATATGTAGCAATTTTTTAAGTAAAATTTAGATAAGAAATTGGGAGGTAAACAATAGACCTAAATCCTAAAAAGTCTCAAAACCCAACAACAATTAAAAATCCATTTTTTAAAAATGGACATTTTAAAATGTCCTAAGAAGTGAGTGGGCCCAGCTGGAGTGTTTTCAATGCTTTTGTTAAGTCTGACGTTGAAATTGAAGATTACTTTCCATTATTAATTCTGCAGTTACCATCTTTCATTTACACTCCACTTATTGGAGATCTGTCAGGCACTCACCCTTCCTGCCCGCTGACCCAGGGAGCTTCGCTGCCCAGGCGCAGCTGAAGCTGAAGCTGACCTCAGGCTGGCAGCAGAAGGAGATGGCCACTAAGAGTAGCCCACCTCTGAGCCACCTTGGCATTTATTTTTCACAAATGAAAGGGAAAATTAAGCCATATTTGTGTGTGGTTTTAGTAAAAAAGCATCTTACATGCGTGAAGTATTTCTACTTCCTGGAGTGCCTCCTTTGCTGCAAACAGCACACCAAAACCAGGACATTACCTCTGGCCAGGGGGCTGCCACAGCTCTCGACTCCCCTTTTCAGGTTCTGAAATGCTCATCTCCCACCCTATTCATCCACACTTTACTCATCTGGAGTTGGAAATAAGGATATTTGACCTTTTCACCAGATTCCTGTAAATCAGATGAGATCTTTTCTTCAGAGACTGCTACATTTCTTGGACTAGTTTACTTCATTCTGCTTCACCAAATAGGATGTGCAGATTGTATGCATTCCCCTAATCCTACAACTCTTTAAAGACAACAATACAATTATGGGAAGATTCCTGTCCAGAACTTCACAAAAATTGCAAGAAACTTCGTAGAAGTCAGCCCTTTGCAAACCTGCCTCTCAGCCCATCGTTATAGGCTATGTCAGTCTCTTCACCTACCCGAACGATACAGGTTAAATTCAGCACCCTTGCCCAGGTGCCAGCAGGTGGCTGCAGGGGCTCTGTGAGGAGAGGCCAGGGCTGCCCCAAGCCAGCCACAGCAGGTTCTGGCTGTTTCCAGCCTGCTCCAGGCGGTTCCAGAAGGTTCCACTGCAAGGCGAGGCTCAGCCAACCAGAGGCTGGGGGCGCCTCAGATGTAGGAAAGGGTGAAGGTGAGGGCTGCTTGGTGGTGAAGGGGCATGTGCTGTGGTGCCAGGGCCAGAGGGGAGTGGGAGGAGGAGCAGGAGATGCTCCTTGCACCTGAGCAGGTTCCCCTACAGCCCCGGGGGAGCGTGTGTGGAGCAGGTTTACCCTTAGGGGACAACAGGCCGTGAGAAGGACCCATGCTGGAGCAGGGGAAGGTGTGAGGAGAGAGGAGCAGCAGGGGGGCTGTTATGGACTGACCACAGCCCCTATTTCCCATGCCCTGCACCTCTGGGAGTGAGGAAAGAAGTAGAGGTGAAAGAATGAAGGACTAACAGTGAACCTTGGGATAAAAGGGAAGGGGTGCACAGGGAAGGTCTCTCAGTTTGTGTTTCTCGCCATTCAACTCCATTTTAACTGGTGATAAGTCAACTTTCCTGAAGTTGAGTCTGTTTTGCCCATGGTGGTAATTGCCTTTATTTCAACCCAGGAGCTTTTTCATTATTTTATTTCTCCCCTGTCCTGCTGAGGAGGAGTGAGAGAGCAGCTGGGTGGGTGTCTGGTGCTGCAACAACAGGCAGACCTAGCATAACCAAGA
This sequence comes from Oxyura jamaicensis, assembly GCF_011077185.1. NCBI lineage: Eukaryota > Metazoa > Chordata > Aves > Anseriformes > Anatidae > Oxyura > Oxyura jamaicensis. The sequence continues at coordinate 12,035,125 of NC_048901.1, forward strand.
GAACCTGCAGCCTGAATTAATCTGTGTTAGGATACGTGCAAATGACTAGAAGGTCTCCCTTCCCCCTTTATTCTAATGACAGTAACTTTGATTTGTAAAAGTATAAAAAACTTTGCCTAAAATTGTGCATTTTCTAAAGCATCAGCCTACTGCCAGTACACTGCTTTTTTTTTGTAGCTAACCTTTCATGGTTCCTCACTCCCCAACCTCTCTCCCTACCCCCCTGCTTAAAAGCAAACCATGGGTTCCCAGGAGTTCAGTATTACAGAGTCCACTTGCTATTATGGAGTCTGTTTTCAGAGTGAGGAGTTTGTCCCTTGACATAAGCTTTCCTTTCAGAATCACAGTGATTATTTTTTTAGTGTATGATCCTGATGTTTTATTTGGTCAATGGATATATTCTTGTCAGCACAGGCATATAGCTGTTAATCCCCAAGTGCCCATTGCCAGTCACTGTTGCTTAAAGTTAAGATAGTGTATCTTAGTGATACCCTACCTAAATCTGCATGCCTTTTCTGCTTTTTAAAGAACAGCAGCTGAAAACTGTCACAGAATCACAGAACAAAAAAATCCATTTTGCCATTTGCTACCACACGTAAAGATTTAAAAGATTACTGTTTAAACTGGCACTGAAACAAAACAAAACAAAAAGTCAAAAGGAAAGAAAGACAAGGACCCAAACATAGAGACACTGCCTCCAGCAGATCAGGCAGTATGGGATGCCTTAACCACAGACATCTGTCTAATGTTAGGTACCAAAACCCCATGGAGCATTGAGACTGGGATTCTCTAAAGACAGGCAAGTGACACTGAAACTCCACTACTGTACTGGTAGAACACTTTTCTTCACATTATTTCAAATATTTGACTACTTCATTTACCTTTCACTAGGGTTAGTTTAACATAGATGGATATTATGTAAATTCTATCATGTTGGCTTCCAAAACAACAGAATGTTAGAAAATATGCTGATAGTCATTCCAGCTTAATAGCTGTAAGGGTCAAGCACAGGAAGTCTTATGTGCATACTGCATAGCATAAAGTGAGGACGGGGACTGGACCTGTCTTCTTGCCTTTTCTGAAAGCATCATTTGCTCCAAGGAGCAACTTCTGTGTTTTGAGGAAGCAGACTGTAGCTCAGGGTGGTGATTAGTTACACAATAACAATTTTTGCTGTATGTTGCCTTCCCCTTAGAATACAAAGTTTAGAGATGTTAATGTTCTCATGCCAGTAAAGACAAATATCCTTTATTAAAAAGGACATTTAATATGGCGTAGTGAAATCATCACTCATATCCCCAGACTCATATTTTGAAATGCTGCAGTTGGAAACAACAAGCTCGAGCAATGAAGACTTTATCTGTCACATTGACCTGGGCGGTAAGGGACACACTGCAGGCCAGGCAGCCATCACTAACTGCCTGAGCAAGATGACTTATGCGACCAAACAGGTCTTCTAATTTCTGAATGATCATGTCAGACACTTTCATCTGCTGTGTAATTACTTATTTTCCCTTAGGCAGTTCATTTGGTTCCCATTATCATAAAACTATACCTCTTGATGCAGCCTAACATGTTGGTTCAAGTACTCTTCGAATCCTCCTGAATTTCCCGCCTGTAATGTAAGTTTTCTGTCTTCATAAAAGGTAAGAGATTCTGGACTTATAATGAGAAACTGCACTCTGGGGAGCTGAGATGGTTATTTCTGTGCTTTACCACAGCCTCAGCTCTCAGCTCAGTAAACATTTGGACTGCTAAGCCAGAAATCTCCATGTATCGACACTGGCCACCATCACCCAAGAAAATCCCATTGCTGACACACATCAGCAAACAGCAACTAAGTTAGAACTTCTCAGGCTATAGTTTACATGACAGGGCAGATGAAGAGCTTGTTTTAATTATGAGCTTCTACAGAAAAATAATAAAATCTGAGCAGAAACAGCCATGTATCTAACTCTGAAAGGAAGCTACCAATGTGTTCAGTAAAGGCACCCAGCACGGATTTGTCTCACCACATGCACTGGGAGTTGCTGGTGATGCCACAGGCAGAAGGAATGTCACTGCTGTCACCACATGCTGAGTCCCATAGGCAGATGAAAGTAGTTTTGCTCCAGTTTGACACCTTTATTCAAGATTGTGCCCAGATTGTGAAAAACAGCAGACTTGCTATGAATCTTAAAAAGTCAATTTAGAGCTTGTTAGGTCTCCAAGATACTCTTCTAAACCAGAAGCACAGGTAACTTGAAATCAGATGCCTGGTAACTTAGTCCAATAGGGAGCTATTGGTATGGTTTTAGACAACTGCCTGACGCTACTGGAATAAAGAAGAAACAGGCCTTTGGGGAGATCTGATAAGAAAGGGAATAAGAATACTTTCTAATTAGTTGATAGATGCTGGTTAGGACAATGATACTATTTCAAGGGCTCGTGGCATTCAGATTTCTAATCTAGTAATTTTATTGTGTGTGGCAGAGGCAGAGTACCTCATGGAGAAGTTTGTCTGGAGCAGAAGCTCTGGAAATGATTCCAGAAACGGACAGTGCACACACAGCAGAGAAATTTCCATAAGCTACTGTGTCCCTCTCTGATGAGATCCCACAGCTGATCACTGGGGAGTGAGAAAGTCGAGAGCTTTCTTCCCAAGCAGATGACATCACAAGGTTAGTTATCTGAGATGGGGCTAGTTCTTCAGACAAGAACTACATCAAAACCAAGAAAAACAAAGTACTTCTACTCGTTGTACTCCTTTGATTAGCATAAAAATGTTGTTCTTTTTAACCAATATGTCTTCAACCAAGGAGTTAGCATTGTATGCTTTCACTTGTAGCAGAAATAATTGGATTGTGTATACACAGACAATGGCTACACAATGCCCAATAGTATTAGTCACCACTGGAAACCCCATGTGTTGCTCTGCCTTTACCCACAGCTTTTTCTGGAAACTCCCCATACGCAAATGGTCCAACAAAGATGACAAAGAATCAAATTAAAATAAGAAGGTATGCATCTCTTTCCTAGCAAGGCATGGCACTTGACAGGAGTAAAAGACGCGCAGTTACTAGCATTAATTCCTCTTGGCAACTTACTAGTAGCTGTTATGCACGTTGTGACCTTGTACTTGAGTCATAATGCAGATGGCAAATAGTAACACCTCAATGGGCAGGTGTCAAAAGCCCCCAGAATCACTTTAACTTGAATATTTTGGAATCCTGAATTAGTCACACAGGAGAACAGTCTCGAGCAAGCCTCATTAGTTGCTTGCACAACTGCAATGCACCTGGTTCACTGCAAATGACTGAGATAGGAGAAAGGAAGATGAGAACCGTAACAGAAGCTGCTGCAGGCTGGAACTGCCATGTGCAGGGAGAAGGGAGGATGAAGTTCATAGACTACCAGCCTAGCTTGCTCCTGTTGCCATAATTTCTTCAGTTCTGCATTCAAGATCAAAGAAACAAATTTGTGAAACAAAAATAAAGCTCTGTTAGTGATTGCATTAATGCAGATACAGCTGCAGAACTGATACAGCACTAGACCATCTGTTGGGATCTCTTTCTCAGGCAACAAAACCTATTCATCTTTGAGCTGTTCCAAGTCACTGTCACACATTTAATATGTGATCCAAGAAATAACTCTGTGTATTAGCACTGCTGCTGGTATTAATTAAATTCATGTCTAAGAATTCAAACTTTTCCACTGATCAGTACCACAAGACTTGTAATACATTTCTTGATAGCAGACACATAGTTGCCCCAGAACATCTCTCACACAATGTCTTTATATACTCAGCTTTTGCAGCTCAGGAATTTTGTTAGTGTTGCCTTCTGTTATTGTCCCTTGCATTTTACTCAGATTGTAAATTGTCATTGTATTCTTAATTCTGCCCATTGAGGTCCAACAGATATTTGCACTTGTTTAGTGCCAAGCACAAAATGACACACCTCCATCTGGCATTCGCTGCCCTTCCAGTTATTCCCATTGTTGAGTGTTATGTGGATTATTTCCCATTTGGTAAGGTATTGTTAGGTTTGGAAGAACAGAAAAGGGATGCCTATGATGTAGCACTCCCTGACTATTCACAGTAAGATCTCTTCTTACATACATCTGACACACCTGGGATAGCAACTTTTCACATTCATCATGGGTCAAGTTCTACCTCTCAGACACTGGCCAAATACCCAGGCTTGTCACATTGACTTTAAGAGAAGGATAAAATCCTGCCAAAGGGAGCACAACTGCCAGGAAAGAAAATGTTCACTGATAGATGCACAAACTTGGCTAATTACAAGTTTAACCTCCCCTCCAAAACTTGAAAGCTTTTAAAGCTTTCCTCACCACTTTGAACAGAGACAATTCTTACACCTAAAGAGCCAGAAACATTGGTTCATCCTTCTGGATACTACGCAATTCCAACTGTTTGCTCACACTTTAATGGCAAGACAGAATTAGACATGATTCATGTTCACTATTATGTTCTGTTACCACCACACTGAATAACCTCACCAGAAAAGCCCAAATGCCAACATGTCACTGCTTTGAGCCACCTGACCTGATGTTAAGCTTCTCTTTGGTACAATTTGAAGACTAAGGGCAGCAAAGGAAAGTTACTAGATCCCAATAAAAGAATGGAATGAAGATAGGTCAGATCCAGTCCTACCAGGTGAAACACTTTACCAGCCTTGCTTCCCCATGCCATCATTCCTCACAACTACAGTAAACATCCAGTTTTTGCAAAAGAAAAGCAACTAGTCAAGCCAGCTCACTTTAAATCGTACCAAGGTCCTCCAACAAAATGCAGCCAGTGGTATGCTTACCAAGAGGTGCCATAATTCTGTTTAAAACAACAAGGAGGAATTTGAGGAGGGATTCAAGTAACTACCATATCTGCTCTTTGAGGTAAACAGTTCTACAATAAGGGTGGATTCCAGCACAGGAGAGAAAAAAAAAAAAAAAACTACCAACAATGCAGCTTGTGTTGGAAGACATCAGGAATAACTCAGGGAAAAGGTTTGTAACAATAAAGACAAAAAAAAAAAAAATGTTTTCCAATAAAACCCTTCACTTTTCAGCTTCCCGAAAGAACTGCAATAAATACATTGTAATTCTAATATCTTCTTAGAGCAATTTTCCATGACAAGAAATGGAAAATCTGAGAAAAGCTGACAGTGAGATGAAAGTAAAATTGTTACTTGTCTCTAGACAGGAAAACAGGATCTGGATGATCTAATCAATGGAGAAAGTCAAAAATGCAGAGCATTATATACGTGAATGAACTAACATGTGCCAGGGTGCTTTGTGAATATAGCCCAAGGAACCGAGACACAAATGCCAGTAAAAATACTGTGTGATGAGGCCCTCAAGCTAAACATCCCAAACAGAGCCAAGCTTAGAAGATTTGTTGAATTTTATTTTTGCCAAACACTGCTATTGAATGTTTTAGATCCCTTTGAGAGTTCAAGGCATAAGAAAAAGAAATTCAAGCACATTATTCCCTGAAGAATAGTTTTAAAATATACAGTAACTGGACAAGTCTTACACAGTGTGTGTATAAGACAATGTCTATATTTTGGCTTGCATTTGCCTATGCACTAACGTAGTGCCATGGACCTGCAAGTTCCAGTTTGCACACACCCACTGCCTGCTGTGACTATTACTTCTCCTTGTGTTGACCGCACCAGATCTATCTTGCAAGAGAAATCACACAAAAATCTCTTTCCAATCAGCTTTCCAAAGGAGGAAAGATGAAGATGAGAAAATGCTGCCCCAAAAGTTGCAGTTCAAGCAAGAAATTGAAATGTTTCAAGCTAGGAAGAAGTCACTGCATCCCAATCTTAATGTTGTTGTGTATGCCTGGCATTAGTAATTCAACTGAAAGCCAGCTTGATTGTCTCTGATTTTGCAGTAAATCAGGGCAGGACACAAACCATTCTTATGAGTCATTAAAGGTTAGCTAGTTTAATGGGCTCTCTTTGGTTCTCCACAAACCATTTCTTTCCTACCAAGTATGATATAGTCTAAAAAATGTTCTCAGAAAACACACATGCTTGCAGAAAATACCAAATCAGAAGACCTGGTTTGCTCAGGCTCTCAGCTATATACCAAACCACGATGGAAACAGCACTCCCTCTGTCTTACAGGATATGTCATTCCTTATGCCCTTTCAGTCCTTGCTGTTTAATCACTGAGCTTCAAAGCACATGTACTAAAGCTCAGGTGAGTCACCAACAACAAGAAAAACAAGATTAAGCCTGTCATATCCCATCTGCCCCATGCACACAAAACCAGTTGCACAGCTCCAGGACAGTGAAACCCATAGACTGTCATGGAAAGAAGCCAAGTTCGTTTTTGCCATATTCTCCATTTGCCATCTTTTCTTCAATGCAAATCTTACGTTAACAGTATTTCCGCACTTTTTTCCTACCTATGCTATGTGCTGTTAGGAAAATCTCACCCCAACAATCTTTTCTACAAATGGAAGTTCATTAGGGTTTATGCTTCTGCAGACAGTGTTGATATATCAGGAAAGCAGCATGCTGCTTCATGTCTTGACAATACTATGCCAACTATTGAAGTATTATTTTATTGAAGTTGTACTCAAAAGTTCTTCTACCAACCATTGTGCTGAACTACTGTACAGTAAAAAATAGTCTTTCATATGATTGACCTCACTCACTGAGGATTAAATGAATTCTAGATACATCCATTTCAACTGAAAAACTGATTCTGGTTGCAAATTGACCAAGGTCATACACCTAGAAAAACAGTGGTGTTACCTAACTGTCATTAAATTAACTACCTTCCAATCATATAATGCTAGGATACCTTCCTCAGCTAAACAGATCCATTTTAGCTGTGGACAACTTTTTCCTTGTTCTAAATCTGCTAACTTGTTTGGAAACTTCAAGCAACTACATCTCCACGTAGATGACATCTCTAAGTAAGTAACTCAGTACACCTATTTTCTAATGCAATATTAGAGCAGCAGTAAAGCTGTCTGTATTACGCATTTCTATACCACAGCATAGCTTTTTCTAAGCTTTTTATTTTCCTAACTGTAGTTCAAACCACACAGAAGACTGATTTGCCTCCATTTAAACTCTGTGCTAGCCTTATCTCAAGTAAGAGAACTTGTGCTTCTACTTCCAGGGATCCCAGGTTTTGTAATTAATATCCACTTGAACACAACCAGTAAGAAAATGAGGATTGAAAAATAATATAACTTCCTCCATGACCTCTTCTGTATCACATGAGTCTATGTGGTACATCTCATCTTTGTCAGCAGCTATTTCCTGAAGCCCATGCCTCCTGTTCCCTGCAAATCAATGAAAGGGATATCAGGCTATCTTTTATGGTTTCAGCAAACAAAATTTTATATGCTTCCACTGATAATAACCATTACCCCATTATTGCTTGCTTAGAGAGCCCTAAATGTAAATGAAGGCATAGTTTCTATATAAATCCTAATTTTGGTAAACCATAAATATCCAGGGTAGGTTTGAGTTAATAACTAATGTCTTTTTGTGAGGAGAGGAATCTGTAGAGACTAAAAGTATCAGCCAAAATTTTCAAACACAAATACTAAGTACAGGGTTTGAAATCTATACCAAGAGGCTGAACATTTCAGCTGTCACTTCACAGTTTGTCTATAGTACCCTATTTTCAAACAGGGGCCAGAACTCATAAAATGTTTAGAATTCAAACATGATGTGCAGCTCTTATCAGAAACACGGCATTCTTTGGATATCAGAAGTATCAAACATTCCCTTTGAGCTCAAGGGATTCTTAATGCTGTTTGCAAGACCTGAACTTGCTTTTAAGTCAGTCACCTTTCTAAACCGGTAAAGGAAGTGAGCTGTAGCTGTTCAGCTGTTGTGAACACTGTCGTCCTCATCTTCCCAAACAGTTACTATACTTTTTCAATAGGCTCCCATGTTAAAAGCAAACAGAGGAGACTTCATTATATGTAAAACATCACATTTTCAAGACTGTCCATAAGCAGACAGCTCACTTTCAGCTGGAAGCCTTCTATAACTGGTTTCACATACACACAAGCTTGTTTTACTACTTAATTTTCTAGGGAGCAAGCAGAAACATTTAATATCCAGGATGTCTGAAGAATGGTGTTCTCTCAGACAGGAACTCTATGAAACCAGTTTTACCATTCTGTCTTTTCAAAGGCAAGCATGTACAGGGTGTTGTCTGATGTTCTTCTTAGAAGAACACAGGGAAGGGGATAGATTTATGTATCTGTAGCATGAAATTCCAGGGATTGGAATGGCAGAATATTTCACACATATTAAACTGCCAGAGAAAATTGCATGCTGTTTAAATTAAGAGGCTGCATTTTAATCACTTTACATAGGTACCTGCTAGAAAAGGCCATAAGGGGCAAACAAGCCACAGATAGCAGTGACTTGCAAACTTTCCTCTTAACGTTACTTGGAATTAAGCAGTTAGGTTTCTTTTTCATTTTAAAATGTGTTCTAAATTGGGCTTCTCCTCAACTTACATCTCCCCTCAAGACTGCCACACAGAACCACACACAAGCACACAGAGCAATTTCCCTTACATAATGAGGCAATTTTAGTTACAGAGGAAAAGTGCAACAGCGTGATGTGTGAACTGCTCCATGTACCAGCTTGGGAAGGAAGGGAACCTCCCAGAAAGGAATTTCACTGGCCAGATGCTTTCACAGTCTCACTTGCATCACCACTTTTATTGCATTTTTTTTTCTATAAAGTTCATGTATTTTAAATTAGAAGAACAATATATTAAGATGTTCTTGTAAATCACTTTTATAGCTAGGAAGCCTGGCTCAAGTTTATATGAAATGCTTTTGGCAGCAGATAGACAAAAGCCAGATTAGGGGAAGCAGAAAAGATGCACATATGGAAACTGAGGTAGTTTAAGACTTTGGGAAGAATGCAGATGTGATAAAGAAGAAAGAGAGAAGATGCAAGATGGTAGACTCTATAATAAGCTTTTGAGTAGAGGAACTGTGCAAAATGACTGAGCAGACACAAACTGTATTGTATCTGTTCCACCTCCCTCCCACCTCCACCCCCAAGGTCCTAACCACTGAAGAGTAATGTTCTCTTGTGATCCTTTATTACAACATGTAGAGTAGAACAGTTTCAATGGGAAGGCACAAGAACATTCCTACCAGCTGTTCAACACGTGGTTGAGCTATGAGGGGTGAGAGTATTCTTCCAAAGAGTGAGAAATATGGGTTTTAGCACTCACAGGAAGGAAATAAATGAAAGGCCAGCATCTGTGTCCTGACTGAGTATTCCAACTACTGAGCTACTGCAGAAAGGTGAAACCAACATCAGTTGCCTTACACTATATTCAGAGCCCACACCCATAATATATTGACCAGATAAAGCACCTCAGGTGAGATGAACAGAGGACATTACTTGTTTTCAAGTTCCACTATATACCGAGGAACTGGGGAACTTACTGAGTTCTCCCAGTTGTACAGTAACTGAGCAGAAGTTCTGAGGAAAGGGTTCAGGGGTTGCAATAAGGACAGGGAGATCACTCACCACTTGTCACATGTCCCCCTTTTCCTTTGAGGAGGAGGAGTGAGAGAACAGCTCTGGTAGAGTTTAGCTGCCCTGCAGGGTAAGACCACCACAAGACTGTGTTGAAATTGATGGTGGTTTTTTTTTTTTTCTGCACATTTTCTTGCAATGCTCAAAAGTTCCCCCCCATTAAGTAAGCTGGATTTTGTTTTAACCTGGTAGAACAGAGTTCATTAGTTCCAGTCCCTGTAGATAAAAGGGTCTCTCTGACTGTACTGTGAATGAGAAAGCATGTCCCAGCTCAAATTCATGAAGGGTCTCTTCACCTGGATGTGGAGCTGCCTCGTCTCAGAAGTACTCTCCTCTGCTTCTCCAGCAGTCCTTATTACAGCACTTCCATGACACTCCTTTGAAGAGATGTAAGATGAAGAAGAAAAAAGTCAATGGGCACTTCAGCTTTAGGAAACAAGGAGCTATCAGTACAGTTGCTTTTCAGTTCACCTGCCCACAAATAATAATAATAATAATAATAATAATAATAAATTCTCAAGGTAAGTAAAAATTACACATATGAAATAGGGTTAAAGGAAGATCACTCTGGTTGCAAGATCAAGCTTTCAAATATTAAGAATTACCAGAATTAAGATTACCCTTGTGACCCTAAAGCAGTTCTCTTAAGTATTACAATACAGTCTTCAGTCTTTAATTATGTAACTCAAAGGGTTTTCCAGAAGTATATATCCAGAAGTTCCAAGCTGCATTCAACAAAGGAACGGATAAATCTCACTTAGTATTCATGCACTTAGCTTTATCATCATTGTTCAGTGTACAAAGTAGATGGAAGAACCATGTTAGGCACCAAAATGTCTCCATAGCCTTGTGTGTTATGGAAAACTGAAGGCATGCTGGCAGGAAAGAAAAGCACAGACCTTGCTCCCATGCCAGCAGACAGCCCTTGCATAAATTGCAGCTTCTTTAGGGCACCACTAAAGGTTTCCAGAAAGACAGAGGTTTCTGCTGTTTATAGCTCTGGTGACTGAGAGGAACTCGCTTCCGTACTAGTGCAGGCATTCTCCTGCATGCCTTAGAGCATGCAGTCCTTCTCTTATTTTATCCCCCTACTCTTTCCATATCCTATCTGTCCTCAGCCTGTAGTCACAAGTGAAGGATCAAGGGTATGTAAATGTGAAGTTCCCAGTCAAACCCTGAAAAGAAGCTAACAAGGGGCAGAATGCCTTTAGCTCCTAACATCCCCCACTCAGTTTGATGCAGTCTTAATTAAAACTTTGGAAATAACTATAAGCATTCAGCTTTGACATCAGTGACATCTCTGGAGGGAGAGAAAGAGATAATAAGTAATGTTTCACTGTTTATTGTGGGAGTTGAATACAGCAGGTGGCTTCATCTGGCTGGAGGAGAAAGTCTGAATGTCTGGTCTATCATGGAAAATGACTTCTGTGAGCATCTGATGAGGTTGAAAGTCATAGATTTGTGTTCTCAACCCCCAGGCTTGTATTGTGGTGATGTCCTCTTGGTTTGCTTACGCAATATGACTGTTTACAACATTAAACAGGAAAACATTAAATTAAAATTTCAATTGCAAGCGTCATCAAGCTCCAGCTCCCCTGAAGTCCCATTTATTTCCACAGGAAGCATTACTGTTAGTGCCTTAGAGACCTCAATGACTTTGGCTGAATTCAGCCTCAACACAAGTTAAAGGAACAAATCTCTCTCCCCAGAGCAACTAACAGTATACATAAGAGAAAGTGAAAGAAACTATGAAAGAGAGAAAAAACGAAAAGCAAGAAACACAACTAGACTGATGTTAGTCACTATGGGATGGTTGGAGCTGCTACATCTATGTTTAAAAACACTGAACTCTTATCTCTGTCTTAGGTGATTATCTGAAACTTGTAATGAAAACACCTCACAATAGGGAGTATGAGATACACTAGAGCAGATGGATCCCACGTCTGGGAACTGATTTCCTACTAGACCTTTATTAAAACCAGAAGAATTGGCATCAAATTATGCGCTGTCTCATCTTGAGCCAGGCCAGGCCACCACACTCCTTTTGCCAGCTGCCCTCTGGTGGAAGGAGGTTCTGCAGAACAGCCGAACAGGGGAAACTCGTGCTGTGCAGAGGCAAGGTGAAGGCCACAGGTGGGTTCCACATTTCTGCCATCCTTCACTGGAAAGCCAGGCTTCGGTTACAGGTGGACCACTTGTGAGTAAGCCAGGAGGGACTAAACTAGGAGGAACTGACCCTGAGCAGGTATCCCCGGCCCAGAGGCAGGAGAGCTTTGCCAGGCTGAGATTGAGTGGTAGAGGACAGCCCTGTAGCATAGCACCTCTATATGTGGTTGCCCAGTTTCTGAAAAGTGGGTAGACAGCACTTGCTGCATTTGTGTCCAGGTCTTCTAAAACTCTGAGCAGAAGCAATGCTTGCAAAGCTTTAAAGCAAGGTGTCCATGTTAATCAGAAAGGGGCACTCTAGTTGCAATTATTGAATTGTGAGAGCTTTGATTTCTTCTTACTGCCTTTTCTTTTGAGTCTGGCTGTATGCTGGTACTATTTCATCTTCAGAGAGACGAATTTTTAGCTGTTCTGTAGTGTTTGTAGTACTTACTGTATTAACTCATCTTGCCAGCAGATGGATATCTGGATAATATTCCATCTCAAAAGCATGTGAATATCATCAGATAATTTGAAAATATTTTTGTAATTGAGGGAGTCAGATAGAGTGCTTAAAGCTAAATGAGCGTCTTTGATCCTGATCCTGAAGCATTGTCCAGGAGTTGCAGTTCCCTAGATATCACACTTCTAACCCCTCTTTGTAGAAGAAATACAAGATAATAAATGTTTTCATAACTTCTTGGTATAGTAAGATATTTCAATCCAAACTGTACAACCTCAACTTGTTTCCCTGAAGAACCTACGCAAAAAATATTGACTCACATAAAGGAAATGAAGGACAACGTAAGCATTTAGGGACCTGAGTATTAGACGATATAATAATGATCACACAGACCTAAATAACTATGCTGAATACAGTGTCTGTGATTTTTTTTCCCATGTCAGGACTGAGTTCACAGAATTCCTAAGTGTAACAATTTCTTTCTTTTTTTTTTAATTTCCAAGAATTAAAACCTGGGAATATTCCAAGGCAAAAAGTAGCCAATAATGTAGTCTAGACATGGTGGGAAATGCAGTTATAATACTTAATTTTCAACAGAATACAGGTCTTCTGCTGAAGCATATTTGAAAGTGTGAGAAAAGTTCAATATGATTTAAAATGCGCCTACTGAGAATAACTCTGAACTACAAATGACAAGGAAGACAGTGAGAAAAAATAAATACTTCACTAAGGCAGAGTAAGTCAGAGGCTTACATAAGAGCCAGAGAACCTGGGGAAAGAGGACATCTTTTATTACACAGGTAATAAAAAGTGCAAAAGAGAAAGCTGAATCATGAATAGATGGAAACTGATGAAATTAGCAACTGTGAAATGACAGAGACTGAAGGCCTTGTTGCAACAAGAAGCAATCATGATTATGAAGATAAAACAGCCTTCTGAGTAGCTATTTATAAAGAACTGATATAGAAATTAGAAGAAACTTGGCTACCAATTTGTCGGCTTAATTTCTTTTATCCATGGGTGTTAGAAGACAAAAAGATAAATTCAATGTAGTCACAAACATTTTTGAAAAGACATGGGAAAGTCCACACAACTACGAGAGCCTGTACTATATTGAATACATATGCCTGACATTCATCTTAAGTAGAGTAATAGAGTAAATAGGAAGAAAGGAAATGTCTAAAGCATAGAACCACAAGCAAAGCATGCTTACAAAGAACACAATTTATTAGACAAGGACAATGGGGATATTCACACGACTGAAAAATTAACATATGAAAAGGAAAGGCATTTGTAGTGTAAGTATTTCTATGCTACTTAATATATGACTTCATGAAACCTACCATTACCAATCAAAGTTGGATCTGATGCACAAATATGTGAGATCAAAACACAATAAACTAAGGTTTGTGATACAGAGTAAATATTAAGGAGATATCTTGAAAAGACTTCTTCACTTACATCAAAATCTCCTCTGTATATTCCATCATTTAAATTATGATTATAGGATAAGACTCCAATTGATTAAAAAAAAAAATAACAAAATACAGAGAATAAGTTTTAAAATATTTTATGCCACTCTTGAATTCAGTTAAATGGTTAAACCCTAATTATCACCCTAGGGGCTCAGGTTATCATTCACTGTTACCTTGGAAAATACGACATTTTCAAATGTAGACAGGCTTTGGGTGAAAGAATGCCACTATATTAGTCAAAATTCTATATATTCTTCTAGTGAAGATAAGGGGATGACTTGTCTAGTTATATTGCAAGCATTAGCTGTAAATACAGCTGGGTCTGCCAAGTTGGAAATTCTGCAACATGGAGGTTGTGGAGGAATCAACTTGCACACTACCACCTCAACTAGCATGTGGGTCTGCAAGGAGAACTCCACTGGGGGACAGCAGAGCAGCCAGGAGGTAACTTAGGGCTGGGGAACTGAGCTTTCTCCTGTTGAACTGGTAGAAACTGGAACCCAAAGAGACTATGAACTGTCTTCAAGAAGACTGTCTTCTGGTAATGCATTTGTGGCATCTATATGGCAGAGATACTTAACAGGTCATTGCATCATGCAAACTCTTGTGTTATCCTGGCTCTGATACATGGCTCTGTATTTTAACAATTTCTTTCATCCCCTAATCATACTGTATCTTGAAAGTACATATCTTTCTTTCCATCTCTTCCATTTTATCACTATTTTGGAACTCCTTTTCTGCTTTCTGGACTGTGCTTGAGGGCTGGAACACAGCTGAAACTGATATTCTGTGTTATGAACCTTGCAATTCATGCTAATTTCAGTAGTCACAGTTAACTGGTGAATTAAATATTCCTGTTAGTCTCGTGTGGAAAAAATGGCACTATCTACACCTGTTGTTTATTGAGGTGCTGTCTCCAGGTATATCTTGCAAGAGAAAAACATTTTTTTTCCTTTAGTGATAGAAAGGTTTCCATGTTAGTTATGTGAGTTTATAAGTTCATATACCAACTTGACAATAACAGAGTTCTCACTTCTTTCACAGGATCCCTCACAACTGTGAGGGAAATACTCTGGGCAAGCATTACACACGCATCTATCTATATTTAGGTGCCAATCAGTTTCCCAGCAGAAAAACTGACTTCCCCTATGTGGGATGCATGGTGCCACACTAGAAGGCATACCAAAGAAAACCCGAGGTGTCTATACAATGCTTTGCAGGCAGGTGGAAAACTCCTGCACACCGCCAGCTGCACAGCTGTGCTGTCCTGGCTACTCGGCGTGGTGCTGTGCCCAGCCCTAGGAACCAGCTGCCCTGCGAAAGCACCCTCTGAGGCCATAGCAACAATCCTAGCATCATTAAGGTAGGAGAAGACCTCCAAGATCATCTAGTCCAACCGTCAGATCTTACAGTGTGCCCAGCACAGGAGGCTCGCTGCACTCGCAGCCTCCCAGCAGCCCACAGATGCAGCTTCGCTGCGCTCCACGCAACCCAGAAGGAGGCACACGCCTCCTGCGAGGATTACTATAAATTGTGAGCTCACACAGCTTCCCTCACGTGGCATGGGAATGAATGTAAATTAGCCCTTTCATTCCAAATGTTTCCATACTGACCTCTGTTTCCCCACTGACACGGAGGAAGGTTTGGTTAAATTCAGAAGTTCCTGTCTATGCCAGGAACCAACTACAGATAAACAGCGAGACACTTAGTCCCATGGGGTCTCCATCCATCACCTCTCAACTTAATGGTAACAAAAACATATAAATCTGATGCTGATGCCTCTGCTAAATAGTCACAGCAATGAGCACTGATTCATGTGCAGTCTCTCCCACATGAGAGCATGTGTCAGGACTCCATAATAAGGCTTTTTTATGAACACTTGCTCCTCTCAGACACTGCCTCTTCCCATATATTAAGCATGAATAACCAAAGAACACGGCTGGAAATTTAGACTCTCTGGCTCACGTGCAACTGCACTGACTTACATTTTTAGTATGCATCGATTGCTCTGGGTCAATCGATCTAAACATATCTTTAGATCTCTTGAGATTTAAAACAAACATGGAAGTTTATCAGGGAAGAAGTAAATCCTACACTTGCCTGCCATGTCTTCTACCTGACTGGAGGTGAAATGAGGATGTTCACACTTGGTTCTGCCAAGAGCTTTACAACTACTTTATGATTGAATGGCTTATATTTAATGGCTTTTATTATTTCAATTATTTTGTTGGTGTTATATGGAAATGTTTCAAGCAAGCTGTCCCCAGTCATTGACGCAACACTTCCTAAGTCTATATGAATAATTTTAACACATCAACATATAGTAAGCAAAATTCCTGCTATGTAAAGTGTTTAGATCATAAACTCAGCAAGAATACTGAGAAAGGAAAGCAGATTTTTCAACAAATTTGTGGCAGAACCAAAGGGTAGGACTCAGTTTCCCTTCAGTCCTTTGGAGCACTAAAAATCCTGGGTTGAAATCTGAGCAATAAAATGGATTCAAGTCCCACACTCACAGCATCATCACAATGAGCCCTTCATTAGCCAACACTTCCCGGCAGACTATTAACGGGGACACAGGTTTACCAAACAGCTAATCCTTGATAATGAAAGGTTTCCAACAAAGCTCTCTTTCCAGGGAGTCTGGGCACTTTCACATTAGCAAGAAGTGAATAGACAAAGTGGTTCAGGAAACCTGCCAAACAGTGGCTCATGCACTGAAAACAAAGACCTGCAGTCTTCAGGGAGCTAAAGAAAAAAAAAAAAAAAAAAAAAGAAAGCAGCACTTTGAGTTGTTTCTTGTCATCATAGTTACCTTCTCCACTTTCTTTCATATTATTTCATGAATAGTCTTCGAACTATAAAGTGTATACACACTTGTCCCTTAAATTTCACTTGCACATATAAATCAGTTTCTGCGCTGCCTTTCCTCTTTCCGAATGTGAGACAGAGGTTTCCTCTCTTTGCTCTGGGCCTCTTCTGGACACATGCCACTTTTCTTACTATCAGTCCCTAAGCAACAGTAACACCATTGACTGGTACCCATTCATTTCCTCAGTGTTTTGTTTTTCTTTGGTATTTAACAGGCTGACAATTGGATCTTTTCCTTTTGGGGCCTATTTTAAGAAGGCTTTATTTAATCAGATGCAATTAAACATTTAAGACCCAAGATAAGTAATTTTCCTTTAGATTTGTAAAGGGAATCAAATGCACGTTCTTTGGATTTAGGTAAAGAATGTCAGGATTAACATCCAAAACATAACAAATAAGGCCTATGGAAACATCTTTCTTTCTGACGGAAGGTCATGGCAAAACATATTCAGGGTGGCTGAAGAACCAATTCACAAGGAAGGGAGGAGCTGTAGGGTAGACAGGCTTGCATACATGAACACAAGGTGTATGTAACCCCCAGAGCACAACAGAGCTCTGGGAGGGACAGTGTCGCCCTTATTGCCCTTCCCTCTGACTTGAAAAGGAAGCAGGAGGGAAGCACAGCATTTGTATATATCGTATCTGCTCATAAAAGAGAGCAACGCGCTCCAGCATGCACAAAGCAGTTCTGTCCCTTCCTGCCTTGTCCATCCACCCCTTTATTTGTTCACTCTGCTGGAGGATGACGGTTCTGTGGACTTAACTGGGAGAATCTGACTGTTTTGTGTCTATGACAGGGCAGAGAGAGGGAGCTTGTAAGAAGAGGAAGCCAACTGCTATAATGCAGCACTGAGCCCTTGAGATAGAGCAAGGCTGACACCTGATGGTTCAAGTCTGAGGACGATTGTGCTACTGCGCACGTTGCTTTGTAGGCAGAAAACCGAGTGTCCTCCGGCAAGCGCTTAGAGAAGGAGCTTGTCTGTGGACACCCCTTCAGGTCTGGTTGGCCAGGACACCAGCCCGATCCCCGAGCCAGCTCACGAAGCCGCTGGCCCTGCCGCGGATCGGGAGGACGGTCTGCTGGGCACCGAGCCGGCTGGCTCCCGGCGGCCGCCAGGGGGCAAGCTGCCTCCAGCCCCGCCGACCCGCTTCCATCTGCCGCCTGCTTCCCAGTTGGTTCTACCACAGCTTAGCAAATGCATCTTTGCACTGACCTGGGGTCAGGGAGAGGCAGTAACAAGCTGGTGCTGGCTAGGAAGAACTGAAAGATGAGCCAGACATGAAGAGTCTCTCCAAACCAGGCTCCTCGAGTGACCCTATTTCAATCCACGCAGTCCGTTACCAGGGGGACAAAATAAGTTTCAAACCTCATTTTAAAGATTTCTAAACTAAGTCACCAAGACTTGCAGGTAAAGGGTAACAATCAGACCTGCTCAAAGCCTTATGAACAGAAGGTCTGTGACCTCTCTGCGAGGCCCAATAGGTTTTTGTGCTGAGCCACAACCCACAGCATGGTGGTGCTGGTGGTGACATGAGGCTTTGGCAGAAAATCACCTCTGGAAGCTGGAAGCTCCAGCTTGGGGGTGATGATCACTCATGACAGTCTGCTTTTGTGGTAGTCTGCAGACCTCTGGAATGAATCTGACCCATCACTTTGCTGAATATTGCCCAGCATGTGAAGTTGAACACTTGCTGTGTCAGGGTCCCCTCCTTGGATATTTCACAGAACCATGGAATCATTTAGGTTGGAAAAGAGCTTCAAGATCAAGTGCATCCATCATGTCCAACATGCCACATCCACACACCCCTTAAATACCTGTAGGGATGAAGATTCCTCCACTTCCCTAGGCATCCCATTCCAATGCTTGAGACTTCTTGCTCGCATCCCATCACAGGGAGATGTAAAGAGTGGTAAGGTCTCTCCTTGGCTGCCTCTTCTCCCACTAAACAGCCCCAGTTCCCTCAGCTGCTCCTCAGAAGTCTTGTTTTCTAGTCCCTTCACCAGCTTCATTGCTGTTCTCTATACATGCTCAAGCAACTCGTTATTCTTCTTGTAGTGAAGTGCCCAGAACTTAACAAAATAATTCAGGGTGTGGTCTGTCCAGTTTTCCTACATCTGACTGAATCTCATGAACTTAATCCCCCAGAACATTCCTACTGTGCTCTATTGTTGCCCTCTCTCCCATAAATCTGACACAAGATGGTTATGCTGTGAAATTGCTCCCCAGCCACTGTTGCAAAACATTACTCTCAAAGTAGAATGCAGCACAAGAACAGAGACTCCTTCTGTCAGTCAAATTACCACATCTTAAAATTATTTAATTTGCAGACCTGGAAAGTAAAACTAGCAAAAAGTAGCTTTGGTTTACTTGCTGAGAGGTCATAATCAGCCTCCAATAACTTGTCACAATAAACAAACTGAACCAAAGAAATTAGATCATTTTCTCTTTTGGACTAAACAAATAGATAATCCTCCAGTGAACAAATCCTGCATTTGGCAGGCTAGCACAGAGCATTCTTCAGTTTTGACAGATATTGTAGATAATGGTCTCTTTTTTGTTCAACTCCACTATCCAAATGTTGAAAGAGTCTTTACACATTATATTCTGTTACTGAAAGATAAAAGCTAAACTGTAACTGAGGCTTTGCATCAGTGCAGGATCTCTGTCCTCTGCTAAACAGCTTGTTCTCCATGAGGCAGAACTGATGAAGCCTGCTTTCCTACAGATTTTTGTCCCCTCATACACCCTCTACTCACCACATTAGCTATGTTCCCCTCTATACTCCTTACACATTGGCCTGTCATTACATAAATGCTATCCTATGGTTATCCTATGGTTAAGGATAACAAAATATGTTTTTATAAATCTATTAGCGGCAAGAGGAGGGCCAAGGAGAATCTCCATCCTTTACTGGACACGAGGGGAACATGACTACAGAGGATAAGGAGAAGGCTGAGGTTCTTAATGCCTTCTTTGCATCTGTCTTTACAAGCCAGAGCACTTATCCTCAGGGTACTCAGCCACCTAACCTGGAAGTCTGGGATGAGGAGCAGAAACCCCACACACACAGTTCAGGTGGAAACAGACCTGCTGCTCCACTTGCCAATAGGGCCAGATAGGATCCACACCCAAGGGCGCTGAGGGAGTTGGCAGATTGCTGGGCCACTTTCCATCATCTTTCAGTGATCTTGGTCATCCGAAGAGGTCCTGGATGACTGCAGACTTGCTAACATGATGCCCATCTATAAGAAGGGTCGTAAAGAGAAGCCAGGGAACTACAGGCCTTTCAGCCTGACCTCAGTGCCAGGAGAGGTGATGGAACAGGTCACCTTGAATGCAATCACACAATGTATGCAGGACCAGCAGGGGATCAGGCCCAGTCAGCATGGGTTCATGAAGGGCAAGTCCTGCCCGACCAACCTCACCTCCTTCTATGGCCGGGTGACCCAGCTGGTGGATGAGGGAAAGCCTGTTAACAGTCTGCCTAGACTTCAGCAAGGCTTTTGATGCAGTCTCCCACAGCATTCTCCTGGAGAAGCTGGCAGCCCATGGCTTGGACAGGTACACTCTGTGCTGGGTTAAAAACGGGCTGGATGGCTGCTTGGTGATGATTAAGCCCAATTTACTGATATATCTCATGCTGTACACAACACCAGAAGTGTTTATTGGGCTGTAGATCCATTTGGAAAGCAACAAGATTCCCTATTTTCTTTCCAGCATAGACACTAAAAATTGCACAGATGGTAGCTGCAGCAGTCTTACTACAAACATGCAAAAGTCATTTGAAAACTTCCAAGGTTTCACCTCAGTCTTTGCTTTCACTCTTTTCTTTTACGTTAGAAATTAACACAAGTTATCAGAAAGCTAATGATACAGCAAGAATCTGAGAAGGTTATTCATTGCACGTGACAGATTCAGCTGGCATGCACTAACAAACCGGTCACCACTGTACTATTCTTACATCAGCCTTTGAAGTGCCAGGATGCAAGCAAGTTCTAACTGCAGACAAATTAATCCAGATTTTATCTTTCCTTTCAGAGTTTGCACTGACAGCAAACAGAACAACCAGCATTACGCTTCATCTGTTCAGGGGAAAATGCTTGGCACAATTTCAGCATGGAAAGCAAGAGAGAACTCTAGCACCTTTATAATCCTAACTCAGGTAACAAACACCCAAAACAGATTACTTGGCAGGTATTTTACTGACATTTAATCAGAGACCAAAACAACACTAGAAAATACTACTTAATGATGCAGGGTAAGAGTTCGCCTCTATCTAGCAGAAATCTACGTTTGTTTGGAATGTAAAATGCTGACTTTAGCACAAATAGCTCACAGAACCCTCTGCCGGGGAACAAGCTCAAAGGAGCTGGATTACTGAAAATACTTTCTGGCCAAGTATTTCAAAGTTAAGTATGGTGTATGAAGGTGTCTGAACTTGCGTACCTGCCACTAAAGTCTTCATGGCCTCCCACACAATTCTGGATGCTGGAGTTTTTTTTAGTCCAGACAGTGGCATATTAAGTGTTCACAGTCCCCTAATAAAATGGGGTCCACATGTGTTCAGTGACCATTGCTGTCTCCAGTGTGAACAGACTCACAGGTTCAGACCAAATTAGTATATGCAGTAGCTCTGAGAATCTACGTAGCCCAAAATATAGGCTATTAGTTCACATCTATGTTCCTTACGGGAAATATTTTCAAAAATGCAAGAATAACATTCTCAACAAAAGCCTTCTTGATCTTTCAAGACTTTATTCTGCAGTCATGAATCCCAGAAGAGATTTCATTTGCCACACTGCAAATGCAAGAACTCATGCTCTGCACCTGCCATTCGTGGAAGTCGGTCCTATAGCTATTTTTACTGCACGACCAAACTGACATGTAAAAAAAAACTTCACACAGTTTGCACAATTTCTGCAACTCTCCTTCCAAGTTTGCTGCCAAGACAGGAGTACAAAATCTTTCTCCACTAAAAATGTGCTCAAAACAAATGCAGACTTCTCATATTCAATAAAATACACGCACAGGACATCTTTCTGTCTCGCATGTACAATCATGTTTTTTATATTGATTTTTATAGTAATTTCATGCCTTTTTTTTTTTTTTTTTCATTTCTTTTAATATAAATCCTGGTAATAGTTTAGTTTAGCCTGAAGGAGTATATCTAGACTGTACTGGAATAAGCTTAGCCAGGAATTTAGACTAGATAGGTTTACCCAGTATTAGTCGAGATAAAGCTAGCCAAGTGAACTGCCAATACTGACAGGTAGTTCAGGTCTCTCTGTAAGACAAATATATCTTTAAATTCAAAGTCCCTCTTGATAATGAGGTCTAATGAATCTGATTATGTCTGATACAAATTCCATCAGCAGATTATAAACATAATCAATGGTGCAGAAGACTTTATTGCACTCATTGAACATTAGGAGAGTCTATAGCTGAAACTGTGTGGATTTGCATTGTTCTACAAAATTGCAGTATATTTAACACATTATTCATGAGATCTTTATATTCTGATAGGTCATTTAAATGTCATTTTGCAGCTAGAAGGCATAATATGCACAATAAAAAAAATGATGGAAAAATGTGAGTCTACTCTGGTTGCATGTCACTTACCAAACACATAAGATGGCTTCAGGGAATTTCCTATCTCTTTGGAGGTTTTTCACATAGTGTTTCATGAAGAGCTTACTGCTCTTTAACCCACTGGCTGTCACTGCATCCCTGAAAGCTCTTTGCATCCCTAACAACTTACTACATCCCCAAAGCACTGGTGGTATGAACACTAAGAAAAGGAGATACAGAAGACAGATGTTTGTGTTGCTTAGATAGAATTGCTGGTGAAAAGTGTGAGCTGTTTGGTTCAAGCAGGCTAACTTACTTTATCTGCTGCAATCACTACAAATATTCAGTTCAGTATTTCCCTCTAGAGCTTTTCATTGACATGATTACTACAGGCTAATGTCAGTATGCATGGGACAGGGAGAGTTCTACCTAATAGAGGAATGGGAACAGTACTCTCTCTGTTAAGATTTCCTTTGTAATGTTCTCCAGCCAAAGCAGAGTATTAGTCCTTCACCTCATCCTTGGAATACATCTTAGGTGTGTAAAATAAAGCTGAAAGCCAAATTGGATGTACAAGTAAGCTCAAAATGATATCTGTTCTGAGCTTATTACGAAACCGTATCTCAGGGATCCTCTCCCTTGAGTAGCAACAGCCTCTTTGCAAAAAAATTACCAAAATGTTAATGAATGCCAGTGGGCTGACAACTGAAACAGGAAAGAGAACACTTCCTGACAAACAGGATGGCATAGGGAGCCACTCTTCTCCCATGCCAGGGACAACTCCCTCTCTGACAGCTGAGTTCTCTCTCCATTGTCCACTGTCACTTTAACTCCTGATTTACGCTTCACCAAACGTTCTCTGTCAGTCAGGTCCATTGTGTCCCATGTCTCCATCAGGAAGACAGGGAGTTGACAGGAAGCCCCCCTGGCTAAACTAAACCCAGTTAATGCCAGCTTGCCATTTTTCAAATCCCTGTCATCATCTCTCTGGTATGTGCTAATGACTGGACGGGATTGCTGGCAATGGTCACAGAGCTGGCTTCTGAACTTGCCCTGGGAAAGAGGAGCTAAATCACCAGCACCTGACAAACCACAATCCTCTCTGTGAGATGCACCAAGGTGCACTACTGCAAGGTGTAACCAGCAAGGCATGGTCTATGTTCTGCTATGTTTTTTATCTACAGTTAAAACTGCTGTCCTCCACAGGAGTCCCATCTGTATCTTAACTCCAGCTGCCTACTCCCCTCCTTTGAGACCTCAGACTTTTCACATGTAATCTCTGCTGTGATTGTTAATGCCACATTTACAATCAAAGCAAGGAACTCATAACAATTGTTCCAGTAAGTCTTTTGTATCAGTCCATATATCTGGCATCTACTCTGTCACCTGGAATAAATTCAAGTGTTTAGACTTGCATATTTATCTCTCAGTTCTCTACTGCTGCACTGATGACTTAATACACCCGTAAGTGGACAACTCACATTTTAAAAGAGACCTAGTTATGATTTTTGCAAGACTGACTGCGGGGTAATGAACAGGTATTGTCCCACACAAACCTGCTCACTGGCCCCTCCTCTTGCATTAGAGACAGGGAATTTGCTGTGTAGTGCATGTGGGTATAATCAGAGTGTAGCATGTCAGCAGATGAGGGCTTGCACTATGTTTTTATTTCTCCATGAGCCTCCCTGCCCATTTGCTTGTGAATTGCATGAATATGAATCCGTGGCTCTTCCCTGCAGTGCCGGAGGTCAGAAAGGTTAGCTACAGCTGTGTAAAAGATATGGGTTTTTCCTCTCATCACAGGAGACCAAGTCTCATCTAATACAACCTGCCTACATCAAATACAACAATCACAACAAGTGCTACAACTTACAGTCATTAGATATGTCCCAGAAATTAAAAGTACAAAGCTGATATAAATAAATTTTAAAACAAACAAACGAAAACCAACACAGCCGTGGGGAAATTACCTACTTCCCAAGGGCTCTTTTGACAGCTGAGGACAAACTATTCAGATCCTGAAATGGAACCTCATTTCCATCCCAGTACTCTGTCCTCATGAGAGCTTGGGAGAAGGGGGGCAAGGGGAAGAAACTGAAAAATGACACTCACACAGGGGGGTAACCTTCCAGAGATAATCAATGGCTCTGTAATGAGCAGCAGAATCTGCTGAATATTGATTAGCCAGTGCTGGCAAGGCTCTGCGCTGGGGAGTCAGCACTCCTGCCAGCTGCCTTGTGTGAACACAAAGGAGGCCTCAGCAAAAGGCAAATCGTAAATGGCACGTTTTGTATGAGAGGCACCATTCAGGCCCTAAACAGAGGAAAAAAAAAAAAAAAAAACAAGAAGTATGGCCAAAGCACTAGCAAGCACAAAGCATCAGCAGTCCTTGTAACTTCTGTTACTGCACTGTTCTATGAAGTGCATTCCCAGGTGTGCCCTAATAAACTTGTTTTAAAGATTACCACTTGCGAATATGGCTGATCCCATGAGTTGCCACAGGTTCCTCTTCCCTAAAGTTTCTAGGAAATAGGGTGCTTCCTTAGACACCCCCTAGAAACTCTGTCCAATGTTACACCTGAGCACATGCGTGGTATATTTATACATTTTAAGTTAATACTATATGCTGATACCTAGGCTAGCTCTAAGCAGATTTCATACCCTTGGAGCAGCACAGCTGTGCGTTAGTACTCCAACCCTCTCACAATGCTTTTTGTTGCTCCTGTCCCACTCAAAAATTAGATTTTAGGATTTTAGTATCTTTTTTCTCTATGTAGTTAGCTATTAATTTTTTGATTACAGACACTGGTAGGTACGCACTGTTTACTGCTGAGCAAATTAGCTATTAGTGACTAAAAGGTTATCCTACCTTTTCAGAAGCAGAGAGTCTTTTCTCACAGGCTTTCTGTGGAAAGAGAAATTGTGACAGTCAGGGGAAAGAGATCTGGCAACTGTATTCTTTAAAAAAGAAGAAGAAAAAGGAAAAAAGCAAAAAGTTCCAGTTCCTGCCTGGTGTAACTCATCTGACTTCAGCAGGGCTGTCCCAGGGTAGACTCGTCCCTCTGTCTTTGCCAAAAAGAGAACAAGAGGAGCCAGCCAAAGGCATCTGCTTTTGCATTTCCTTACTGAATCTGTTCATTATACTCTCGTGATAGAGAAGCTGTAAATAAAGGCGCTTCATGATGTTGCATTGTGCTATCCATAATTACATTGTATGTGCTTCATCAGTATACATGCTTCAGGGCACATTGCAAAAGCTTTTTATGTATTCAGGACTCTCCAGGAGGGTGGGTTAAATGAAGAGGGGGAAAAGCCAGCAGTTAGAAAAAGGAAGTTGAGCAGTTACCTAGAGAGGAGCTCTGCGTAAGAGGGAGGAGTGGAGGCTTTGTAGACACACCCTACAAAAAGACACTAGAAGTCCCTGCGCAGCAGTATCCCAGTTAGTTTGCATGTTGTAAGCCTTTCGCTTACCCTTTCTCTTTAAGATTATGAGCCCTCTAAAAGAGCAATCATGTTTATACAGTGCTACCACATCAAAACCTCAGTCTGGATGGGGACTCAGAAGAATTTTTGTAACACAAGAAGTTCAGTTTGGAAGCTCTCTGAGGCAAATTTTATATAACCATAAAGTACACAAACTTCAGCAGATTCATGCAAGAACGTCCCAAAATGTCCCAACTATTCCCTGATTTCAGAGTGATTTGAGTCAGGCGTAACTCCCTTATTTGGAACCAGCATTAGAAAAATCTAGTGTCAGATTAGAAGTGAATCCTAAATTCTTTAATGTTTTGCAGATTAGTTTAGAGTGATTGGCAGTGTATGGTGCAATCTGTTTTGCCTCTGTGAATAAACTCTGTTATCCTGCAAACATTTAATGCTCCCACTGATACTCTTAGTTTGGATGTAATAAAGCCTTGTGGAAATATAGTGCTTCTGGTAAGAGCTTTGCTTTCACAGGTTGAGAATCTGCCTCTGGATTCATGTGTATAATCTACGCCCTTTTAATATTTGTGTTTGAAAATAACTTGGAAAAAATCCTTAGTTTAACCAACACCCAGATGGGGTGGGGAGGGAGGCATTTGACAGCCAGAAGCTGAGATTGGTCTGGGAAGAGAAGCACAAACAGAGGTAGGATGAAGACAAGGGTTGGTGGGAACACAGATTTTAGTGGCAAATTTTCCCTTGCATTACCTGCAGGCACATACAGCCTACTCTGCTGCAAAATCACAAGCCCAGGTTGTCTGTTCTTTAGTAGAAATAATTATTTGGGTTACCGTACTAGTAAAAGGCACTATTCAAAGTGAAAAGAGATTACAGAATGCAGCCTATGTCCAAATACACTAAAAAGTGGCACTCCACAATGTTAAATTGTTTTTAATGCTAGATTTGATTGTGGAGTGTAGAACAAAAGATGTTCAAAATGCATACATCAAGGTAGCAGTGTTTGGATAGTTTACAACAATCTGAAAGATGGCTGTGCAACCCCACTTCAAAAATAAAATGAAATAAAATGAAATAAAGTAAAATAAAATGAAATAAAATGAAATAAAATAAAACAAAATAAAATAAAATAAAATAAAATAAAATAAAATAAAATAAAATAAAATAAAATAAAATAAAATAGCAGAGATAAAAACTGCCTCACCTGGGCCCCAGGGTTCCTACGCAGATAGCATATCCCAGGAATTCTCTAACAGGAGCTGGCTCGGAAGGAAGTGATTATATGACATCGCTTTAAGCCCTTGCCAGAAGAGTTCTAGACTTATTCCTAGTGCCATGACTTAACAGGTTCTTGCATTTACTTCCCAGTCATTTTATTTACAGGCTTGCCCTTCACAGACAGGAAAGCAAGCCAGCAAAGGATGTGAACAAAAATTACCATGTCAGAAACCTCCCAGCCAAGGCATAATTATCCCATGCAAATTCAGAAAAGTTTCAAAGAGTTTCAAAGCTGTGCAATACAGCTGTAACAAAGAAGGCAGGATACACAATGTAGTAAAATAATAATATATTACTACTATTTTACAGCAAAAAAGTCACTCCATAACAGTTTTTGTAAAAGTCTTCCCATCATTTAGAATAATTATTACATTAATAATTATTAATGAATAACATCTTGTTTAGCTCTTCAACTCAACAAACATCAAGGCCTTTTACATAGAAAGGCCCATGATTTGCTCACTTTGCGTTACCTAAGATGCAACCCTGCCATCAAGGCACATGGCTTTACTGTGACTGCTGGCACAAAGACATCTCAGAGCTGCAGGAGCCAACACAGGGCTTCTTCGAGAAATTTCCCCACCCTACACACTACGCAGAGAACTGAGAAACCTGTCACACGTATGTGGAGAAATCTACTCCCATAGGGCCAGAAAGTATGTAAGGGATTCATTCCTTGAAAATCCCTTTCAATTAATTAAATCAGAAGCAATGCTGAGGGAGAGTGCAACGCACACCATCTGGAAGCAGCTCAGCCTGTCCTAGACCTTTCTCCCCAGCCTTAGTGTAGCACCAGGGGTGAGTTCTGAATAAAACTATCTGTGGAAAGCTGGATGAGGCCCACACATCACCTCATCAGCATCAATGTTCAGACATATGGACATGTCCATGTTGACCATCCAGCTCAACTGAGGATGTATTCTCTAGGTGCTAAGGCAGCAAGGAGCACAGCAGGCTCCGCTCACAGGGCTTTAAGCAAAAGCTTCATTCTGGGCAGCTCTAGGTCTGGACTGCAATGAAGACTGAAATACAAAGCTGCACACAGCCAAAAGTGTTGTGTTTCAGGCAGCTCGGGATCAAAACCATCCTGATTTGCACCCAAAACCATATACCATTTCAGGCTTGTTTGAAACTTATCCAGCTGCTGCTGAAGGGTTCACAAACTTTACTGCACTTGCCCTGAACTTTGCATTGGAAATGAAAAAGCAAAATAAAGCTCTCAAGTTGAAGGTTTTGCTTTTTTTTTTTTTTTTTTTTTTTTTTTTTTTGACATTTTGGCAATGCTGATACCTTAAATAAAAATGGTATCCTGTTCTAAGCAGTGATCCCAAACCCCATTCCTTATATGTATTTTCCCAGATATTTTTCCTATATGTCTAAGGACTCCGTTCACTCATCAGCTTCACAGAAACTGTGTTCTTTAAGATGAGAAAGATCAACAGTTACAGAAACATGGTAGGTTATGCGTATTTTTTTCACTCCCTCCATCCCCAAAAAACTTAGCTAGGTAAGTAATGATAACACCTTAATGGCGTTCCAAAAACCAAATGATTTTTTTTCTTATTTAAAAAAAAAAAAAAAAGTCCTAAAATAATATAGAAGAACTTTGCAAATTGATCTTGGTCCTGTCAGTGGTAGTACCTCTAAGATCAGATTCACAGATTGTGAATTCATACAGTTTGTGAATTGTCTGTGATTCACACAGTTACGTGTCTTTATTTATTAACCTGTTGTACATAAAGCCCTTTGCTATCCACTGTAAGTTATGGTGGCTTTGAATCTTTTCAGAAGCAAGTGCCCCACTGTTTTTCTGGATGAATTCATGTTTTTCTTGATCAGGTACTTCCCCTCCCTTGTAACATCCATTTTTTAAATACTCACTTAAAATCTCTGTCTTAAAATGAACACTGCAGACCTGGGGAGCTTTAAGATAAATTGCAAAGCAGTTTAAGATGAGAAGGGAGAGTGAACCATCTGTCAGCATATACAAGTCTCAAAGCTCCAACTGTTTACATAAATAGCATTCCATTTAAAGCAAAATCAGCTTATCCTTGAACAATGAAGCATACAAAAACTTCTCCTAGAATAGCTTTTAAAACTACTCATTTTTCTTCCATGCTCATTTTTAACCTGTTCTAATTATCAGCTCTTTTTTGAGATAACTCCCTATTTTTTACAAGGAATTACCATTTTTGTAGTGACAGTATTGAACCATTTCAAAGGTCTGTTTACACAGATTTCACTGATAGTGTGAAAACAAAAAAAAAAACTTTAAAAGCCAAACACGGTTGTAAAAGCTTCTTAGAATGTTCTACCATTTTTTATTATACAGCTCTAAAATAAACCTGAAAACCCAAAATATTCCAATAACTTTTGATGCTTTTTAAAATACAAGTTGTAGATGTCATTCAAATTTCAATTCTTCTTTCCAGCTAACAAGTAATCCTGCTCTTCACCTTCTACTTGTCCATACTGCAGTGATAGTTACTGTCAACTTCCCAGACTGCAGACTTGCTAGCCAGCAAGCCAACATCCTTTCTCCAGAAAAGCTATAAACTTCCAGGTGGGAATATGCCAGTATTTCCTCTAAGATAAAGAGCTGACACAGAGATGAAGTGTTTCTCCAAAGCCCTATAGGAAGTTTCAAGCAGAAATAGGAATGAACAGAGATCTTCAGTGCTTTCACAGAGCGTTGTGCAAATTTCTCAGTCTGGAAAGAATGAAATCTACCATACTGGAAGCATAGAGCTGGTTTGAGCACTTCCAGTAATATAATGCTGTTGGGATGTGTGTAAAACACCAGTGCAGGGCTCTGGAGAACAGGGTTTGCGCACACTGGTTCCAGCCAGCCTGCTGTGTCCCTGCGGATCCACCTAAGTGGTCTCCAACACAAGCAAATGTCACTCCCAACAGGATCTCCAGGCACACGACAAGCAAGTCAGGGGTGCCTGGGCTGGCTGACACCTTGAAGAAAGCTGGATGAAATTGAGCACATGTCCACAGAAAACAAGATGTATGCAGAGCCCTAGTTTCAGCAAGATCAGAAATGTCAAGAGATCACATTGAGATCACTTTCGTTTATTGTTTTTTCCACGTGCTGTCTCCCTTACCTCTCTAACAAAGAGGTACTCCAGCCAGGACATTTTCTGAAGTGCACTGGTGTGCTGTAAGAAAAAGGGGCAATTCAATAGGCAGCTGTCCTCTCCCCAGGAGAGAGTGGTGTATCCAGGACTTCTGGACAATGTGAAACATTCTACCATTTATGGCTGCCAAAGTTCCCAGGATGTCTTTAGTGCAGCCTTTGCCTGTTTCCAGCAGCAGCTTACGTTCTTTTTTTCTTTCTTTTTTTTTTTTTTTTCTTTTTGGAATCTTTTCCATGCTTTCAATGCATTTTGCTGATGTCAGTCCCCCTACACTCACTGCTGGGCATCCTAGCTGGTTATTTATGTGGGCTGGGAAATGAAAGGCTGCACTTTTCAAATGAACACTTGCAGTACTTATGCCATTTACAATTTTTATCTGGGCTAAGCAAAGCACAAAAGTCAAACCAGCAGCTATTATAATCAGCATTTGTTACAAGCTGATCCAAGCTCTAAAACACTTGCAAGATGACTGACATTTCCAAGCATGAAATATTCATAGCTTGATAACTTTCCATTGTAAACTAATATTTCAGTTTTCCTCTGCAGTTACAACACTTTGTTTTTTTAAAAAAAGACCCCCATTCAGCTACTTGCTTCCAAGAGTTGAGACTTTCAGGGAAAGAAATCCAGTTTGAAAACTTTTACTGACAACATGATGAAAGCTATTTTCTCCTGAGTATTGCCATTAATATTTACTTCACATTCTAGTCTATCTCCCCCACGCTTCTCACCACACCTTAAGGGCCTGCTCTCTTTTTAGGCAGGGAGAGACTGGCTACCACACTGCACTGTGGTTACTCATTTTGCTAATAGGATTATAGCAAATAATACCCCTTAAAAAAAAAAAAAAGAAAAAAATATGGAAACAGTATTAATCCCTTTTGCCTGCCCCACCCCATAACTTTCTGCCTGCACACAAAAACTATCTGTCTGCTTTGGCAGCAAAGAAACATTTTTGAATGTTTCCAAATACTAGGAGGTGAGGTTTATTTCTGCATTCTTTTTTTTTTTTTTTTTTTTAGTTCTGCAGGAAAATACAGACAAGAAGTAGAACAAAGACTATGACATTCTCTCTTGTGTAATTAATGCAGGGCATTTATATTCCTTTCTGGAGAATAATATCACATACAATTACAAGGAAAAGATAAAGTCAATACAGAAGGAGCTGTAAATAAAGCTGTACCTTTTATGCTGTTCAGTGTCTCATGCAATGCCACCATGGTGTGTTACTAAGCAATATATAAGATTTTAGTAGCTAAGAGTGGAACACAACATACTATCCCATTTTTCCAGATGATGTCCAAGTGACAGATTCATATCACCTGTATAATATAAGTGGATGCAATACTGACCTTGTTTGATTTAAAGAGTTTCACTTACATTAACACAGAGAGTTAGCTGTAATGGTTAAAGAAAGCAGCGATGCTGGAAACTGGTTCAGGTGGCAGATTCACATCCTACTACATTGCCGCTGTAGCAATGGCAGTATCCCCTGGCAGAGTGTCAACAGGAGAATTCGGAGTGGTAAACCTAGACAGACACCTCTTGGAAATCTGCCTGTGAATTGGCTTCTCTGCCCACAGTTTGCACCAGTACCAAAAAATGTTACTGTCTCGATTCCTCTGTTACCAGGAAGTTCTCTGAACACCAACACTACGATCACATCTCGTGCACAAGGAGTTACTAAGGTTTATCCCATCCTTTTGTTTTTCTAGAATCAAAATGATGGTCCACATGTAGTCATCACAATCAGAATTACACAATTTTCTCTAATCTATGAATAAATTCACTGATTCCATCCAAATGCAAAGCTGAGACTTAAAGGAGAGTAAAACCTGTTTTTCTCCAAGGAAAAAAATTGACATATCTATTAAAACTCGAAGCAAAGGGACAGCTTGTATTTGTTTGTCTGGTTGGTTGTTGTTTTGTTTTAAATTATCCGTATTAGTGTTCATTATTTTTACGGGAAGTGGGGAAGTGTGTTTGAAGGGCAAATAGCCTTAAAAAAGGAGCTTTTCCACACTGAGACACATTCTTCCTCAGCACAAATGCAAGTTTCCAAATAAATCAGAGAGGAGTGTCTGGAAAGGATACATTTGCTGATATTTAGAAGCTCAAATTTGATCTTGTTCCTTGTTACAAAATGGTAGAGTGATCTAGCTAACTTTTAATGCTGTCCTGCCCAAGCATTTTTGTGGTTACCTAGATATTGTGCTAGCTGGCAACATCTTGTTCAGGGCTTGCTTTTATTGTGCAGTTGTCACACCTCCAATTCTGCAATCTTTGCCAATTTTCATCTAGTTCTGTAAATTATCATAGTGCATTTGGAGCACTGTACTTGAAACCTTTTTTGTTTTGTTTTGTCCAACACCTACTCTGCTTTTATTCCAGCAGAAAATACCAGGAGGAGAGAAAAAAACACAGCACTTTCTTAGATGATTATAATCACGAGAAACTTTCTAGGAAGAGCTTAAAATATTTTGGCATGCACAGGAAGGAATCACTCGTTCTCAGTCATCAATTCACAGGTACTCAGTCCGCCTTGTGTACTGTACTAGACACTCAGGATTTCAGTCATTTTTTCTTACATGATTAGAAAGTAATAAGTGAGAAAGAAAATTTTCATAGAATGGCTTGGGTTAATAGGGACCTCAAAGACCATTCAGTTCTAACCCCCCTGCCATGGGTTCCTCCGCTGTTTTCCATTTTCATTGCTTTGTCTTTCTACAGCACTAGGTCCCACCCAGCACTGCACATACCATTTCAGGATAAGACAGGCTGTTTAAATATTTCTAGCCCAAATGAACCCCAAATATTTGGGCATAAATGAAAGGAAAACTGCATCAAATAAGGTGAGAAATATTTCCCTTGAACAGAGTAAGTCCCATAGAACTATTCATGATGTTTTAGGAGTTAAGAGTGTGTCTGATCAGACTGCTCACCCTAACAGCCTGTGACCCTAAACAAAATATTGGCAGTTTTGATCAAATACGTGAAAGGAGATGGAGCATTCCCACTGACACCTCTGAGAGAGCTTAAGAATCCAGCATTCCAAGGGGGTCAGAGAGAATGTTTAGGGCTTCCTGAAATATATCCCTCTTCAGTTGTCTCAAGTTGCACTTCTTAAAACACTTGGCTTTCAGTCTGAGGGCTGAAGGCTAACAGTAAGCTTCAGTGGAGTTCCATTAACAGCCAAATAAAAAACGTTTTACAAGGAAAACACATATTTCTGCAAGCAGCTGAACCAACACAGTCTGGTTTTCTATGGATCTGCAGTTCTCCACAGTGGAGATGGAATCATTTACCTTTCCTTCAGGAGGGGCATTAGTTAAGTCTCTGCTTCCAGTCCCTGCCTACCTACTTCTGCATCCCTGATATGAACTCTGCAGCTTCTACCTCAATCAAATTCTGCTGAAATTGGCCACTATTCAAAAGTTAAAGGAGTTACAGACACAGCAAGGTCATGTAAATCCATGAAATAACTAAAAAAATAATAAAAAAAATCTTACTGTTTCCAACAAACACTTATGTTAAAACAGTTGGAAAATAACTATGAAGGGCCTCAGCCAGGTCCCACTGCCGTGTTTTTGGTATCAGACTGCAACCTACCAGGACAGGGCAGGAAGCACAGTCCACTGGCTAAGCACTACAAGGAAAAGTGAAGTGGAAGAAAGTGTCTGTATCTGCCCCCTAAAGCAAGGAATTGGTACCACGTGGTAAACCCTACCAGCAGGCACAGGCACTACAAATATGGAATACATATGGAAGCAAAGCTATCTAACAATCTAACAGATAAAACTGTTAGCACTGTTCAGTTTACATTTATAACAGTTTTGCATAGCTATGCTGGAAAAAAT
This sequence comes from Oxyura jamaicensis, assembly GCF_011077185.1. Lineage (NCBI taxonomy): Eukaryota > Metazoa > Chordata > Aves > Anseriformes > Anatidae > Oxyura > Oxyura jamaicensis. Next base: position 12,068,919 of record NC_048901.1, read on the forward strand.
GATGCAACTGCTGACACAAAACTGCCACACAGTAGAGGAGCCTGTAGGAGAAGGTTTGCTGCTGCTGAGGCACCAAGTGGTCCCACACCTGTGCTCTGTGCCACATCATCATCATGTATTTCCTGTCTGCCACATAATTCTGAAACAAGCAAACAAACAAACAAACAAACAAATAGGAAACGTCGCTTTGACATTTATTTTGGCCTATCTGGTGATCTTTCCATTGACTAAATACCTACAACAGTAAGTCTTGAATGCAACAACACAGAAGACAAAGGAAGAAATAATACACATTCCAAATTTGTTCATATAGCATTGCTACACATAAAAACACCAACATGTTATGTCCAGGGACTCAAGTGTAAAGTCCTTCTCTGATTTAATCTAAAACCTTAAACCTATCACATGGGTAGGAGTGAATGTTTCATATGTAGGTCTGCAAATCCAAGCAGCTTTCTGCAAAGTGAAATGGCCTAAACTATAGCATTTATAATTGGTTTGATGCCTTATTTTTTCCTTAGTGAGCAGCATAATAAGCAAAAGCATTTTAATTAGATGTGCTCAGATCACACTTAAAATAAGTCCCACCACAGCCTCTACACTAATTCCCCATTATAACTGACAAAATATTCCAACTCCCCATTTTCTGACTTTTATAATGCTTACATTTTCAGGCCTGAAATACGTTCTGTTGTATTCAAAACAAGAGGTGAATGTAAGCCAATGAAGATCACCACAGGAAATTTACACTTAGAAAAAAAGCCAAATTAATATCAAATCCTTTGCAAGCAAGTAATAGAATATAGAGATAACCTGGTTAGCAGTTACTAGTGTATTGCTTTGTATACTACTGCACTAGTAGTCCCTACAAGTTTTCCCTTGTTAGATGACCTATTTCTGGGTACAGCGTCAATATTTACATGCTCCTTTTACAATAAAGAGTGAAGACAATTCTGTGGTACAGTTGTCAAAACTGTATGGTTCATATTAACAAACTATCAAATACTTTAGCAGAGACTTTGCTCAATTTGCCTTTTAAGCACATACACAGTTAACTAAAATATCATGCATTTGCACTAAAATCTCTTACCTTGTAGAGTTCCAGCAATAACCAGCACATCAAGTATGCTGCCCCGGTGAATTTTGCTTTCATGTATCTTTCAGGCAAACAGGTAAGGTACATTTGTACCAAATCCAGCTCTTCATGGACAACACTACTGCCAGCATTGTTAATATCATTGTCCCCACCCTCTGTTCTTCCTTCTGCTGCTGCTGCTGATGCACCCAAACATCTGTTGAATTCCATTTTAAGAATGTTTTTCCCCCTTCTAACAAAGCCCTGATCTTTCCAGAGACATCTCAGTAAAGTTTTTATCTCCTATCAGTAACAATATTCCTTACTCCTCTGAAACTATGTAGCCCCCAATCCAAAAAGTTAGCTTATGGTAGAACAAAGTTTCTTTACACTGCATTGGCTCTTCGCCTTTCTCTTATTGAACAATCTCCTGCAAGCCTGCATACAGCTGCAAGATAAATATAGCCCCAGCTAGCCTTGTCATACAGCACAAGAATACTCCTGCTGTTGCCAAGAGAGAAAAGAAATATTCCATTTATTTAAAGAGCAAGTCCGTAGCACCACTACTTCCTCATTCATTTGGGATGGGAGTGGGGGAGAAGATGAAAAATATGTTTTTTCTTTTTTTCTTTTTTTTGCCAACTGTGGCAAAAAAAAATAAAAAATAAAAAATGTGCACAACAAATTAAAATTCTGTTAAAAAAAAAAAAAGTTCTTATGGAAGAGGGTTTTCTTTCTTTCTTCTTTTAATTCTAGGGACTTCTAGTCACAGTAGTTCATTGTTTGTGATGCTGTAGATGCCAAGTTTGTGAAGGCTACAAATTTCAAAAGGATAAATGAGGTCTTGCAGATATACTAGGGCCAAGACATTTTGAAATAACAAATAGCCCTTCCAAAGGCTAAAATATGAAGAAAATATGCAGGAGATCAACTAAGCAATTTTTTAGCTAAACATTATGCAGCTCATTTGTGCTTTGTGGCAGCTCGGATTTGTATGTTAAGAACAATTCTAGCCTACTCTTGATGACAGATAGAAAAGACCTAAAGGTTTCAGCTTAATTGTATCAGTTTTGAGAATTCAACACCATCAACAACTAAGTCCTTCATTTTAATCAACAATGTTAATTTTCCAGATAATTTCATGTAGCAAACTATACTTTCTGCCAACTTTTTTTTTTTTTTTTTTTTTTTTTTTTTTTTTTTTTTTTGGCACTGTGCAAGCACTGTTCAAATAAAGGAAGAAATTGTTGTGGTTTGCAGAAAATCTAGTCAAGTGGCCTGGTATCTAGGAACATAGCCCTATTTAACATATTGAAGATCAGATACCCAAAGCTTCCATTGCCTTGAACCATTCCTAAGCAACAGCCATAGCAGTTATTAATGCTTAATACTGAATTTTATAGCTTTCAATCATATAAAATACAACCTTAATCTAATCTCAATGATTTTTACAGGACTACCTGTGATTTTTACATTGTTTTAACATTAGAATGGGTGTTTCAGAACATAAAAGGTAAAGGCAGTTACTACACAGCCATATACAGTGTGTCCATAATGAATGGCAAATGAAATGCAGAAAACCTAACACATTTCTTCTGTCTGAGACATTCTGTGAGGTATCCAGCTCACCTGGTTCACCTGATGGGTTCAGCTGCCACTATTTCCCTTTCTTTTCATATTCACGCCAATCTGAGAAAGAGAAAATACACTGAATTCCGAAGCCAAACCTTGCTGTGATTGCTTGCTGTTATAATGCAGAACACCATTTCTACTCCCGCAGTACAGAAGTTGAAGGCAAGCTGGTTCTAGCAACCACAGAGGAGTTGGATAGCATCCCAGCGTTCACTCCTCCTAGCCATATCCCTATGCTGCCAACAACATGTGCCTGCAATTCCCACATGATGCTCACTCAGATATAACACAACGTTTGAAATATCCTCAACAGCAGTGCCTATCTTTTCCTACCTGCATCTGCCTAGGGTGCTGCTCATGGAGCTACAGATGTCAGCAGGCAGCGACCACAGCCTTCATGGTAGTCTTCTCTGCACAGCAAGCTAGCACTCCTCTCTCCTGATTGTGAGAGCAAACTAGTTCATGCAGAGGAAAGTTTCACAACTTTGCTTGCTTGCTTGTCTCTAGAGGTGAATAAGTCTATTATCTTTGTTTGAAAGTAATTGTGTTCATGCCAAAAGCCTGTATCTCCACTGCTGCCAATTTTACACGTAGTTAAGGCACACTTGACAGACTATGACAGGAAAGAAGTCAAACCAAAGAAATGTCAAGAAGCAAATAGTTAAGCTAGCTTTCAAATTTCAGCACACACTGACAACTGAGCTTGAAATTACAATAGTGTATGCAGATTTGTTTTTAAAATTAAAAATGATTCAAAGCAGAAGCATGATGTTACACTCCAGAAGGGTGCATGTAAGCTCCTGGCAGGTCATACCCAGCTCCCGGTTCCCTGTTCAGTTCTGCCCAGTCTGAAGTACAGCTGCTCACAAGAGCTCTAGATAGGACTATGCTTCCTAATCCCAAGATTTAAAAAATAAAAACTATTTCAATTACCCTCCCCTCCACCTCATTTTTTCGTGTTTTTCTAAGCATATTGCAAGACTTTCTGCAAATTGGAATCAGAAAGTAGCTGATATTCTTCAAATCAGTATTTTGCTGGTATACTTAGACAATCCATCCCTGACCTGTTAATAACATTAAGTAGCTCTGAGGTATTTAAGAGGTGAACAATGTTTGACATCACAAGTATTGCATGTCCATCCTCAAAAGTAACGAGAGGCTGTATAGAGGAAGACAAGGAATTTCAGAGGAATGGGATTTTTGAAGGGCAAGCAGCTAGGAGCTAATGAATTAAAATACCAGGTAATGACAAAGAATTTACAGAGACAACATAATGAGACATAATGCAGTTGATAAGCTGTTCCAGTTAGGAAGGACATATTGGCAACACTACTGTGATGACTTAAATTAGGTGGTGAGATAAACTGATCTCATACAATGAGTGAATGGAGCTGTTTAAATCTCACTCTTTGCTTGCCAGATTCTACACTGATATATTTCTGAAGCACGGAGAACTCTTAGCTCAAAGGCTCCAACAATTTTATCTAACTAAATTTAAAGCCCCAGGAATGCAGTTAACCTTGACTTAAACAATAAGACTGCTCAACCCTGATATTTTCCCAGAAGGCTTATATAGCTAAAACAGGTATCCTGTCTTTGTGTATCAAATTAAAGCTCCAGTTCAGAGAGATTTCTATCAAATATCTAGTTGCATACAAAGTACAATCTGAGTATATACATAAGTTAAGGAGTATATACATAAGTTAAGTATATACATAAGTTGAGTATATACATAAGTTAAGGAGTGTAAATTTGTATGTAGCTGATATAATCAGGTTTTAGATGAGCAATTGATGGTCATGGGCTCTAGTAATGCACAGTTGAATGGTCCACTGAAATGGCAATAAAGAGCATTTTAAACTCCTACAAAATGCTGACAATCTATATAAATAAAATTTTTAAATGATGTATAGCCCGTATCAGTCCTATCATGACTGATTACTTCTTTTATCAGACTTAGTTGTAGCAGTGACAGTAGTAAAGATACTTGTAAGCTGGCACTAATATTGATGGTACCTAGAATGTTTACAAAAAATAACTGGTTAAATCATGCTACCTTTAGTTACTCCATGACAGCACAATAGTCATTTTCTACTGTTTTGCTTTCTTTGTTTAAAAAAACAGAAGAAGCTTTTGATTTAATTGCTGTGATAGGTGTACAGGGAAAGACAGGAGTAAATCCTTCCAGGATGAGACAACTCAAGATCTGAAACAGATGGAGATTTCACTTCTTTACTAAACACCAGAATATTGCCCTTTCCCATCCAGAGTCAGTGGCCAGGTACCTAGCAATTACGAACCAAGCTTCAGCACTGGGAGAGTAAGGCTTCTCACTCTCCACCTACCACAAGAAGAGAGTTTCTTGCATCCATACTTCAGAGCAGTTTTTCTCCGGGGTTCTGATGGTTAGAAATCTGTTTAAAATGAGAGTCCTAGTTCCTTATAAATTACTTGACTATGAATAGGATGGGAGTAATATCCCTTGACTCTTAACAGATTCTGGGACCAGCCATCCTCCAGTCTTGTCCTCTCTACCTTTTCATTAAGGGAACTTAACATGCCTTAAGGAGAAAGGATGAAGCTAACTTTCTAGAGAGCTATCTTCTTCACTGCCCTTTTCACTGCCTTTTGCTAAAAACAAAAGGTTTGTTGCATGTCTTACTCCAGACTGTTGTGATTCTAGCATCTTGGCTACCAGAAATCCTAAAAGAAGCTACAGTATTCTTCAATACTTATGATTGTTTTGAACCTGCTGGCAGTCCTGCATTAGTGCACAAAGATTTACTCAGCATATAACTCTGAAAAGTCTCTCTAATCTGCAGTGACCGAGTGATGCACTCTAAGTGCGTTTCTTGTCGTATCCAATGGACTGTTTCCATCTGGTTGGACTATTTCTCAGCATATTTCTCTGAGCTTTTTAACACTTCATACTTATTTGCAAAAGTACAGTAGAATCAAAACTTAGTTTTTTTTTTTTTGTTTGTTTGTTTGTTTTTCCCCACGAGTGAGTCATTGACGAACTGCCATCCATTGAAACCTCCACTGAGATATACACAGCATGTAATTGCACTGGAACTGAAGGTATGAGTACAGCACGTGTAAATGCTCCCAGGCTAGTGCTAGTTAACTGGTTTGCGTACCAATAGCAGTAAAGCAATTTCAGCATAGGTTGTACAAAAAACACTGAGGAGCTTTGGAATTAATCTAATCACGCAGTGAACTCAGCATCAGTAACAGGAAAGACAGGATGGGCAGATCTCTACACACTGTCTTCTGGGGAGTATGCAGCCTTTGTGCTTGGTAAAGCAGCATTTTACCTCATATAAGGCATGAAACTGGATCATATGAAAAATATGAGGCTTTCTCACATAAATGCCTAGATTTGGAAGAATTCAGGACTTGGTTTAGCTAAACTTAGAAAGCCAAAAAACATAGTGTTTATATGAACCCCACAGACCACCCAAGCATCAGAAAAAAAAAAAAAAAAAATCTTTTGAGAAAGCATCCTTTTTTAACATACTCTCTGATGCTTGCTGCTTGGGATTGGGTCAGCAGTGTCCCAGGAACATGAGTTTGCTGTATTCTGGTACATCTGGTCCTTGTCCCAGCCAGCTGGAAAGGTGTGAAAGTGAAAACTGTCTGTTTCCAAAGTTAATGGAGCTCCTCTGATCAGCAAGTAAGTTCAGCTGAGGTTTCAACCAGCAGCTTGTGGTCTGGCATGAAATAAGCTCATAGTTTACAGCAGGATGTAAACACCCCGTGCAAGCGTTACTCTTCCTTGGGAGAGCTCTGGCCACCTGCTTGAGCACTCATCTTTACTCCTAGCTTATTAGAAGTGCCCTGGGATTCGGTGCGGAGGAGTGGCAGTAAATGCATGTTTTGTTCTGTTTCTGAATCTCTGCAATATCCCAGGAGAAAGGGGAAAAACATTCAGGATTCTACAGACACACACAGACACAGACACACAGACACTTACCTGAGGCTTTGCCCAAAAGCCTCGCCCCCCTTTTTACCTCAGAGATCTCCCAGCCTGCACCACCGCGGGCTGCACCATGCAGCCTTCCCGCCCCGACCCTGAGCATGTTGGAGCAGGGCCCTGCAGGCTGCCATCAGCTTCCTAGGCCTCTGAACAGCCATGCCCTGCTCATACCGCTTGCACCTTACCCCAGCCTGGCTGTTGCATCCTCCACATACATTCTAGAAGGAACCCCCAGGCATGCCCAACACCCCCCGGAGGGATCTCCCAGCAGATGTCCGATCTTCCCCTCCGAAGGGGTGGCCACCGGGGCCTGCTTCTCCTCAGCACGATGGGAGGTTGAACAGCTCGGCTGCGGCCTCCGTGACGCCTCCATTTCGGGGCTGCAGCCTCTCGAGGGCTGGGCAGGAAGAGCAGGTCAGTGCCCTCAGGCACTCCCACAGCCCCCCACCAGCCAAGGGGATGCAGTTGCCGTTTTGCCCTCGTTTTTGTGCAGGGCCAGCATGAGAAAATCATAAGGTCTTGGGGGTTGTCCCTGCCACACAGCTGTCCGCAGACTTTAAGGCCTTGACGTTGTTCTCCACAGCCTGGTGAAATGCTTCTAGTTGCAAGCTTTACGCCAAACCAGGGTAAGGCCTGCCTGAGAGCCACTTAATAGCTACCTGTACAGTGACAAACACTAAAATCAGAGGTACAAGGTAACTGAAAATATTTGAGGCTTTTGGTTTGTTTATACTTTAAGAAACAAAGTGTGTGCCTGAAATTGTGTCACTCACTGGTGTTAATTGTGCCTGTCATTATCTTGTTTTTGATAAGGGTTCTCTGCTTCTATTGAAGGCCCACTCATAGGAATATGTGGTTTGGTACTTTCTAGATTTGGTTTATTACTTTGGTGTTTCAAGTTATACCAGCTTTTGTTGTATTGGTGTTCCATCATAGAAAGATGAGCTTCTTCCTTCCCTTTCTGCAATTTTCTTCATATTAGAATTAATACATGGCTATAATTATGTTAGCGTTAAGCAAATTGTTGCTTCAAAAAGCCCTTGTAAATGAAAGATGCTTGTGTCTAAATCCATTTTAATACTCAATATGAACCAAGTGAGTACTCAGCTTAGCATCCTGAGTACTCACCGACTTCAAGGGGAAATGCGGTACTCTGCACCACACAGCTGGTTTGGAGTTCCCTGGTTAGCAAATATAGTTCGAATCAGCAAATGCTGTGGAAGTTCAGACGGCACCTGCACAATGTGTGTCGAGGTGTAAATGAATCTGAAGCTAGGGTGGAATATAGATTGACAATAGTTTAATAGTAGTGTAACAATTTTATTTTAAATAGTCTGTTTGCAGTAACAATTAAAGGAATGTATCTGCTAGGTCTCATTGTATTGTTCTGAAGTATTTAGAAACTATGAGAGTTGTACAGATGTATTTAAAATACTACTACAGAAATTAAACTGATAAAAGCAGTTTTTCAGCTTAACAAAATGAGGCATCTTCAACTTGCTGAAATTCTGAAATGTTTGTAAATATACTTAAATGGTTTCCCACTGTTAGAAAGACAAGTAAATATAACATGCATATATACTTAGTTTGTGTTAAGTTTTAAACTCCAGTCTGTGCTCTCTTGTGACAGATTTAACCCTTAATTTATTTTCCTTATTTCTTCAGACAGTTAAGGCTTATGAAGATGGGACACTTAAAGATGCACCTGGAAATAAGTAGTTCCTTCCAGGAGTCAACCAAGTAATTTGTAAAGCATGTCATAGAAGGTAAGGGTGATTCTTTGTTAAACAGTTAGATCGGGAGTAATTTCTCAGAGAGGCCAGAACTTCCATTCCTCTTAAACATGACTATTCTTAAAGCAGTAGCTGGCTAAGTTTAGAAACTAATCCACTTTCCAAATGACTTCCTCAGGATAAGATTAGAGTACATAGTATTCTGATCTTAGTGTTCTGATTCTACCAATGGTGATTGACCTGGCATATTATGCCAGGTTATTCTGTACAGAGGAGAAGAATTAGAGGGCTAGTGCCTCTATAAGCCTCTGTTATAGGCTATAGGTATAAACTCTTCATAAGCAGTAGATTTTTTTCCAAGTGGTGAATTTTCAGTGCTGGAAAATAGCGATTCATTAATGTCATGTAAAACAATGCAATTATGTTGATTGGAGACCAACTGTAACATAGAATTCAAGTGACTTTAATACCTTTAATACATAATGTAGAATATGGTAACTAAAATATAATACATGAAGCATATATATATATATATCAAATATGACATATTTAAAAAATAGTTAACAAAATATGTTAAACATAACATATAAATGCATGTAAGTATCATAATTACATAATAAATAATACGTGCATGGTAAATTTTATTAATCTGCTAGTTGGATTTTTTTAAATGGTACATGCTTCCGATTTCTTCCCTATTCTTGAACTCAACAAGTTTGCATGAACCCTCTTTTTCGGTGTGTATAAATATATAGTATGCATGCGTATTTCAGCCTCCAAGAGTACCACAGGTCTATATTCTTTTAATTGAGTAAAAGTCAGAATATGCAACATTGTTCCCTCCTGAATATCCCTTAGTTGACCTACAACATCATTGTGCTTCTTGTGCCTTTCCTGCACAGTGTAAGCATTTACAGTATCTTCCACCAAACACTCTAACTTACTTAGGAGAATGAAACATTTTAAGTGAAGCAAAAAAATGAATCTTGAACTTTTTGCTAATTTCACATCACTCATCTTTGACTGGAATACCCAAACTTCATTTTAGTAGTCTGCTTTTGGAAGGCATGCTTACTTACCCGACAGTGCATGTATGTTTGAGATCTCTTCATACATTTTTTTCTGGATGCTTTTACCTGTATAAGATTATTTACACTCTGGTTCTCTAAAGTGGTAAGTGTTCTGTCCCTTCACAGCAGTAGGTAGTGTTTTATTAAGGGTACTCAAGTACCTGATACTTCATATCTTAAATTTAGGTCTATGTGCTGGAAGTTCCCAAAACATTTCTGAAACTCAAATGAATGCTGCATTAAAAGAAGGAATGTCAAAGCTTGATGTCCTTAACAGAAAAAAGCTTTTTAAAAATATTATTTTTCAGAATATTCTTCTACATTTTAGTGATCCTTGAGAGGGAAAAACCTTCTTTTCCTCTTTCAAGGTTGTCCTTAGCATGTGTCCTTAACACATTTTTAAATTATTATTCTGATCTTACTTGTGCATTTAACTATTCACTACTTCCATTCATGTAGAAATAGGACAGGAAACAGATGAGCAGTTTCATAGAAACTTATCTGAAATTCTGTAGTTACAAGTCTGCGCAACTTTTTCATCATTTATCTTAATTTTCTGTATTATCTATTTTAAAGTTTTAAGTATTTTTAAAGACTTTTAATTCTGAAGGGGCATAGTACTATGTTAGGCTCTTAAGCAGCCTGAGGGAACTTGTTCTCACAGCTACACCCCATATATGAAATTGAATATTCCCATTTATGGGTTCATTTCACCAGCATCTCTTTCTTTCCTAAGATGTTGTTCATCTTACTTTAAAGTAGTTTGCAGCCAATCCCAGTAAACACATGACTCAGTATGATCTCAAGGAAGTGGATTTTCTGTTTGTTCTTCAACTGGAGAATGATTAAGCCATGAAGATTTTGTGCTTTCCCCCAGCATTGCACTGGCATTCATGCAGCTCCGTGGGGAGAATTAGAATAGACTACCCACAGGCATTTTTTTCCATGGTATATAATGCAGTTCCACAGTTGTTCATTTGGTAGCATGGACCGAACCCAGGACCTTTGAATTTCAGAGAGCAATATGCTTTCTGCTACAGCTAGATGTGCCCATAAACTCAAAGGAGGAGGAAAAGCAAATCTTTCCTGTCTGCACTTGTAATATCGCAAGGGATCAGTGGCCAAGCATGTGCCACACAGCCCAGCTTTAAAGTGGGGAGAGCAGAAGCACTCACTTCCCTCTGCAGTAAGGGCAGAGATCACAAGAGAGGAGATGTGAGTACTTTTAATGTGAGCAGCAGCAGGGATTGGGAAGATCTGACAGATGATCAGGCCTTGCAAGGCGAAGAGCAGAGAAAAGAAGATGCCAATTTCAGGGAGAAATAACGTTAGGCAAATCTTTTGTTGTCCTGTTGTCAAGTGTGTGAAGTTGTCAGGAACTCCTGACTGTATTGGTTAGTTAGACAGGCTGGCATGACCTGCTTCTGCGAGACCTCAAGTGGGATCTCTGGAGAGAAATCCTTGCTGAATCTGACATCAGTGTAGTGTTGTGGTAGCCTGTCATGCTATATAATGTGTGGAAGGGGGGCAGCATCCAGGTCTAGAAGTGGATTCTTCAGCGTTGCACCTGCAATATAAACAAAAATAGCCTAAGTTCACATTTATGTGTGATTTTTTTATTTAACAATATATTTTTGAAAGAATGAACAAAGAAATAAATAAAAATGGGAATAACTCAAAATGTCACATCTCTGTCTCTGCTGCTGGCTTTCACAGTAGTAACACTAAAACACATCAAATAGGCTTGGATGGATCCAGTTGTTTTCCTCTGGAGTCATTCATGTGTCTTCTTTCAGAAAGCCAGGGCAGGCTTAGCAGAGTCCTTTGCAAAGGCTCAGCAAGGTGACTTGCTTCATGTGTGGGAAAGCACTAACATAAAGAAGGCCGGGGTTAGATGCAGCTTGAGGGAATTGAGTGTAGCAATACTCCAAGCCACAATTCCTAAGTCTCTGTATACCAGTGAAGTCCATCCCGACTGTTTAAAAAAAAATAATAATAATAAAAAAATGGCTGGCCAGCACAGGAATTTGGGATATTCATAAGCTTTCTGCAGTTTATTTTCCTTGACCTAGGGGTGTGTTTCCATGGTTTAAGTGACCGATGAACCAATTTCTTATCTACCACTGTGCAATACAGCCCTGACACCTAGTGGCTGATCTTTTAGCTTCAAGACCCTGGGAGGTAATCTCTGTGTGTCTGCTGTAGCAGCCTCAAGCAGAGGGGCCCTTGCTGCACAATTTTTATGTAATGAACGTTTCAACTGTTGGGCTTCCTACGCCCAGATTGATGAGGCCAGATCGGCTGCAGTTAGGAATTTACTGGGTATCCTCCCAGGTTCTATCACTCCTAAGATTTTTTGCTAACAAGTACATTTTCTTTTCTGTGCCCCAGTCATTCAGAGTGCTTACCAAGGATGAGAGGGTTTTGGCACTTGAAAATCCTCACATAACCTGAACGTTGGCAGTCTCTGAAAAATAGGGAGGTTTAACATGTGTCTGTAAAACTGACCTGAAAAGCTACTAAATGCAAAGGCATTCTTCATCTGTTTGGATTCCTGTGATTTCTTTTGGTTAAATGTACTCTGCTGAGCTCCCAGTGCATGGACTATCTTCAGGGAGGTGTTTTTGTCAGCTTGCAAGTAGTGTGGTTTGCAGATCTCAAAAGCATCTTCTGCTCTGAAAAATCTCACCAAAGCCCTGATGCCCTGGTGAAATAAATGTCATATCCATTTTACAGTGAGGTATGTAAGTCTCAGGGTGGTGATGTGCTTGTTCTAAATACTACAAGTCAGCCTCAGATATGTTAATGGGATTAATGTGTGTCCCCTGCTTGGACATGCTTCTTGAAAGCCCAGAAGGTGAGGACAGAGAATAATACAAAGCCTCTAGTAGCAACAGTGAGAAGTGTACACCGTGCAGATTTTTCTTGATGATCTGACTTGCAATGAACTCAAAACTATGCCAGTAATCACTGAAAAATCTGAAAACGTCCATTGTGGCCTTGTCAAGAATACAGAAAGGATTTTGCTGGTACAGCATTCCAGTACTCATGTTTCCTGTTTATAGGTGCATCATATGGCACAGACTGGCTAATGCATTATTATAGACTCCAGCTTTAAGCCAGCAGGACTGTAATGATCCAATTGGGCAGCTAACTCATTCCGTGAAGCAGTGTATTGGCAGTTGGCGAGCACAAGGTGGCACAGCAAAGCAGGAATACCAGCCGGGTGAGCAAGGGCCGCAGATCAGACAAGCTGGGTTTTCAGGACCCGGCCGCAGCCTGGCAGTGCAGGAAGGCTCTGCAGCCTGCCATTTCTGAGGCTGCCATCTTTACTGCTAAGTCCAGTTCTGTGTCAGAGTGTTGGCTTCTTAATGTTCCCTTGGCAGTTTAGTCATTTCATCTGCAGATGCACATTCCCTAGAGTAATGGGTAAATATCAGCCCAGCCTTTATTGGCACCTAATTAATCAGCTCCTCCTAGCAACTCCCTTTTTGTGTTGCAGGTTTTGTGGTATCTCAGCTGTACCAGCAAGTTAAAACTGTGGGATAGTCTCAGTGATGCCCTGACTCTCAGTCCTGCCTCCAACAAGCACATTTGAAAATTTTTCTTAATTCTCTTGTGATTTCTAAGCCTCATTGTATGTACTTGGATTTTTGTAATTATTTTTCTTTTCACATCGTATAGTTTTCTAGAGGTTTGCTAAGAAACATAACATGTTCTAATCTTTTGTTTAATGCAACAGAATACTGTCCCTTTAAGGCCAGAGGGGATGTTTTGCAAGACTGGTTGTTCAGGTGCCTAAGCAAATCTGTTTAAAAACATGTGATGTATCCTTTGCTAGAGAGAAGAGTGTCTTGGGAGCTATTCATGTCAGGGCAAGTTAGACTGGAGGGTCACTGATCCCTTAAGGGCATGGAATTAAGCATCTTGTAGTAGGGCAATATAAAGTTTCTCTTTTTCTCATCTGGGACAAAGATATGCCAGCATTATGAGCCTCAGAACTCAGGTTAGATGAGTGAAGAGTTAACCATACATCTGAAGGAAGATTGGGCTAATGTGTACTCCCCAAGCTAGGAGAAAAGCCCGCTGATAATAGTTGAAGGGGAACAAGAGGGTGAGATTCTAAATCAAAGTCAGGATTGGAATACTAATAACAGAATCAGTTAAGAGATCAGTAGAGACCCCAATGCCTCCCCTCCACCCTTAAAAAAAAATAGCTGATGAACTTAATTTAAGAAGATGCTGGAAAGGGAAATTGAAGCAGGCCCTTTGCAGGAGTTGTTTCTACCATGAGGGAATGCCCTGAAGCACTCTTTGTCTAGCCTTGCCATTTGAATTGCTGTAACCTTGATGTCAAGGTTATTTAATAGCTCTGCTTTAGCGTTATCACACAGAGCTCATTGCTCCAGCTGGTGATGTAGATTAGAAGTTAGCTGGGAATACTTTGGATGGAATGATTTGCAGATGGAGAATGCATTACTTTTCAAAAGTTTTGAATTTTGTGAGAATTCAGATTTACTGGAACAACAACAAAAAATCCTTCCAGGAAAATCTGAAAAATGCATCATTGCCTAGAATTGCCTAGAATGCCTAGAATCATTTGCCCATTAATAGTTCAGAATTGATTAAAAGCAGCAGATCCAAATCACACAGGGAAACTATTCCAACAGACTGCCATGGAGATATTCAGAAGCTCCTCTTCAATGAAAGATATGGTTTTAAAATATGTAATCACAAATTGGCCCATTTTTTGCAGGAAGAGCTTTCATCTCCCACTCATCTCGCTTCCTCTGGGCATGCACCATTTCTGAATAGTACCTTGAGCACACTATTGCACAATAACAAAAATAAGTACAGTGATTTCTATTCAGAAGCACATTTTCTAGGAAACTTCCAATACTATTGGTAATACTAGGTTGGATTTCAGTCTTGCTGAAGACTCACCATCCAAATAGAAACAGCCCACAGCCATCCTGGCACCCCATGAGTTAAGAGAAACTCTGCATAAGAGTCTAGAGGTATTGATGATGTCAATCAGTCCTTTATATAATGTTATAGCGCTGAACACTGCATTTTTGTTTCCTTGTAGACCTCAAATTCTCAACTTGAGTTAGAATGAGCTTTATGACAGGAAAGAAATAGAGTGCAAGCTCTGCTCCCTTTTTTTCTCAAACCTTTAATATGTTCCTCCAGGGGTCTTAAAAAGTGTTTTCTAGGTAGAAGAGTAATTCATCTATAGCTCAAAGGCCAGGATTGTACTACAGATTTTGCCATGACACAGCTGGGCAGAGATAAACACGCTGGGGTGTGACCTGTCGGTAATGTTGCCAGAAGCAACCTTTGTAAGAAAGCTGATCTGTCACTCCCAAGGAATCAAGAAGCTATACTGTAAAAACATTTTCTGCTGTTACAAGCTACATCTTCCTGAGAATGCTGTGCCAGCATAATATACTGCATATTATAAAGCATAATACCTATGCTGACAAAGCACTCCCAGTCTGGACCTCACCTAACCTGCTAGGAACAGCTTCCTGTTCCCCAAGCTACACAACAGAAAAGGCACAGAAAGGAAAAAAGAAAAAAAAAAAAAAGAAAAAAAAAAAAAAAGAAAAAAAAAACCACCAGCCTCTTTAACTGTTTCTTGTTGGAGAAACATAGTAATGTAGCAGTAATGTGGTCCCTGGTTGTGCTGCTGGGAATCAGGTCAGTTTCTATCTGTGCCCATAAGTCAGTGACAGACTTCAAATGTTAAGCAGCCACTCTTCATTTTCCTTGCTTTTCTTAACTCTATCACATGTAGTTTCCCTGAGGTCAGTAATTTTCTCTACCTTCATGACTGTATTCCTCCTTTGAATCTTTTATTTTCTGCAGACACATCCTAAAAAATTTCGGACTAGAAGGTGAATTAGTAGAAGTATTCCATGAGCAAGTAAACAAATGTGATTATCACAATGTGATAACGTAATTGATATATTGCCTAGAAATCTCTGTCCATCCATGTGTCCGTGTCCCTCCCCACCCCACACACACACACGCCACCCCTTTCTTACCACGAGTGACTCAAATGACATCCTTGTAAAGTGTTATCCCTGGGAGGAATAGTGTCTGAACTCAGTTGTGCTTTCATAGGTACCCAACTGTCCCTGTAAGTTAAAGTATTGTCACATGCTTAGTGCACATGATTTCATGGGCAGGATCAGGCTGTCAGAATTTGTGTCTGTAATCTCTGGTTCCAAAGGAAGTCTGCAGTTTTGCTGTCTGCAGCTTGTTCCCATCCTCATTGTCTGCTTCACAGCTCACATTCAGCCTCTGAGTCAAGGTCACAGGCAGTCTGAAAATCAATTTCCCTCCATTCCACCTTCCTCAACCTTATTTCTTTTCTTATCTCTCTCTATGAAAGAGCTGCCTGCACAGACCTATATCTGATGCACTGGGACAAGTTCACATGTGCAAAATCTTTGCCAAATAGGAGGCCTGTAATAAAATTGCCTGTAAATAATCTCTTCTCCTAGCTATCATGAGCCTTTCAGATTATTTATAGTGAATACTCATTCAAATCTTGTCAGTGCTGCATTTTGCTGCAGTTGATTGAAATGGTAATGAAGGCAAGAACAGCCTCCCAGATTGTTCAGTTTTTCAAAAATATATTTACAGGCAGTTAGCAGTGTTACAATTGCATCTGGCTCATCGACTGTTAAGAGCAAGCTAGCTGTGTCTGCAGGGCACAGTCGGCGTGGATCACAGTGAATGCTCTATCATCTTTGCCTTGCAGCTCTGCAGTATGCTTGCTGATTCGCTTAAGTTAAGATCACCGAAAAAGCCCCTCGCAATTATTGCAGCGGGTACCAAGCTGTACTAAGTGTGTTTGCAATTAATTTTCCTAAGCCAACTCCTTTTCTTTTGCTGGGCATAGCCCACTATCCTGCCTGTCACCGCAGTGCGCTGATACTTTTTTTGGTAGGAAACAGCCGTGGTATAGGCTGTTTATGTGGGCTTTTACAAGTTTCATTGGAATGGAAATCTACATGAAATAGTGATGTGACACACAGAGGAACTAGCTTAATTTCACATGTGGAACAATTCCAGATTTAAAATGGATGCTTACACTTTCAGGAACAAATGAATTTCGCTCTATCTTATTGAAGAAGGTCAAACACAAGGAAATAGAGCTACAGAGAAATTGCCAAGAGTTACATATAATTGTAGTGGCTTCATTTTGAGCTATGATAAATAAAGGCAAATCTATCACTACTTCTTTCTAAAAAGTGTTGGGTCATGTCAAGTTTTCAAAGAGCAAAAAATAAAAAGAGGTCATTTCCAGTTCAGAACTTCAGCTAATTTGTAGAACCTTCAGCAGAAGGTTGAATCTCCCTGGGGCAGCCTGTTATACTGGGAGACAAATGTTTTATTCCAGGAACACTGGGGAAAAGGTCCCATCTTGTGTACCAGAACCTCCATGTTCCACAAAATGGGAAGGCATGCAAAGATAATAGCAGCTCCTTAATGCCATGTTCATGTGCACTGTTTCATGGAAGAGGTCTGCAAGTTCACAGATTTCTCTGGTGTCAGTTCCAAGGAGCTTTTTGTGCCACCCTTGAGAGGAGATGGTGCCTGTTTGAGCTGAGGTTGTGCAGCCCTCATGAAGAGATCTCATGGCATACTAAACTTTTCCACAGGAGATAACATTTATCAGAGAAAATTACACCCTCAAGGGAGATTATCAGCTGATGAAAATGCCTTGCAAACAAATTTATTGTTCAGCTTGCAATTATCTGATTTACGTGTTACAGGAAAAGTAGAATGAGGAAGCCATGTATATTTCTAGAGCTTCAAAAACTGTTCCGGTGTTTAAAGAGCAATTGTCTTCAAATGTCCCTCAAACCATAGAGCTAAAGTTACGACTATAAAGCCATAAATGCCAAGATCTAGGACTGCCACCACAGCACAGGCAGTTTAGGATTCTCTGAACTTTATCTTTCTGGTCTCCAGCAAAATCAGGCATTGAGGACCCTACTGTGTGGTCTTCCTTTCCATTCCTAAATTCTAGTTTGTTTCGTTGGCAACAGGAATATTTTCTTCAGCTGACCTTCCCACACCTGATAACTGTGTTTCTAATCACAATCCACACATTTGACCTCCTAACAAACAACCTAAGCATTAAAAATGTATGAGACTAGTAAAGGGGGGATAGCTGAATGGCTACATTAGCACTAAAGCTATGGTGGGCCTGAATTATTGATAGAAAGGGCGATTTATACTTTTCTTTTAGCTATTGAATAATAGATTAAAAGCTGCACAATAAGATTATTTTCATTACTCACATAAATAATTTGTTCAGTTAAAAAGAATGAGGAGAACAAATGAAAAGTGCGCTGGGGTGGCAAATAGATTTGGCTTTAAAATGTTATGTTCTAGAGCATATATTCATTTTGGACTTATTTTCTAATAAATGTTTTGATTTAACAGATAGATTAGGGAATGCTTTCTCTAATTTAGGATTTATGAATAGAATTTGTTTTCCCTGAGTGTAACTGTGATACTACCGATGAAGTTTATCAACAGAGAAAAAAATGATGTATTCTGTATTAGTGGGTGCACCTGCTAACCCAAATAAAACATGTTATTTAGCAGTTAAAATTACCAGACTTATTCATTCCTGCATATCTGGTCTTTATAATTGTTATGTTTTTGAATCCCTCATTCTTGCTATGTGCTGTATGCCACACTGAGAGGTCACTATCTAGCCTGATTGCAGTAAAAATAACCCTTATGTAAGTGTTTCCAGGGATTAATGGTCTGTTTGGCTTTCTAGATTGCCTTTGGCTATTAGATCTCCTGTCTGGTTATTAATGTACCCAGCAAGAGTCCTGTTGCAGATTTCTGTTAATCAGCAGCATTCTTACTGCAGGTATTAGATGTCATGGTTGCCCTGAATTGTGAATAGACAGTTGCCTCTACATTTCCACTTCTTCTACTCTCCTGCAGGGTTGGGTGATGTTGAATTTGAACTGGATAGCTCCTTTTCTATCAGCTTTGAGCTTTTTTCAGCACAGTCTCAGCAAGTATCGGTTAGGCTGCCTGGGCAGCTCTCTGTTTATATCCCTGTGGCAACAATTTTGAAAAGAGAAAGAGCAAGCAAGTTTCCTTTAAATGAAATTATTCAAACCCATTTGTTACAGCCACTATGGAAAACTGGGACTTCCAGAACAGTGTGTTTCCATTCTTGTGTTGGTATTTCCTTAGTAAAAGAACCAAAAGTAACACAGCTATCAGTATTGCTTCATGTAAGTATCTTAAAATGTTATATTTCAGTCATACTATGTAATGATTTAGAATCCTCTCAAGTTGCTCAAAAGATCTGCAGGGATTTGTGATTCTTTTGAGTATCAGTGGATGGGAGGCTTTCCATTTAATACAGCAAATTGGGATCGAATTTAAACATATTAGTACCTTCTAGAAACCACACAGACTTGTTTCCTTGTACTCCCCCAGCTGACACAGAACAAGCAATATCAGTGCACTTATTGACACAATCTTCTGGATGACTCAGCCTTCAAACTACCCAGCTTCAATCCCCATGCATGTTCAGATGACAAGTTCTCGACAGGGATGACAAAATTTGATAGGTTTTGTGATGCTGAAGTCTGTCTGGTGAAAGCAGAAAGCAGCCAGTCGGAGTTCAACGTGAGTAGGCTGCTAAGTGACTAGTGGTAAAATGGAAACATGTACCACTGACCTACTTAGTGCTGGAAGTCTTCATATTCCATTATTGATGAGATGATCTACTTAATGCCCCCCTTGTTGTGTGCAGTTAGCTCAGCGTCAGGGTGATTTTAACTTTCTTACATTTCTGGACTAATGTAATTAGAATGTCCCTGTTTTAGAGTCTGATATTTTCACCCAATGGAATAAGTACAGCTGAAAAGTACAGGCTGAGTCAGAATTTTGGATCTGCTTTTGAAATCTAAATTTAGACACACAAGACTGTAAACTTTAGTCAGATGAATGTGATAAGGACTATACGGAAAAGTGCTGATAATGCTAGAGTTTGGGGCTTTTTGCAGTTTATAACCAATCGCTTTGGAGTTGTATTTTTGTTTCTTAAATACAAACTCCAGCAACAGACTATGTTTATCACTGTTAAAGAAACTCAGTTGCCTCCAACAAGCTAAAAAAGGAAGATGAGATCCCAACAAAACTAAGATGTTATTCTAAGGACTTTTTTTTTAAGATATTTTCAAGACTTACTTTTGAGTTTGGTATATGTCATGCACGTAGCTAGCGATTTGAATGTAGAGGTACATCTTAGCTAGTATAAATAACTCCATTCATATTGCTGAAGGAGAATGTTTTAATTTTGGAAGCTACCTTGTGTTTTTTTTTAACTGTCAGGGCTGGGAATCTGATAAATGTAACTGTCAGCCATGCATAGGGTAGGGAGAAGGAGAGAAAGAAGTTTTCTTGTGCTATGTTTAGCAGTGTTTATGATGTAAAACAGCAATATGTCCGGACTGTCATAAGTTCTTTAAGTGTTACAACCTTGTTATTTAGAAACTGTCCGTATGGCTATTTGGGTTTAACTTAATAGTAGCCTCTTAGAAAAACAGGAAGGCAAAGAAGTGAGTCAGTCCAGGACACATCTTGGTAAACACTTCAGGGTAGGGAAATGGCAAATGCCTAAATTATTTCCTTTGAGCTTATAACTTCATCTATGAAGGCTGTTCTGATGCTCTTGTGTCAGATCCTAGAGAGTTGCTCTGCCAACAGATTAGCCAGTATGAATGTGTGACCCAGAAACGTTGCTGATTTTTGATAATATGATAATACTGTTGAAAGTTTTTTGTTTGTTTGTTTGTTTGTTTCTTAGCCATCCAGCTAGTCCCTTTCCACAAAGGCACTCTTTGGAGAAAGGAACACTGGATTTACAGTCCTTAATCAAACCTAAGGTTATGGCCTGTGATTTACCATCTTCTTGACTGCCTGTTAAGGTTGCTCACCCACCACTTTGTCAGAGAACATTGAATCACTGACCTATTTTCATCTCATAGCTGCAGAGCAGACTGTTTTGTTGCCTCTCCCCAACATCGTCCAAAATGAGGACATGGCCTATTGTAAACTTGCATGTCCTTCAAATGATGTGAATATAGTATGTGTTGGAGTCTATGGGAAATTAAGTCCAGGGGTTCCCCACTGCAATAAAATCAGCTGAACATGGCTTTTTTTTTTTTTTTTTTTTTTTTTTTTTTTTTTTTTTGCTCCTTCTGGGGAAATGCAGCACTATTTGATAAAGGCAGATGACTAACACGGTTAGCATTCCTGTATGGTAATTATTTGTATTCCTGCAGATGAATCAATTAAAAGGTCATTACATCTGTACAGCATTAGTTACACAGCATATGGACATCCTGTTTATTTAAAAGATGAAAAGTGGCAACTTAGACAACCTAAATGAATATTTTGTTGTGTTATCAAGTTTTTATTTCCATTGCCTTAAGAAAGCCACTTAGAAGGTTAGCGGGACACAGTAGTCAGGGTTTTTCTAAATTTCATGGGTAAAATTTGTAATAAGAAATTGTAGAATAGAAAATGAAGAGAAAGCAATGTCATATGACCCCTCAGCCCTGCTAATACATAGCGTACTGCTGAGATTTCATCGCCTGATGAAAAATGTTAAGAAGTTTGTATAATCTTGGCTTCTGTTATTTCAAGAAGAACAGTTAATATTCCAGTTGTGTACATGTTTCTGAATTACTTTGGAAAGGTGGTTGCTAGAAATTAGAAAATAACACATAAATGATGAAAAGGGAATGATTCATTTTGTCATAGAATACAGGGCCTAATAGGCTCCCAAATACTGTTCAGGCAGTAGTGGTAAAGTAGAATTCATTAGCACGAAATATCATGGAAGCCAAAGTACGTATTGGTTCAAAATGAGATTGAATAGTGGGAGGTAGATCTATTTATTATATACAGTGGCATGAATGTTGTTTGCCTCTAGCTTAAATAGCTTAATGCCACTGATTGCCAGACAGTGAGAAACACAAGAGAATGTGGATTATTTTTCATTTGCCCAACTTCTATTCTTTTTCATAAGCGTTCTCGCTTGGTCACTACTGGGGAAAAGATAAATGGAGCCTTCATCTGATCCAATATGCATGTTTTGCATATTCATATAAATGCAAATGTGTAGTGTCAAATCTATTAATAAAAGTATCAATCCTAAAAATCCGTCTATTTCTGTCTGCTGTAGCTGTCTGTGTGTCATAACTGTCACTGTGTCTCTTCTTCTGTCACTCAGGAGTACAGAATTCCTCCGGTAGACTGTTGAATTATGGAAGGTGGGAGTTCAGCTTTGCGAAATACTGCAGAGAAGTTAAAGAATCTTGTTGTTTCCATTGCAATATTTTGTTACAAATTGAATCTAGGCCTTCATGCCTCGCTCAGTGGTAATACCCATTGAAGTGAACGTCATTGATACTACAGCTGAGCTGAGCAGTGCTTTTCCAGATTTGCAATTTAGATAAAAACGCAAAGATTTTTTGTTCTTTTTCAGTTATCTACCAGGGTATAAAAAGCACAAGGCTTCCAGAAAATAGTGAATGATATCCTTTGCACCGTGTACTCTTAGGTATTTATGCTTGTGGAAATAGTTAGGAAACAATACTAAGTTATAAATCAAGGGAGAGTTCAGAGTTTTGACTTTGGAAGGTGTTTGACAGTAGTGTACAAAACAGAAGGAAATCAGTCCTGCTAGTGATCCCTCCCCGTCTTAAGAGATTGTCTTTGAAGAAGGACTTGAGCCCTTCAAGCAAAGTCAGATCCATTGCTATCTATTCTTGGTTGGGTTATGCTTTTGCCTAACTTTGGATTGATCTTCAGCATTGTTCAGTAGAAAGGAGGTTAGCCCAATACCATTAATATCTTTAAATGTGGAAAACTAGGTGAAGAGAAATAAAACAATAGTCACAGGAAATTGGAACTGAGTTTTCTTGAAAAGGCAGATGTGATGCCACTGACCATCAGACCGCCTACCTGAGAAACCTTTAATATTCAGTTGCAGCTGGTAAAATGGCTGGTTTCGCCAGCTTGCAGACTGGAGATTTGAAAACATACCTCAAAAATTGGTGAAGTGTTCATATTCCCAGCATGGAAACTGGACAGGTAGAGAAGTGAAGAAAGAAATGAAAAACATGAGGAAATGTACTATGTACAGATCTATAAATTTTTAGAAAAATTGCAAATTGATTATGCTGGTTTGGGGGTATTTATATTATCATAGACTCATGTCCAAGAAACTAAGAAACTATGTCCTGTAAAATGTTGTGAATCTCCTGTCTCAAAGCATTGTAAATCAAGGTTTTCAACATTCACCTCACTTGACTTGATAATAGTCAGGTCCTTAATCAAATTAAGAATATTTTCCTGTATGCTAGAGAAAGTTCCCTTTATGGTAGGATTTGTTTTCCACTCTAAAATGTTTTGTATTGGGCTTTTATTCATAATTCAGTTGTCCCCACTTTGAATTTCTTATCTTCCATTTCATTGTTATACTAAGTGGATTGCTGAGTGATACAATGAGTGATGAAGTCTTGTTAGGTGAAGTTTATTGATTTCTATTCTGAGGATGATTATCTTATTAGAAATCAATACTTTTTACAGATTTCCTAGGTTAATTAAATAAAATGAGGACTGAGACAACATTATATGCCTGCAGTCAGGTTAAGGGTAAGTTGCTCTCTCTGCTTTGAGTAGAGTAGGGTCTGGAAGTCCGTTCCTGGAAGTCCTGCAGCTTTGTGTCCAAACAACATGCAAGAAAAGATAGAGGGAGGTGGATAAGGAACTGCTCTCTCTGCAGCCACTTTCCTGGGGCTAGCACATCAAGATAATGCTTCTGGAGATGTTATCTTCTGGTCTGCATCTCTTATCCCCCCACAGAAAGGAATCAGTGCTAAGTGAAAGAGGCAGCAGAACCAGGGCAGTAATGCAGAATTATGAGAGGCTGTGTATGAAGATTAGAAATAAAATCTGGCACCCCATCCTTATGGGGAGTGCTCAGGATATGCAATTGCCAAAAGGCAATTTTCTTTAAAAGGACTGTTTTGCTGAACTTCCCCCCCCCCCCGTAAAAGTAAGTAAGGAGGCCACTCTAGGATGCTTTAGGAATCCCATCTTTTTTTCTCTGAACAATAGTTTGGTACCACAGGGTTGTAAGCACTCATCTATTCTAAATGCAAGCTCTCCTAATTTAAAATATCTTTTCTATAGCCCTTTCCAAAAGGTTCATGAATAATTAAAAACAAACTAATAAGAGATCAGTGGTAATTTACTAAGCAAGTAATTCTTGTAACTCTACATTAAGAGGTGGTAGTCCCTTGCTAACAATGCTACTGTTGTCTGAGTCCTTCTAGGCAAAGAACCAGAAAACATCTCCAAGCTAATTGGAAGCTACATGAAGCATTCATCCTTTCAATGCATGTAGCATCCCATCAGAAATCCCAGTGACTAACAGTGCATTTATTGATAGAACTGGCCTCACACACTAAACAAGTCAGCTTATTTGAGCATGGCGGTTCTTGGGCCAAAGTCATCGCCTAGTTCACAGACATGCTAGCGTAAAGAAACTCTGTAATGGCTGGGCTGTGAAGCAGATTGTGAAAAGGAGATGTGAAAGGATGTTATATAGCGTGTGCACTGTAGGGAGGGTGCTTTTCGGTAAATCGCTGCATAGAGTCAGAGGTGACCAGTAGATTTGCAATTCCAGTTAATGCTCCATGATCCATGGGCAGTTACTCAAACTGTTGATTAAGCAGGCTGTGCGTGCAGGGCTGGCTAAGGTGCCTCATGATGCAAGTGTGTGGAAGCATGGTGTACCTGATCTGCTCTCCCAGAACATAGGTTTATCTGGATTTCTGAACCCCTACAGCAGGTCAGGCCAAATGGAAACTGTTCCATACAAAAAAATAAAATAAAATAAAATAAAATTTGGTCCTACTGCTGTGCCCTCCTGAGAGCCCTTGTTATCTATGTTTTTCCACTATCCAGGTCTTCCCAACCCACTGAAGACTCCAAAGAATGGAGATCTGTCAGCACTTGAAGAAATCTGTTCCTCAGGAACACAGAAACAGCGGTTGGGTTGATTGTGGAGAAACAACTGTCCTTCCTCACTGCCTGTGTATCCTGGGCATCTGCAGGAAAGAAGTATGTGATTTTAAAAGTATAACAACAGGAGTGCCTGTAGGATAGCTAACTGGTGCCGCTCAGGTTATTGCCAATGTTTCACTAGCAGATTTTCAAGGTGCTGGTATGTAATAATAATTTTGGTTGCTCTTTTGAAGGTTATACAGAATGTTTTAATTCCGTTAACTTCCTTCTTTGGAGTTAACACAGCTACATTAACTCTAGCACAATGTAGGAGGTCTGGACACCACCTCCATTTTGGAACTGTTCCAGTGGCTTCCTGGATTGCCAAGAAGTCCATCTGGTGTACAACATCCATCCTGCCCAAGCCAAGTGGCATTGGCTTATAGAGGATTGTGTTCCTGGCTTACTTGCTTCTTAGTACAGCTGAAGAGTAACCCAGCTGTTCTATTTGTCTCCTGCCGTAATCTCCTAGGCCTTTTCTGGGTGATAATAGAGAAGTAAGTAGTTTTAGAGTGTATTCCTCCAGGAGACTGGTATTGCCTCACAAGAAGATGTCTCTAAACTTTAAAATACATTACCACGATACAAGTCAATTTATTATTCATTGTTGACTTTCAGAATAAAGATTTCAATGTTTGCTAGATGAAAAATCTTAATTATAGTCTACATTCAGCCAGGTACATTCATTTGAATTGCTTGATTTTCCATTTCTTTTGGCAGACTGTAAGGTGTAACATTAGCTAAAGAAGTGGAAAAACTGTTTATTAGTTTCTTTGTTTATTTTTGCCAGTACTGCCTGACAATGTGAGCAACTTAGAATTTCAATGACCTCCCTGATTACAAACCCAAAACAGCTGAGGTCCCTCTGCTACTCAGGATTAGGTCAATAATAGTTACCACCCAACACTATTGTAGACTTTTTCTTTATTTCTTTAGTTAATAAAGGAAGATAGCATACCTCCAGACATATGACAATTCAGTTCAGGGAAGAATCCTACCCTGCTGAGCTGAAGAGATAGGGCACAGCTCAGTGAAGCACAGTTCACATGAGAGGACAAATGACAAGGATTTGTGACATTGATTTCTGAGGAAATCCTGCAGGTCTTAGGAGTAGTGTGCTATCAGTTTACCGTTTGTTATACTGGAAATGAACTATAGGATTTGGCGCTGCAAAAATACAGCTTCCCTAAAACATGATTAAGGCATAGAGAGGAAAAGCAGGATGGAAAGGTGTTACGGTAGATGATGGTGACTGATAAGGACTATAGCTAAGCTGGAAGGAAAAAGCTTTTATTGGAAGCTGACTAGAAAGGTGGAACCTCCCTTTTCTGGTTGTGACTTTGGGAAGGCTCAGAAAAATGCTCCAGATGTCTTTATATCTTATAATATATGAAGTGTAAGCTCCAGAGGTCAAGGGAGCAATAGATAACATTTGGGTTCCAAAATGTAATCTGCAGTAGGCAGTAAGGTTTGCATTTAGTGTCTTTCTCTCTGTTATTTATTTGATTGGTGCAAGCTCTTAGTTAACATGAATCTCTATCTTGTTTTTATAGATTAGTCCCACCAAGGAAGTACTAGAAAAATTTCCCCTAAGGGCATGAGGCTATGTACAATATTACTGGGAATGTTAAAAGTCCTTTTGTTTGACAGAGTAATCAAATGGGTCCATTTAATTGGGGATGCTTTACTAGAACTTCAAAGAGATTTGCCTAGAACTTTCTGGAGGGAGAAGGAAGAGAAAAAGAGTATAGTGGGACATGGACATTCCTAATTCTTAAAATTCCTTCTGAACTTCAAAATCATAGATTTAAATTCCAATTTTGAGGTCAGTCTGTGGGTGCATTTTAGCCTGGAGTAATAAGAATGTCAAACCAACATTTCTTGAATGCAAATACTGCCTTTTTCTTCCTTGTAAGTGTCTGTACATACGTGTGTCTCTATAAAATCTCAACATAAATCCTTCACGTTTCTACCACTCTCATCATACAGCTCTCAATCGACAGTAACTGTCCTTTTTAAATGAATCTCATCCATGCTTAATTTGTGTTTCAAGGATAGCACTCAAGCATACAGTGTAGCTGTCATCCCATTTAATAAACACTGAAGGAAAAACTAACATACTTTTTAAAACATTTTTTTAAATTAGCTTTATTACATGATTTTTAAGTCAAATGACTTTTGAATTGTGGAAAGAAGTTAAGGGCATTTTTGTATTTGTAAGTGTGATTCACTACGTGTTCCAGTTTTTTATAGATTGTAGTTGAAGAACAGTTTTGAGGTTTTGAGAGCTGAGTTCATTCAAGAACTGTCACATTATTAATTGAGGCTTTGAGGAAGCTAGCAAAAAAAAAAAAAAAAATCATTGAAATCATTGAATTTCAACCCTGCTGTTTCATGCCATCTTTTCTGAGATACTTATCAAGCTACTTCCAAATAGCTAATCACTTTTGCAAACTAGCCTAACCAACCTTGCCCTGATGAGATAGAGTAGAAGCTGTAAACTTATTTTAATTTGGTTTCTTTTTTGTTTTTAGTTTTTTGCAAGATGTATCCTGTAGGTGGTTAGATCACCATCTTAATTATAAATGGATTTGAAGGAGTTGGTTGTTATAGCAACAGTCTATTTAGTGCTTTTTTAGAGGAAAACCCAATTTGCCGTTATGTTTGAAGGAAGACAGAATGGCTACGGGAGGGAGATTGAGCTTGCATTTCCCTGAGCCGCAAATTGCAGCAACCCTGATGTCAAGGATGTATGTGGGAAAGCTGCTGCACTTCCTCAACATTTTTTCCACCGCTGACAAACCCCTTTGCTGTTTTTATAAAATACAACCTTATGTGGTTTTAGAAATGCAACTGCGCCAGGGTTACTTAAGGATAACACCTAACTGATTAATTCTTAAATGTGCGGCTGAAAACAGAGGGCACAATCTCCCTTAAAAAGATGGAGCTCTGCAAATTTACAAGGCTGTGTCTTGTCCAGAGTTTCTACTGCCATAAAGGAGGCTCCCTCTTTATCCTTACTGAAGTCAGATGTTTTTAAAAAAAAAAGTATTCTGTTTTGATTCCTATGCAAACTTCTCTGTGGTTGTGTATCACAGCCCAGAAGCCTCCGTAGCTTGATTCTTTTCCATTTATTGGCTGTGAGATGGAAAAACATAACAAAGGTGGGTGGTGGGACAAAAATACTTAATCCTGTGTAGTCTCAGGTTGTGATCCTTCCCTCCCTGTCACCTTCAGTCACTGTGCGCCACCTGCGCCTCTGTCAAAGCGACCAAAGCACAGAACCCAAGGCTCAGTTTTGAGGCTGCTGTTGGAGTTAAGCAGAGCTTTTGTAGGCATGGCACTGCAGGTGCTGTGCAAACCTGGTTGTTCTCGTAGTGTGCTGAACACTCGGTTTCATTTTGTGCATAACAATTTATAACATGCTGCGCATTGGGATTCTGTAGAGTCAGCACATCTCTTTTTCAGAATGAAAGAGGGAGGAGAGAGGAGCCCACAGTAGTGCAGCCTTGCTGGAGCAAAGGACTGCTTCTAAATTATTATTGCTTCTTCTGTGTGCAACTGCTTTCCCAGGGCTTCCCCACCTCTCCAGTCACAGCCAGTGAGGTGGGGATGCAGGCATCTTATGAGCCTGGGGAGCAGGTCATGTCTGCCTGCATAGGGTTTCCAGGCTCTTGGTGGGGAGAGCTGTCTGGGAGGGACACCAGGCTGCCAGGAGGTGCAGGCTGGGCAGGCAGGTGGGAAAAGGGAAGGGGGTGAAGTAGGATGTGTCGACCAGGAGGGAGCAAAAGGAATGTACAGAATGTAAGAGGAGGAAAGAGAGGAACCTGTGTAAGGCAACTTGGAGGGAAAGTTGTCCTGAAGGAAAAAGGAGTAAATTTGGGAAAGAAAATTAACACAGTTAGACAAGATCAATAATAGGGAGACAGACCATTAAAATCTGCATTCTCCTACTTTGTTCTCTGTTGTGAAATGAGAATCATTCAATCAGATACAGGGACAAAGAGGGCCTTCCCTTTTCTCAGGTCTCAAATAATCTCCTTATCCTGATCTGCTGCTATCTGATGCTGTCATTTGAGCAACTGTCATCACCGGCTGCTGCTGTCACTAAGTGAGCTTTACCTGAATAGGCCTCCCACGGTGCTTGGAGAGAGAGGTTTAAATTTAACGCATTACTCAGCTGGAAGAATCTAACATGCAGCACCTCTTCGCTCCTTCCTACCCTGAGCTGTATTGCTGTCCAAGTACTGTGAACTTCTTTCTCACTTTCAAGTGTTGTAAATGAGATGCAGTCCCCATGACTTGAATGAAACAAGAAATTTGCCACACCTGATGTATGCAGTCTAGCCTTTCTTGAAGAACTGAGAAGGAGAGCTGCTTAAACAAAACAGCCTTCCACGAGACCCGATAGGAAACTATGCTCATTTGGGATATTTCCTTAGACAAGCCCTTTGAAATGCAGTTAATTGTGCAGGCTCCCTGGACTATTGTTCATTAGAACTGACTCACCACAGCAGAGCTTCATGCCTTTCCCTGTGATGGTCAAATTTGTTGCTTTTCTTCCCACCCTTATGTCTTCCTATGCATCACAGCAAAACAGAACGGAAGCAGGTTTTATTCACGATAGCAGAAACTGATTCATCCTCTCATTAAAACAAATGGGGCAATATTCAGCTAAATTCCATGCAGATATTATAATGCCATAAACTTCCATAACCAAAGCCTGATTTGTATTTTTGCAGTTGTGTCACACCCCCAAATAAACAGTTAATGTGTTTGTATTCTGCCGTGGTTTCTCCCCATGTCTCCTACAGAGGTGCTGTGTTTGTATACTATGTCCCATCCCTCAGCCCATGCGGCTGCCCAAAGAAACTGTTCTCCTTTTTTTCCCTTTCCTCCATCACCACCCCCCTCAAGATCTCAGATGCAAGGCTGCAGAGACTGGGAGACAAATTCTGCTCAGTTTTAAATCTGAGAATCATTCCCCTGGCTTCACATTCATACTGGTGCAAAGCAGAAGAGAATGTAGCTTTCTGTACTGTTGTCAGCAGGGGAAAAATAGAGTCCCTATAAGACTGTATCCATGGAAACCATCCTACTGCAATAGCAAGTAAAGCAGCAAATCAATCTCTTCAATTTTAAAATGAAACCCATTTAACAACATTACAGTGCATCTGCCATGTAAGAAATCATCTGTGCTGATAACTCTGTTGAAAAACCTTTCCCTAGCAAATAAGCTGGCAAGAACATTTCTTCATCCCTATAGAATTCTGATTTGGGGGGAGAATAAGCAATGATGACAAGGTCCCATGAAGACAGTATGATGAGACAGAGCCAAGTCCAGCAGCAACAGTGTTCAATGAAGGAGAAAATTGTTTAATTTAGCATTTAGCCAAAGTATCTGGGCACATGGTGACTAACACTTGAATGTATTAGCAGAGGCAATGACCTGTCACCTCTGTCTCTGTGCTCCTTGGTTATTTGGTACCATATGTGACAAACAGTATGTTTGTACATCACAACACTTTCCTCTGAATGGGAGTGTGTGTGTATGTGCTTGCACATGTGTGTCTGCTTGTGTGTGCGTGTGTCTGGCTGGTGGACTGTCAGATGAGATTTCATTATCTGGTTCAGTGCAGGACGATCTGGGCAGATCACACTATAAAGGGGTATGTTTCCGAGCCAGGGGCATTTCCAAGGCAGTGCATGTGCTGGCTGTCGATGTGTTTTATTGTTTTTACATTTCATTATGTGAGACCTGGGAGAGGACCTCCTTGCTATGCCATGGAGAAAGCATAGGAATATATGGATTTATTACTCCAGGCTTTGAATGTGTTACCCTACTCTTTCTCTGATGTGTGCACTTCAGAGGGATTCTGCCTTTATTTTTTCACCTATTGAGGCATCTCTGTGGCCATTTTGAGAAGTAATACTGTAATTTATCAAACATTTGCCTAAATATATATATGAGGCACATTCTGCGTTGCCTTTTTGTTTAACTTAAGTCCTGCAGTCTCTTCCTTTCCTATGTCTGGCTGATAGAGAAATACCTGCCTGACAGAAATGCAGCCTTATTTTAGACAAAGGGGATAAAATTGAACAAGGGGGCAATTAAAAAACACTACAGAAATTGCCTAGACTGCAAGTAGCCCTGCTGTTGGTAAAGATCAGATACACAATCCTGTGTCACTTCACAGTGCCTGGGCTGTATTTTATCAGCTTCTGAATCTCAGTTCCTTGATAACAGCAATCACATATGCCATACTGTCTTCTTTCATCTACAGCTGCCCTATATATTATGACAGCCCCTCTTTGATAGACAGTTATCTATTCTTTTCTGACCTGAGGGCAAGCTTATTCCAATGCACTCCTTTTAGTGCTATTGCTAAAACATAGCCAAAAGCATCAACTGGCGCATAATGTGGCTGCTCAGCATTCAAATGAAATGAGCACATATTGGTGGGAGCACGTGTGGTTTTTGTCACTCCACCACATTTACCAGTCAATGGAAGATGCAGTTTAAACCACCTTAAGTGGTAGAAATGGCTCAGTGGTCTGAAATGCTGTTGTCTGCAGAGAGGGCTTTGGTCTGCCTGTGTCAGTTGCTGTGATGTGCAGAGTTGTCTGCCTGTTCTGCCTGATCCAGAGATTTTCACTGCCAGAAGAAGAGATCCCAATACACTGCTTTAGGACAGGGGTCCCTTGTTGAGGCTGAAGAGTTTCCTGCTTGAAGACAACTAGCTGGTAATTTCTGACATCTACATAACCCTTCTGTATCCCCATATAATGGTGCTGTTTACTATCAGGGTTCAAATTCCTGTTGAGCCCAAATATAAGACATCTGCAAATTTTTGTCGAAAACACCAGGGAAGAGAGAAACAGGAGAGGAGCTGGGACTGCCACTTCTTGCACTATTCATCACTGAAGTTGTGCATCTGTGTTTAGCAGGGTGGAGAAACCCAGGAGGCCAGGTGTGGTTCAGGGAAAAACACCACACTAGTTGCAGCAGAGAGGATGGGTTCATTTGTTCCTGTATGTATGGGGACGTGTGGAGATGGGTGGCAATAGCTGGAGACTTCAATGGCTTTTTCCATCAGCTTCTCCTCAGCCTGTGTTAAATGGTAAGAAAGTTGACTTTCTTCCCCACCATGAGAGTCTGTGGGAGGAGCAGGGGCTGCACTGGAGCTGCTCATGCAACATTTGTTTTAAGGGACAAAGCAGGGAGCTGGCGCTGGCTCTGTCACTTTTCACAGCTCCGAGTCTGTCATTTTAAAGCAGTGAACCTTAGAGCATTCTTTGTGTATAAGCTCCTGGGGTTTACACAGTCGTGTCTGAAGTAGGAGTGTTTCTTGATGATGTCTGTCTCCATAGGTTCAGAGTTGGTACCATGTTTGTATCTTGCCTCATACACCACCACCCCCATGGTTAAGGTAAAGCTCCTGAGCCATATTCCAAAAAAAACCTAAGATTTCCAGCAAACCTTTAAGCCATCTGTTAATGTGGGCAGGCCAGAAGACATTGGGTAGGCAAACTTAGTCATATGGCAATGTTTATATGTGTCACCATAGCCGTTTCTTCTAATAATGTTAAATGCCATTTTAATTATTATGTAAATTCATTTTCTGTAAGAAATTTGTAACAAACAGCAAGCCTGTAGTGAAATGATTCCTCTAGATGAGGCCTTTTCTCAAAGTCTCTCAAATCCCATCTATATTTCAAAATGCCATTCGTTTTACTGTTAGAAAACCTCTATCAAAAATTGGCAGACCCCTTTTGGAAAAAAAAGCCTAAGTTAT
Organism: Oxyura jamaicensis; assembly: GCF_011077185.1. NCBI lineage: Eukaryota > Metazoa > Chordata > Aves > Anseriformes > Anatidae > Oxyura > Oxyura jamaicensis. The sequence goes on from NC_048901.1 coordinate 12,101,345, forward strand.
CACTCTGGGACACAGGTAATAGGGCACAAACTGCGTCACATTTCTGACAGCACAAGTATGAGTGCTGACAGGCGGTGACAGACAGCAGCTGCCATTTGATACAAAGCATTAGAAAGTGCCCCGAGTGCAGTGATGTCTAGTCGCCATACAGCGTCTTGTGCAGAGCAAGGACACAGCCAGTTGCCACGTTTGACAGTCACAGCAGCTCTGACTCCATTCTCCATTTCTACCACTAAGCAAGTGAATTCTCAAAATTAGAATCTCTCTGTGAATTCCTAGCCTGCAAATGCAGGGATATTCTTAGCAGTACCCTGTGGGTTAATATTCACAACAAACTGAAAATATTGGGCCAATACATACACCGATCTGCTGTTCTATCCCAAAAAGCTGTGCTGAGCACTGGTATCTTGCAAATACTATCTGTGACCACAAACTGCCGAACAGGTTACAAATGGATAATGTATTAGTAAAGGCTATTGAAGACTGACAGTCTCTGGCTCTTAACTTCACAGACACCCCTGAAAAACACCTCTCCCATGCATTGGAAGACTTGTCAGTGGTGAAGGGCACTTTCATGGAGATGTGGATAGCAAAGTGGGTGGCTGAATCTCCCAGGACTTGAAATTTTAAGAATGCTTTGTGCTCACACAGAGAGAAACACTGTTCTTTTTATTTTGTGCTTCTTGGGAAGCCTTTAGAGATCACCAGGAAGCAGTCACAGTGCTGTGACAAGAGCCAGAGAAGTGCTGTGCTCTCTGGGTCTCTCTATTCAATAATGAGCTGTTCCTTAATTCTCTGTCCTGGCCCTTGCTACAACCTCTTCTCCACCTTCCACCACCTCCAAAGGCTTCCTTCTTAGGACAGATTCTTCTCAGCAGCTGGAGGACAGAGGATTTCTCAGCTGGAGTAGAGTTAGAGCACTATAGATAGTGTCTGCTCTGGCCTAAAGCCTTGTGTGATGGATGAATCTGAACGAGCACAGTGGCTGTGTCCTTGATGTGCCTGTTGTACTGCAGAGCTGTTTCTTACCTCATGTCAGAGACCAGCTGCTGGATGTCCCTCTGCTATATAAGTGTGGTGCAAGGACTTTCAAAAGCTAGAGGTGCAGCACAGACCCTGTAATGCCTCTCCTGCACAGCCTGTCAAGTCGTGCTTGCTAACCATGAGGTTGTCTTAGCCCCAGCTTCCACACTGACCAGTGCTGCTTGGCCTGAGACCAGCTGCACGTGCTAGGGAGAGCCTTCCAGCCCGAAATTCTGGTGGGAAGAGCCTTTTGGTACACTCAGCAGCAGCAGAGGACCATTGTGGGCTTTCCCTTGTGCCTGAGGGTGCACCGTATGCACACATCTGTAGGACAGGGTATGTCTGACTGCCTGTGACAACACTGTCAGTGCTTGGCTTTCTCAAGTGACCCCTCTGCAGCAGCTCATGCATAAAGACACCAGCAGAGAGCTGTCTGATGTCCAGTTGTTAGCAAGGAGGGGAAGCAGGGCATAATTTTGAAGCTGTCATTATGCAGCAAGAGCATGTCATGACATGGTGGTGAGGATCAGGCTGAATGCTTTCTGCAGTCTGTGGCCTGGCAGCCACGTCCCCAGTTTTGTTCCAAACACAGCAGATCCTGGAGAAGGAAAAGGAGAAAGTTTCCCTGCTTCAGCTTGTGTAAAAACTGCTGAAGATTGGGCTTCAGCCTTTGCATGACATTCATAAGATTCAGTGAATGTGATACCTTCTATACCTGGGCTCTGGTATGGAGAACTGTGTAATTGAAATTCTGATCACTCTTACCAACCACACTAACGTGACATTTATTTTTTCACATTTATTGTGTATTATATGTTTGACATTCACATTTCACATTTATTTTCAGACTTCCCATAAGCACTCACCTTCTCTACACAGGTGTGTTATTGCTGGTTCCTCCCCACCACTGCTGTGTCCGGGGCTGCTGCCTCTGGGTGAGGGGACAGAGCTGTCACCCCCAACAGGCATCTGCAAGGGGACTCTGCATAATGCCAGGGCCCTGGGCTGCCGTGCTCGGCCTCCTTGGGCTGCAGTGACTCAGCTGGAGGGATGGCAGTGCTGTATGGATCTGATGAAACAGTAGCAGGTATGTCTAAGCAGACGGAGTTAAAGAGAGGTAAAAATGTTGGCCTGCTGAGCATTGTAGCGGGAGCAGAATCACTTGCAAACGTGAAGTCTTGTAAATAGGAGAACGCTTGATTATTTAGTTGGGCATATTCAAAACCGATCTTGTCTCTAGCTACTTCATCTAGGATTTTTGCTCTACCTTTTTGGTCCTCGGAGCAAATTTGCTCCCCATTTTGTTTCAAATGATATAGACTGCTGGCTTGGAAACTTGTTTCATAATTGTATTGGTTTGTGCAAGCAATACTGGAGTATTCTGGTGTTTGAGCAACACAATTGCATTCATTCAGTAGCTTGTTTTTGTACTGAGACATCTTACAAATGATATTGTTCATTTCATTCCCAATATATTTGTCTTCCAGGTGCTTGTTTTCATAGCTGAGTTTTAGTGATGCCACTTGCGTCACGCATCGCTCTAAGAGCTGCACTATGTTAGTACTGTTCTCCCTTGGCGTGGGGCTGATGTAGCTCTGGAAGCCTCTGAGAGTAAGAGGCTGCGGTGGTTTGTCACAGCAAACAGACAGAGAGTGATACATTGGTTTATTTCCGTCCTCCCTCTCAAGGGCATCCAGAGGTGAGGTCGCAGCAGTCTTATAGGAGTAACATGACTCTACTTCATGATTATCATTTAACAAAGGGCTTTCAGAGCTCTGTGAGCCACTCTGTCTGTTCAAGTTCTCTGCCAGCAGAATTCTATCTTCAGATGTCTCGTATCCTTTTGAAATTGTTGCCTTCTCAGTTGAAGATGTCTGCAGATTGTCTCCGTTTCCCTGTGATTGTGGTGCATAATTTGATGCACCTGTGGTTTCCGCAGTCCCAGGCACTGTAGATGAATGCTCATGGTGACTACCTTCCCTTCCTTGGGAATCCAAATTAGATGTATTAGTGCAAGAGTCTCTTTCAGCAACATTTACTGAAGACGCCTGGGTTGCATCTTTGCTTTTGTCCAAAGACACCCTTCGGTTAAATGTATCTTCCTTGCTTTGTTTCTCCTGCTGTGCTGTGCTCACATTGTGCTCAGGACCGGGGCTGGGAGGGATTGGTGAATGATTACCCTTTTCTGGCTGTGGCTGAGGGCTCTGAAGAGAGTCTGGGGAGGAAACAAGTCCTGAGTGTTTTCGCAGCCAGTTTATTATCCCCATGGTTAGTGAAAGCTCAGTATCACAGAGCTTTAGCAAACATTCTTTGCCTTTCCATGTGCTGTGGAAAAAACCCTGGCTGATGATGTCTACAGCTGGTTGGGAAGCCGTGTTTTCCTCAGCTCCAACATGAAAACTGTAGATGGACAAAGGGATTTCAATGGCTTGTTCGGAAATGCTTTCAGATGTACACAAGTCATCATCTAGGACGGGGTTTATTTTGACTTCACTTGAGTCATAGAAGAGCTCATAAAGGGCATCTCCACTGTAGCTGTCTCTTGGAAATCTGCCTGGGACCCCAGGGGTCTGAGCTTCCTTCACTTCATCGTCTTGTCCAGGAGAGAATGAATCGTAGTAGCCTTCATCACTCGTGGATATGGATTCCTGGTTGTCACTTTTTGGTGTTTCTGTTTCTGTGGGGTTCTCTTTGGAATTGTCACCATCTTTACCAGGTGACACCTGGGGGTCTGTCGCAGATGCAGCAGCTTGGCTTCCAGCCTTTCCCATGTCAGAACCAGGCATCGTCAGTAACTTCTTATCAAACAGCATGCTCTGATGTAGCCTCACTGATTTGTTAATGTTGTCCCAAAACTTCCCAAATTCAACGGCCTCATTCTGCCCTGGAGAGGCCAGCTGCTCCACACCCCCTTGGAAGGAGCCCATGGCAGGGCTCTCTTTGTGCTTGCTTCGTCTCACCAGAACTTCTTTGCTGTTCTCCAGCTCCAGGTGAGCAGAGCTCTCGTCAGCAAAGATTTCCCCACAGCCAGTAAGGGAGTCAAAGCTCTTCAGTGATGCAACATCTTCGCACAGAGGGTTGCAGCAGTCATAGGAAGAGTCAGACTGCAGTTCACTGTCTGAGCAGTCTTGTGACAAGCAGTCGGCTGCAAATGGTTCTCCAGTTTTGAAAAGGTACTTTGCGAGGCGCCCAGGCAACTCACTCTTGCAGCCTGGAGAGGACAGGTTCTTGTCCTTCTCAACCAGGAATGCGAGGCTCTCCGGTTTATTTTTTTTAATATGAAATATATCTCTGAGCCCTTTCTTTGATCTCTTGAGGGATATCCTCTTCCTGGGGATGGTTTTTGCAACAGCTGGTACAAAAGGCATCTGTGGCACAAAGTTCCTGTAATCAATCATCTGACTGCTGCAGGCAGACTGGCTCGGGCTTACTACACACTCTTTCTTACTGCTGGAACTGGACATCCCCGAAAAGCTGATGCTATTGACGAGTCGCCCCTTCCCCTTTCCAGAAAAACCTTCCTCACAAGCCCTGTTGCTGGGGCTGCAGTGCTCTGTTTTATCTGCTTCACTAACACAGTCATGGGTTTTACTCTTCCTTACAAGTTTGTAGGAAGACCCAGAGGATTTTTCCAGGCTGTTGTCACCAGCACCATTCCTTGCTGCTCTGGTGGAAAATCTGTAGTTCTTGTGTGTGGCCAGGTATGCCAGCTGGACTTCAGCTATGCTTCGGTTCCCCTCCAGGGCTGCCTTTTTGTCTTTCCCTATATCATTTTTGTTTGTAGAAGCTGTGAGCTCTGGTAGCACTTTTTCGTGTTGCACACTGGATTTGATGAAGGTTTTTCCTCTCTTGAGCTCCATGCTGTTTGCTCACATCTGTTTCTGTAAAGGAATCAGCAGAACAAGAGTACTTTTAGGTTGATGGCTGGCACTGAGCAGTCAGCTACAAGTCTCTGAAGAGACCAGCTGGAGCAGGTGCTCATCTGTAACTGGGGAACAGAGGAGCAGATATTAAGCACTATAGCATTATGTAATTGTTTTGTTTGCAGCCTGAAATTCCCATCACTGGTATTGCACGAGAAACAGAGCAAATGAAAGAGAAGTTGAGTTTGCAGAGGCAGGAAGATCCCGCATGGAGAAGACAGAACATGTTGTGTGTTGGAAAGTGAGGCCCCAAGAACATTTTGTTCATTAGAAAGAAGGGGTATTCGAATTTAGGATTAGGACTGTGGGCATTGGCAAGGTGAATCTGCATTATGCCTTGCTTAGCTCTTTCTAAACTTACTGTGTTACTTGTATCAATGTCAAGATTGGTCTCTGCCTAGATGGTGTAATATTGAACCTGTTTCATGTTTTCATACATCTAATTATTAATTATGCTAGCTGTGACCTTTCCGTTTTGCAGCAGTTATTTTATAGACACAGCTGATTCTTTCCTGCCTTAAGTAAATTTGAATTGTAAGTAAGACAATAACAACAAATACTTCCTGAAAGATTTTAGAGAAACCATTTTTTACTGGATGGGAAGCAGAAAAAAATTCTAAGTCCTGTTCTTGAAAGAGTCTGCCTGGAACTTTCTTTAATGAAACCTCAATCAAAGATTTGTCTTGTTTAAAATTGTTTAGACATAACTAAAACTGCCTAGAGCCTTGAACTCTGAAATGTGCACAAACAGAACAGTGCTATACCCATCGCTCCTGGACAAACCACCTGTATCAGCTCTGATGAAATGAATATTGCTAATACAAGAGAAAAATCTCATATAAGATCCTTGGACCCAGTATGAAGTAAGCAAGGGAATTTTTAAATTTAGAACCGAGACAAGCTTTTGCATATTTCTAAAGTAAAAGTTAAAGCTGTCTTTAGGCTTCCTTGATCCTCAGCAGCTGTCTGTAGCCTCCAGATGCTTACCAGTTGCCAGGGTTTGCTGGGAACAGCAATACTGTGACCAACACCTCACAAGATACAGGTCTGTGTATCTGCCAGCTCTGTTCCCCCCAGCACTTCTCCAACAGGCCGATGAGTGACAGCCGGCTTCTCATCCAAACTGCAAACTGGCAGGCGATCAGCGATATTTACAACTAAATGTAGGTCAGTGACAACAGGTAGGAAATATAAGGGTAGGGTGGGAATATTCTACTCCAAGAGCATGAATGCTATGGAAAATGTGGTGGGTGGTGTAATGGGAGGTCTGTCAGTATGATTGGGATGTTGGCATATTTACTTGCATTTGGGGCTGCATGTGAGGATTGCAAAGCATTCTTAATGAAAGCCAGTAAACATTTTACTACGCTGTCTGTTAGCTGAAGTTCACTGGTGCTGCGGAAAACCTGGTTTGCATATTTAGAAATAGGTCACTGGGACACGATTACACTCCTTGTCTGAAAAGCAAGGTGCAATTGAGAAGAAATTCAGTGCACAGAACTCTAACAGAGTTGTGAAAATAACCAGAAACAGCCGATACAAGGCCAATTAATAATAACCCAGAAATAAAGTGTCTGACATTTCAGTTCCTTGCAACAGCAGAAGCAGCTACTGTGTTCCTGTGGGAAGTCCTGCTGCTGAGAAGTTTCTTAGAGGCCTGTGACTTGTCAAATGCCAGCATTATAGCAATGTTATACTTAGAAGGGCTCTTTAAGTGTCTTCCAGCTGTTTCTACCCATTCTGAGTATTAAGCAAGGGTAATTTTTGTAGGAAATTGCGTATTTGGGGATAAATACTTTGTTGCTGTCTTAAAAGGCTTTTTAGAGATGGTTTTGTTTTATTGTCAAGTGTGACAGTTGTTAAAGCAAATAATTCAGTATGTTGGTCAATAATCTTTTGAGAAAAGAAAACTTTGATCTGCATTGTATCTCCTTGATAAGAGAAACAATGGACTAATGGTTTGGTAGCTGGGTGTAGAAACTTCAAGTCTTGTTTTTCTTTCCTTTTTTATAGATTAGGTGGGCAGTTGTAACATGAAATCCCAAATGTCCTGAATAACATCTGTACTGAGAATACATACAGTATGCCTGCGCTGCCAGTGATTCTGACAGGGCCATCCTTCACTATCACGTGGCATCAGTTTTTAGTCAGAAAGTCATAAGGCAGAAAGGCAAACATTTTTGAGAGGTTTTTGGGTTTAATTTTCAGTTTCCTCTGATGATATATATATATATATTTAAATGATCTTCTATGCATTTAATCATCATCTTTGCACTATGATTGTTTAATGTCTCTATTCAATTCCATGTATTCTTTTTCTCATTTCCCCTGGGATTCATGCCAGGTTAGTATTTAGTTCATTGCATCATCGTGCTTACCCTATTTGAACACTGGTACAACTTTGGGAATCTTCCCCATTAAAATGTTAAAAATGGTCTCTTTTCCATGGAATTACATGCATGTAATTACTTATGGAACACATATTCAGATAGAAGGCATTCTTGAGTCTTCTATTGGGCTGCAGATTAATTGTCATTTGCAATGGTGTTAGGTACAGCAGTGCTGAGGCTTCCAATCTCCCGTAACATGTATTGTCTGTCTTGGTCATACTAGCTGCTCACCTTTAGGATTTTACAAGTTTCTAAGCATGCAATTCGATCTGAATGTTGGGCTTATATGGAAAAAATGATTTTCTTTAAATTTGGATAACGTTGCTCATAAAATGCGGATATTTTGTGCTCAAATGTATACCATCTGTGCAGGGTGTCTGACAGCGTTCTCATAAACACAGAAGGGTTTACTGTGTCTGTGATGCACCTAAAAGTGAATTGAAGTTTTAGAATGAGGAGGTAAACACGTGTGTGGGCTGAGGAGACTTGTTTTTAGGGCAGTCAAAGCAATTGCAAATAGTCCTGGGTTATAAGGACTAGACTGAATTAGGTAAGTGTTCTGGTTAATATGACCCATCTTCAGATGGCCTACATTCAACCTCAGTGCAGGTCAACAGACGAGGAGACTAGAGAGGAGAGTGGTATGCCTGGTCTGGAGATTCATTAGGAAGCAGGAGGAAGATGGGTGGGGGCAGGATTCAAACTGTCTGAATATTACGTCCGGCATGAAGAGTGGAGAAGAGATGGGCCACATTTGCCTCTGTCCATGGACCACAAAGCCTTCAGGCAGGCTGAGACATGGGAATTTTCTGGGATCCCCCCTCTCTGGAGGAATGGGGGAAGACTGTTTTTGACTTTTGGGCTGGTGTCCAAGTTATTATCTTATACATTAACAGCTTATCTGTCTGTCAATGGAAAGGTTAGGTTAAGTTGTCTTCTAAGAAATGGTAAAACAGATTGTGCTTTAATGTGTCAGTACTTAAAATACCAGTCCTCTTGTGTGTAATTCAAGGAAGATCAGCCTAATGGGAAACTAGGAATATTTGCTCCATTGAGTGCACAGATAGAAATAATAGGATTATGAAGAGGAAATTTAGATGAACTCTCTGGCTTCAGTAAGTTTGGCTCAAAATTAGTTTTGCTTTAAGGAGGGAAAAGTATAACTAAGGTTCATTTATTCTAAAATCTTATCAGCTATCTGCCTTGGACACTCTTACTTGCTTGTTCAATGTGTAATTTATATATAATTGTCTGTCTTGGAGACTAGAAGTTAGCAAAATTCAGAATATAGATGATGTTTTTCAGAGTAGATAGGAGTGCCCTTTCCACTTTTTTACATGTAGTTGATTCATAAAAACTGGCAAGTTGAGGAGGTGGTGCCTCACTGCCTTGCTGAGCAGAATGCTGCTTTCCACTTGGGGTCTAATTTCACCTCCCTCCAAGCATTTTCTTTTTATTAAATAGAAGATTTGATAAACCTTGCATACTCCTCTACTTTGTTATTGTTGTTTAATTTAAAAAGCTGGGGAAAACTGTATTTGCACTGCTTTTGTGTTTTATGATAAAAGTTTGGAATGAGTCCAAAATCCCTTTTCCACAAGTGGCTTCATATCAATGAGACTGAAGATCCTGTGTATCAGTTACCTCTGAAAAGGTTGCTCCTGCTTTCCAAATGAAAATGGTAGCATAATTAAATTTCCTGGCAACATTTATCTGGTTTAGGCATTTGGACATATATTATGCTCTAAATGGGTGCACTTAAAAATTAGATTTATTTTAGAATATTTCTTGACATATTGTGCAAAGGGAGAGGGAAAAGAGCTGAGCTCTCTGGCAGGCTCTCACTTCCTATGGCTAGTTAACCTCGAGAGGATTTTTTGCTGGGCACCAGTTGGAAGTCCTAAAATGCATAAACAAATAAGCCTGGGGAGCTGAAAACCACAGCCACCTTTACAGTCAGTTCGTGGATGATACTCATTTTTAATGCTTAGGATCCAATCAATTAGCAATGCATGAAGAAGAGCTTGTGTTCCCAGTAAAGCGGGGCTTATTTTTGGAATAAGATCATTTATTTACTGTTTAAAAACCTTAGCTCTAGCTCAGAAGATGAATGTTAATAATGGAAATACGTACTAAAAATAATGAGTATACATTCCATTCTGTTAATTGTGTTTTTAATTATAAATCAATACAATGCTTGCTGGTAGGTGGTGATATCCTGTCTGCAGTCATTGTACACTGTTTCTAGTGAGCAAATAAGCATAACAGTTCCTATGGTGAAAACCAGAGGATTTTAAAGCAGTGTTCATCTTCTCACATTAACTGATTACTCTTGGTAGTATCTCATCTCCATCAGATAACAGAGAAGAACAGGGTGGAACCAGGGTGGAAGGGATGGAGGATGTAACCAGGAGAGTCTTGATTCACAATGCAGAAGAATGTTTATTTTGAAAGAAACCTGTGTGACACACAAACCTGGACTGAGATCACACTTCTTGTTAGGAGTCCTCCTTTCATCGTTGTTCCTGGCTGTATCTTATCATTCCTCTTAATCATTTGTCTCTCTAGGGTAACCCAGGATGCCTAATTATTTGCATATATATTTAGGTCAGGCGGTGGCTTTCCCACAAGAACCAGGAAAAAGCACATTGGCTTTTTTTCTTTTTTTCTTAAATCTTAATTCCACAGAGCACACAAAGTGAAATCTTATACTCCCCAGCAGAATACCAGAAGGATGTGTAGTTAAACGCTTAATCTTATTAGCTATGTACTGTAGGGAAGTCTGAACCTTCTTTTAAGCCCTGCCAACTGTTCTGTGAAGCTCAGGCTTTTGCATAGTAAAATTAACCACATTTCTACTCCCAACATAGTATCCTGCTGTGTGCTGACAGGAGGGATCTTTTGGGGAACAACAGCACCCACCGGCTCCCCAGCCCAGTGTGAGGCACTCAGAAGGAGGGTGAGACCATGACAAAAGGAGACTCCTTCTCTGATAAAACCTCAGCACCTCTCCTTCAGTTTTCTTCTGCACCTGAGGCTGAAAGAAATGTAACTGCTCAAAGCATTCTTAAACACACCATATAAAAGGCACCATAAACTCCTGCACAGGGAGCTATTGAATCATCAGTCTATTGCTAGGAGAAGGCAGCTGAGCAGAAATTTCTGCTGTGTACCTGAAAGAGAAACAGAGCATCTTTACTTGCCCTGGCCAGCAGCCTGTTGTACCAGGCAGCAAAGTGTTAACCCTGTCAGCTTTGGCCATTTTCAGTAATTTATTGCTTAAAAAGAAGGTGTACATTTATATAAACACAGGCATACACTTGTCAGATGTATGGAAGAATAATTAAAAAGTGATGCTTCAAAATCAAGCAGTCATCCCTAAATAATAGTCCCTTGGAGTCTCTGTCAGAGCAAAGGAAGTGCCATTGCACCAGAGCAAACAACAAGGCAGATCACAAAAATCCTACTCACCATGTTTTATCACTGAGCAGAAATCCTCTCCCTCCTAGCTTTGCTATGCAGCTGGTCTTTATCCAAAGGCTCTGGTGATGCTTTTCAGATTCAGAGGGGCTGGATCACTGCTGCTCTCCAGTGTTACTCTCCACCCCCCGTCTTTTCCTCCTCCTTCTTCCTTCATTCCCACCCCCTCATTCCTCCTGCTTGCAGCTTTTTCATACCTTACATAGATTCTAGGCTTCCACATGTAGCTTGATTTAGGAAAGATGCTTATTTCAGCCATCTGCTTGGTGTCACAGAAATGCCTCCCTTGTTAAGGAATAAAAACCCAGAGGATAAGCCCGGGAGTTCTGAGCCAGCGTTTTGATTCCTCTCTATATGACAGCTTATTAAATGGGGAGGAATACATCCAAATTAATTTCATTTCTCACAAAGATTTTTCTCTCTGATAGAATTCTGGAAAAGCAGTCATAACGTGTTTCTAGGTGAGTGAGATGCAGATTATTGGACTGTGCCACACTTTGAAGAAGTGGTTAGTAAGGCTTTTGTTAATGCTGAAGTCAAAGGGGGTTTTATGTGGGAGCAAAGTGGCATAAGGGGAGAGAATAAGTATCTCAGCTGCCCAAAGCTAGAAAGCCCGGTGTTAGCCTCATAGTGCCTTTGCTGATCATCATTTATCAAGTTCTTCTTACAGTATAACTTCTGCTTGAGTGTGCAGTGATGTAATGACAATAAATTAATCTCTGTAACAAAGAATGATGTCATCACAAACACCACAGCTTTAATTTCACAAAAGTATAATGCTGCCATCCTTGCCCCAGCCCTCTCTCCATGAAGTGCTTCCAACCTGATCACATCTTGATTGTCCCTCCCAATTAACTCTCTTCAAATCCCTTGTCTTCTCCTTCTTGTTTGTTAAAGCATGTCTTCTGGGGGTGTGAAAGACAGCCTCTTAAAAGCAAAAGTGTATGTTACGAAGCAGTGGCTTAATCCACTGCAGTAGCTGTCCTTTGAGCTGGAGTTTCAGAGCTGTGCTCTAGCATCCTGCAGAAGTTTGTGTACAGACCGGTGTACCCGTGGGCAGCATACCCACCCAGTGCAGGGGCTGGCATCACTGTTGGTAGTGACTGGGCAGCTCTCAGGTGACTGAGTGAAACAGAGCAAGTTCAGACAAGCCAAATCTGGGCAGGTATTTAGCAAATCCTCCATCTGCCTAAGAACCAAATGTGAGTGTTCCCTTAGAAACTGGAGAGGGTGCATCATTCATAGCTGATCTCTTCTGTCCCCCATATGACAGCAGAAAGGGGACAAAAGCATTACTTAACCTGTTACCTGTTCTCCCGGTTTTGGCTGGGATAGAGTCAGCTTTCTTCTTAGTAGCTGGTACGATGCTGTGTTTTGGGTTTTAGGACGAGAATAATGCTGACAACACTCCTCTTCTGTTTCTACAGTGTGCTTTAGCTGAATTTTGGAGACAGGGAGAGGAAGGAGCTTAAAATTTTGTGCTGTCTAAGCCTCCAAAGCTAAAAAGTCAGCCAGTGAGCATTAAAGGAGGCAGATCAGAGTGCTCTTGCTCTGAATGCCCATCAGTAAGCCTCAAGTGATGGTAGAGGCTGGAAAGTTACATCTTGGAAAACACCCCAGGGTCAGTCCAACTTGTGGAAAGTAGAAAGTCCTTGAGTTAGTTCACCGGAATACCGGATGGAGAAGGGAAAAAGAAGTGGATGAATCCTAGTAGTTCTGGCAAGAAAATTAAGAGCAATCATTGTCCAAGCAAACCTAAAACCATAGTTTTAGAATTTTGACCTGAAAATTATGCATGCACATTATTTCTGAGCTGAGTTTCTGAACTCTGAAGTGTAGTCACTAAAGTTAAAGGTGCATCAGAAAAGGTATACCTAAATATGCCACATGGAGAGGGAGATAGACAACAGCGAGCACTTACAATTGCAGGTGAGGTCTAATTTATATTCAGTTCGAGCTCAGTAAGACAAGCCTTAAATATCTAGAGAAGAGAATCTGGGCAGGAAGAAACTCTTAGCCCCAGTTGCATTTCGGGTAGGTCCTGGGCCTACTGGCTGTAGGACAATGTATCACTGCTGCTCAGACACTGGGATAGCTCTTGCGTAGATGTTCCTGCTTCTAACAAATAGTACCTGTTGTCACTTTGCTGGGCCTCTTAGAGGAGATCACTCTAGACATGGATCAGATACCCAAATCTGTTCATGGTGACTCAGGTAAAGCAGCTCCTGTGATGAAAGAACTCCATATTTTAGGATGTTTGTATATTTTATGATGTCCCCCTGGACAAACATTTCCATCTTCTGGAACTGTTATTTGCCTTCTGCAATGGAAATGGCTTAATCCATCGCTATTGCCATATGTAGCGATAGCTATCCATGGCCTTAGCCATCTATGGCCTTAGCAGACCATAGCCTTAGCATTAAAAAGCCTAAATCACAATCTCATTGCATGTGTCAGTAAATATGCAGTGCATTGACTGGCAGCTGAGCCACGGTAGCCTTTATATATTGCAGTGGAGCTTTTTTTTCTTCCTAAATAGTTCTCAACTTATAGTGAACTATGCCTTTTTGCTGTCACTTCATTTCAGGCTCTTTCACTGTGGTTATTGATCAGCTTGGTTCAAAAGGTTATTTCTTGGAGAATCTAATCCTCTCTGATTAATTCAGTCTGTTCAGAATTGTTTTGAACACGTTGGGAATGAAAGAGACGGGAAATCAGAAAACTGCAAATGAGGGGCATGTGGAACAGCTGCCATCTGTTTAGCAGAAGCACACAGCCTTCGGCACAAGGAGTAAGAAGAGGGCCCTTGAGAGAAGAGGGACCAAGGAGCATACAGTCCCTGTCAGGGCAGGAGGGCAGCAGAGATCCCTGGTATCCAGTGAGGAGGACTGGGGAAAGGAGGAGGAAAATCCACATGAGGACAGGTATGGAAAGACAACGAGGGAGTCTTTAGGTGAAGCAAGCTCAGCCTGCCCGAGCTTAGAGGCCTGCATCTCCTCCGTGTGGGCAGCCAATGGTTGCATCAAGTGATTGAGGACAACTGTTAGCATGAGAAACTCACAAAAAGCAAATTATACTATTTTAGAATCTTCTCTCATTAAATAATGTAACTGATTCTTTAAACCTGCAGAGACTCAGGAAAAAGTTGTTTGCTAGACAGCTGTACTTGTTTCCAATGAATTACTTCAGAATGAATTTGACCCAGGCTTTTTCCTGCTAGTCAGCCAGTGAAGAGTCTAGTTGAATTTTCTGCTAACATCAGCTTAAATTTAATTATTCATGAACTCCTATCAGTATTTATTAGTTCTGCATGTTGTAGAGAATTGGTAATGGGCTATGTAGGTTTTTCTCTCCAGTTCATTGGCAGAAGAATCTCATAGGTTGAAGCAAACAATCTTTGCAACTTACCTGACTGTTTCCCAGGGCTTACATTAATTGCTACTCTCTTCTCAGTTATTTGGTGAACCAGTGTCTGCTGCAAAATTTAGGATTGTTATTAATAAAATCAATACTTAAAAATAACATAGAAGCATTTTTATCCACAGCTTTCTGCAAGTGTATTCCACCTCACCATCTCCTGTCTTTCCTGTGAGGCAGCGTTGTTGCCATAATTGCTGCCAAGAGGATGAGATGGTGCAGGTAGGGTTGGGAGAACCTCTTTCAGTACCAGTATTAAAGAGCTCGGCCTGCCAGCCATTGGAGTGCCAGCAAGGACACCAGTGAGGACACAAAGGAGTGCTGAGTGCCTCCAGCTGGGACTGCTCACGTTCTCAGTGTTGCCGTTCTGGGCACTATGGATGACTGACTGCAAACTGCTTATTGCCTTAAAGGAGAATGAAAAGGGATCTTGAGGGGGAAGAAAAAAAAAAAAAAAAAAAAGGAGGAGGACATTTCACTAGCTGCTCATGTTAAAATAGTGGCTGCCATTAAACTTTCTGCTTTAAACAAAAAGCTCTCAGGCAATAAATGCTTACTTATACATTCAGCATAAGAAAAATTAATTGCATTAAATGCGGTAGAGAACTACTCCAGAAGAGTTGTTTCACCAAACCATGAAGAATGCCAAGGCTCTAGAGAACAGAAACAACACCTAGGAGGGGCATAACACCTTGAGGACCTGACTACAGAAATGTTTAAATACAAATATCCAGTGCACATATTCAAAAGTTTCTCCATTCCAGATATGCCTTCATAGATATCTGTCTAGATGAGGCAAAAATAGCTCTGTTTTATTGATCTGCTACTGACGTTAATAGACACTTGCTGTCTCAAATGCAAAATAATCATTCAGCATAGAGCATGGGGGATGGCAAAATGCACTGTTCCACAGGCATCCCAGTAAAACCTATAAGCAAAATTTTCTGTTGAGGAAGGTGCTGGTGTGATGACTTGAGGGAAGATTATAGGAAATTTTTAATGACTGTTTTGTGGGACTTGGTTTCCCTGCTTGATTTTGTATTGCTCTTTGCCAGAGCACATATAATTAAGTGCTCTGATGGCTTTGTTAAATGCTCAATCAGGAAACCAAAAACAAAGATATGGATGAAGTAGACATAGATACACAGCTACAAATGACAGAGACGGGCTGTCAGTAAGGGACAAACTGTTTCAGTGGCTCTAACGGAATCGTCTTTCAAAGGCTGAAGCTGGGATCAAAGGAGGGCAAGAACCAAAAAGGCCTCGATGAGAAAGAAATGAGCCGTTGCATAAAGTTTCTGAGGCTAAGCGCAGATGCACAGTAGGCTGAGATCTGCATGCACAGATGGGGATACTGAACAGTGAGTGACATAGGCTGCTGCTCCCATTTCTGCCTTTCATTGTCTGTAGGCTTTTATTTTGTATCTGTGAAAAAAATAAATTGTGTTGCACAGGGACTCTGGCTTGGTCACACTGCAGATACTGTTCTTTTCGCAGATCTTGCAAATGAGTCCTCACGGGTGGTATGGGGGCCATAAGGCAAATCACAATGTCTGTCCTGAAAGAAGAAACCTCTGGGCTGAATGTATAGTTGGTGGGACCTCAAGGAAAACAAGCACTACAGATGCTAATTGCTACAAGGAGACCTCTGCTTTACATACAGACCCACTTGTCTGCCAATCAGTGTTTAACAACAAGCAAACAAAAGAAAAATTGAAAGGTAGATAGAAAATGAAGCCTTTGAAATAACCAGCAGTACAGCTGGTAATAATGCAGTTACAAATGCTTATGGTTGATTATTCGATCAAACATACATTTTGGAAACAGATCTGTGTGTCGGATTTGTACTGGTGGTGGTAATTAATATGTCAGAGAGAAAGTTTATTTTGAAGTGACAAGAGGTACATCTTAGAATAAAATACTGGCTTTGAACTGCTGTTTGCTAGCAGACCTAGAAGTGATGTTTGATGATATGCATCTGTTTTGTTTTCTTGCCTGCTGTGAGTTCAGGAATGGCCAACACTAGAAGCTGGCTGCCTGCCACTGCCTCAGCTGCCTTTGCAGTTGGAAGGTGAAACTTCTGAGCACGGTCCTTGAAGTTTTTAAATGACATTTGTGGTAGGAATATGGCATTCCAGGTAAAGCTTTTATGGTAGTGAAATATGACTATTAATATATTTTTGCAGTTGCAGTAAATAAAACAGTAACACTGAAAGAATCCAGCTTCTGATGGAATGCTTCAATAACGTATCATGAGTATTGACAATGCCAAGGTCATCGTTTGGTTTGGAGCCACACTAATTACCAGAAGGTTTAAAAATACAGTATGTTATGGGTCTTCAATCTGTCAGGCCATTTAGAGAGGGGTGATTTGTCAAGAACTATTCTTTGGGCTTTGTGCTTTCATGGCATTGGCACTTCCATAGCTCTGGAACAGAACGATCTCTCCCAGCTGTTTGATTTTTCACAGAGGGGTTATTAAAGTTTCTAAACCAGCTGATACACCTAGGCAGTACTCAAGCATATTTAACTGTTACATATTTCTCTTACAAACGTGCAGTAGCCATTTTCCAACCAGTAGCAGAGTGTCAGTGCAAGCCAGGATGGTGTGGTGACTGGAAGACAGGAGCAACATGCTCATGGGCAGGAGACTGGGAGACAAGTGCAAGCTGGGGCTATGCTGGCTGTCACTGTGTTATGGTAGGGTGGGTGCTATGTTCTTTGTTCCTGTGTGCTGGCAGGTGTGCCAAACCTGTGAAACAGGACACATTCATTTGGGAAAAGCAATTCAGAAATCATTCTTGAACTTTAAATACAGAGATGGCATTTTCGTGCCCTGCAGAAGTATTACAATGTATACTTCTAAAGAGGACTAGATTTTTTTTTTAAAAAAAAAAACAAGTCTGTTCCTGGATTCCTGGTTTGAGACATCTTATAGGGAGTTCAACTCTTCCTAAAAAAAAAAGGCAAGCAGAAGACTGATGAATGCACAGAGCCTAGGTGTAAAGGTGTGTAAAAATGTATGGAGAGGAGACTGCTGCTGACCACATTGTGACAGCTACACAGACTGCACCGTCAGCTCCATAGGCAGTCATGTGGGGCCTGACAGGATTTCAAAGAGCCTGGTGTACTTAGACCTAACTGAGAGTGGTAAGCCACAAGGGACAGAAGCCAGCCACAAAATGAGTTAACTTCTTCCTCAGCCCACTGACTGGGTTACCCAGCCAAGAGTGGAATCTGGGTTGACACGTAGGTACATGTGTCGTCACAGAAATGGTATGTGAATGGCAGGAGGACAGGGAACTTGATTTCATCATTTGTTCCTTCAGCCTGAATGGCTGAGTACAAGAAACATTGCTGCATCTCCTCACACCCTGCAGGGCAGTTGCAGGAGCCATTGCTGCTGGCTGGAGCTTGACTCAGGCAGTCTTCTCTGCCTTGAGCTCGATCCTATTACAGGCATTTTCCCTAATGCCAACATGGATCAAACCCAGGTTAGCCTGCCCCATCTTGGGAAGTATTGCTCCAGTAATTAGAAATTACCTAAAATAACAAGGTGCTCTGATCCCTAGCTAGAAACATCAGTCAGCGAGGAGGCAAGCTGCAGCTGCCGCAGGCCTTGGCCTGCCACAGCAGGGGACGCAGACTGGAATCGCCTCTTTCGTCTGAGCAGCTCCCAGGTGAGTGCACCCACTGCAGCTCCTCCTTTCCCCATCCCATCGAGGTCTTCATCATGACCTACATGTGAATTTGAAGCTGTATTTTTTTGACCTATTCTGCCCGATGTGTGCTGCTGTCTCCACCTGAAATGTCTGACTTGTTTCTGGTCGTCAAGGTGCTAGTCTGTCACGTCCCTTCAGCATGCAAGGGGCTGGGCTGAGCAGAGCAGCAACGTGTGTTTTATTTCAGAGTTCTCATCTTTGACTCTTTTTTCAACCTCTCAGTTTGGGCAGAAGCCTTCTGTGGAGGTGATCGGCCTGTCAGACTAGGGCAATCATCAGCACTTTCTGGAAGGAGAAGGAGACCGGATCCGCTGCTGAAGCAGATAGGCTTAATGACACTGCATTTTAGCACCCCAGCACTAGGCTATCTTTGTGCTCTGGCCCGCCTCCAGCACTGGGGTACCAGGCTCAGTGACAGCCTGGCTGTGCAGTGACATGGCTGAGGACAGGGGACAGGGCAAGGGAAGCATGGTTGCTGCAGAGAACAGTCCAAACCATACTCTTAGGTTTTGCGTGTTCTTATTTAATATATTTAATGTAACTGTGTCTGAATTTCCTTTGTACTACAGAAGAAGTAAGTATCCAAAATCATATTTAATGGAATGAAGCCACTGGTTGCACCCTCTTACAGAGTTTTTAACAGGAAAATTTATATCAGTATTGTCATTTCTTTTCAGCTTGAATTTCCAGATGTCAGATTCTTGCAGTTTTATACCTACCTACTTGTCCCTGCCTTTGAATAACTTTGAATAACTGCTTCTATTAGCCAGGTTTTTCCTAACTGAAGGGCTAACCAACAGAGCTCTTAAAAAAATACCTTTTTTTCAGTTTCATGAAATCAGGTGGCAAGCTAGCAGAGATGGGCCATGTCGTTGCCTCAGCTGGGAAAAAAGTCTGGAAAAAAAAAAAAAAAAGAAAGAAAAAAAAAAGCATTGCAGGTAGATGAACATCTTGGGTACCAAAAGCAGTTAATCAATAACACATTACAGGATCCCAGAAAGGTTTTGTTATAGTGCCTGAACTATTAACTTTATATGGATATCAGTGGGGAAAAAAAAAAATATATATATATATATATATATATATCTGTGAAGCATCCATTTTTTATAAGCTTTAATGCAGTAGAAATTAAAGTATGAGAAAATGGTAAAAACCTAAATACACAAGATTTCTCCAGGCTTTCAGAAATCCTAGGTGTTTTCATATTTGTGATGGAACATACAGGTAACCCTACAACTGCTGCACTACCCACCTCACCCTCCTCACTGCCCAGACGGGCAGATGGAAGGATGAATCTGAACCTCTCTGAAATGGTTCCAGTATTTTCTGGGTTATTGCAGTCCTTTAACCAGAGAATCTTGCTCAGAACACTCGATATTTCTGTGGAAAATACAGAGTAGCCATCCAGTGAATTCGAATACCAAGGTTGCAGCAGTACATACGTACTAATGCCTTTCTGCACTATCCCAGTATGCTGCCTGATAGTTTTGCTGAGACTTTTTGAACATGTATTACTAACAAAAATCGAAACTAGATTGGTTTTGGTTTGGGGGCTTTAGTTTGCTTGTTGGTGGTGGTTTGGCTTTGGTTTTGTTTTAGGGAAAGCTTCCTGAAGTGATTAGCCAAGGGGAATTAATTTTAGGAAATGCACATTTTATTGCAAATGGTCCTGCAGCAAGACAGGCTTGATTTCTTGTTTCGCAGGCTCATCTGTGGATGCTGTAGGGGCTCAACAGGGGAGCCTTCCGCCTGAAAAGGAAAGCTCATAAATTCATTTCCAAGATGCTAACAAACAATGCCTTTGTTCAGACTGTGCTGCAAAACACATGTAGTTCAGGCTGTTGCAAACGCAGAGACTTTCCACTAGATGGCTCTCTACATCAAGCACTGAATACAGCTTGCAAACCGCAGTTTCTTGGCTTTGAATTTCACATTAAGCTTTGTCAACAAGAGGTCCAAGGAGATCCAAACTTTCTGCCCCATGATTCTTATAGGCCAAACTCCAGCCTTCCCCAGTCCTGAAACTGGGCAGCCCTATTCCTACAGCCCCATACCTACATTAAAATACCCTGTGTTTTTTACTGTCAACCTATACTCAGAATATTTGTATGCTTAAAATCCTGTCAGTTATATATGGGAGCTATCAACAGAGTTATAAATATAAGTAGCTTTTAATTGTTCTTGTTATCCACGTACAACAAATTGGGATCTGGGACTTCAGGTGGCGAGGTTGTTGTGTGTGTTGATGAGCACAAAGAAAGCATTGGTGTCACAGTCTTGTTATTTGTCATGCAGCACCCATTCTGCTTACCATTTTTACATCTGACAAGGTTTCCTAAGGGAAAGAAAGAAAGAAAGAAAGAAAGAAAGAAAGAAAGAAAGAAAGAAAGAAAGAAAGAAAGAGAAAGAAAGAAAGAGAAAAAGAAAGAAAGAAAGAGAAAAAGAAAAGAAAGAAAGAAAGAGAAAAAGAGAAAGAAAAAGAGAAAGAAAGAAAAGAAAACACTAAACTTTCAGAAGATGTAAACTGACTTTGCTCTATTCACATTTAAAGAGTTGCATTATTCAACCTCAGCTTTGGCTTTGGTTGAGAAATACTAAGAGTTCCCCTCTGATAATCTGCCCATGACAAGTCAACAGGAAGCTATTTTTGGAGGCCTCTTTCTTGGAGTGGGGCAGAGAATACTTCCTTATATTTGTTGCTCCAAGTCACAGCTGTTTGTCCAAACGCCTTCCTGTGTTTCTTACATTTTACTGCTGCTGCCTACTGTTAAATTGCAGGATGCTTGACACAAGTCTCATCTTCCTGCCATGAGCTCCATGTAGGTAAACTCCTTGTACACACAGCTCTTTCCAGTGCTGCTTATTCCCAGAGGACAGCTCACACATTGCAGTGCTACACAGCCCCTCCAGAGCTTTGTAAATGGGCCTGGGGGATGTGTAGCAGAGACTGTCCAATTCGGCTGCTTTGCAGGTGGTTACAAAGGGACTTTCACCAAAGAGCTGACCAGAAGTTAATGCAAAACATCACTGGTGCTAACTTGATGTTGTATGCACAAATGGCAACTCACAGCACCTGCAGGAACCACACACCAATTTAAGAGATGGAAACAGGCCTGAGGAAGAGCATGAGACTGAGGATAAGGTGTTGTTGAGGCTGGGTGTATTTTAGGTTGGCGGTAAGGAAGGGCTTGGAGACTAGGTTTATGGGTTGCAGACTGCAGTAAAAAGATGGAATAGAAGAATTTTGCATCCTTCCCCAGTGCAGTGCACATAGCCCATTGCAGAGCTGGGAGCTATTGCTGTCCTCTCAGTCACTGCAGCCTACAGGGGCACCCCAGCTAAGCACGTTTGGAAATGTCTGTACTAAAACAAAAGCAAACATCTTCCTTCTCATGTTATGACATTTGGACTTTGGGTCTGCTGCAAAATATGAAATAGGCTCAGTACAATTTGGAATGGGTTGTTTGGCTGGAAAAGGGCAAACAGTGTTACTGATGCTGTAATAAGTAAATAAGTCACGAGCTGAGTATGTGTAGGAGGCATTCACCAAGCAATGCACAGAGGGATTAAAAAGTTGAAATTATAATTATTATCACTATCAAAAAAAAAGCATTTTCAAACATACTTTTGTGAGTAGGCAAGAACTGGTATATTCACTGGGAAGGAAGTGCAGCAGATTAACAAAAATGCAGCTGAATGTTGCCATGGGCCCTGGTGAGTTCTTGTTGTTTCACCGTACTGCCTTCAAGGGACTGGAACTGGTTTATCTTGCTGAGAAAGGTGATGTTGCCAAATGGTATTAGGATAACTTAAGGAGAAATCAGAGCAGGTAAGTCTTGAGAAGGCATCCATCTCTCGTTAATTAAAATAGAGAAGTCATACCATGCCGCCAAGGGGAATAGTTGAAGCACAGATGGGCAGATTTGATTGCTTGCTGTGGATTAGCATGGTTAGTGCAGAGGTCTTCAACAGACAAAGGGACAATCTGAACAACCTCAAGGCTGGAACCAGCATCCAAGAAGAGATGTAGATGTCGACATGTGGACTACAGAAAAGACAACTCTAAAAGGGTCACCACCAGTGTGTATTTGTGAAGGAAAAGACAAGCTTTAGTGTTAACCCAACTGCTTTGCAATTATGGGAGTAGAGTCTGGGAAAAAGGGTGCTTATACATGGTCATGGATCATCACGGTAAGTTGGCCTAGTAATTATCTTCATGCTGTAGCAGAGCCAGGCCCAAGCCAGAGCGGTGTAACAAAAGATCATCCTGAGCCAAACTGTTCCCAGTCCAAGCCAGGCTGGCCCATCCTTTTCAGCGGTACAAGGCAGAGGTAGTCAGAGGCACACTCCCAAAGAGCCTTGTGAGTCAAGGAGTTACCACAACTCTCCTGTGCTCTGGTAGCAAGAACCTGTCTGCCCTAACGCAGCAGGGGAAAATGCACGTCACACAGCCACAGGCTCCAGTGGCTCTTCTGTGCTGCTCAAAGTGGCCAGAATCCTCTAAGGTCGAGTCCTCGCAAGAGATCATAGTGCAGAAATGTCAGTGGATCAGATGAAAGCACTGACTGTGCTTGCTCGGCCAGAGAGCCCCGTCGTCATCTCTCCTCCTCTGCTGTGCATCCTCTCACACGAGCTTAATTCCTACATGGGTTTCAGAAGCATGGTACATCTGCTGACTGCATTGTTTGGTATGTTCAGTGGAACTCCATGGAGATGCAGGAGGCCTGAGCTGATCAGCTTCTAGGACTAGATTTGTACACAAGAGCCCTGGCCTTCCTTCCCCCTTCTCCCACACCCAGAAAATAAAAGCTCAGCGTCAGCTTGACGTTTCACTGGGAAGAGGAAAACATTACCTAGAGGCAGAAGGAAGTTCCAGAGTAAATGAAAATGGAGAAAAAAATCCAGATTAGGAGAAGTCCTTAGAAAAATACAGTGTATGAGTGTAGGAACATGTTTCTTCCCACCTTGAACAGACTAGATGCTGCCTGACTTCAGACCAAGCTCTCTGTCAGGTTAGAGATCTTCCTGTGCCTAAACAGAGCAGGCTGTTTGTTCCTAGGCTACTGTGTTATCTCAACACAAATAAAGTAACAGTAGTTAGGAGCTGGTTTTGCTGGGCCTCTGGCAGGAAATCAGTCCTGGTTATGCACAGATTGTCAGAGCTGCTGGTCATTTACAGCACGCTAAAACCAGAAAAGGACAGTATAAAAGGTGGGCAGGAGGAACTGGCATTCCCTCAGTGCCTTTACAAACACAAATCAATTTTTCTACTTCTGCGTCACTGCAGACACGCCCTAAGACTCTGAGGACCCTCTCTGGAGCCTGGCAGACAGGGAGCTGTCCTGCTGCAGCTGCTCTCGCAAAGGCTGAAAGGCTCTGCTCGGTGGGGGAAAGGCACGGGGCTGGTGTTTGCCGAGGGCTGCTCACGAGACAGGCTGCTCTCTATTTTGGGAACAGGAAGGGTGGGCCTGGGAATGTTGCCAGTAAACAACTTGAGGGCCTTTACTTTCCTCTGGCCTGTTCTTACTCTCTCACTCTGTGGCCGAGGTCACTGCTGCCGCAATGTTTTTAGCAGATGTCAAGATGAGGCGCTTGCTGTGAAACCGACTGCCGGCCTCACAACGGGCAGCCCCACTGTCAGCCCAAGCAAACAGCACGAGTTCAAGGACATTTGGTTGGTGTGGAAAGCCCGTGTGCTACTGCCCATGCTGATCTGAAGCTACCGGTGCCGAGGGGCTGCCCCTTAGGCCAACTGCTCAGCCCCTGGGGGTGCCAGCAGCAGAAGCAGCCACAGATGTGTTGGCTGTGACTAGAAGAGGGGCACGGGGACACGTATCAGAAACCGGCTCACAGAGGGCGTTCACAGGAGCTGAAGCGGTTTACAGATCCACAGTCTAAGAGACTTTAAGGTCAGGTAGCTGAAGTGAAAAGTGGTGTTGAAGCAACAGTGAAAATGAGATGTGCAATCTCTAGCGGACAGGAGAGAGAAATAAGCAGTAAGCAGGGAGATGTCGCAGCTCAGAGCTCTCAGCCGAAGGAAGTGGCATGATACTTGGCAGGAAGGGAAGAGACCTGAGAGGGAAGGGGCTGGTACTGGGGTGACCATCCGAACATCCGATGGTGGCAGTGCTCCCAGGAATGGCAGCTGCATGGGGGGGCGCCACTGAACTGCCCCAGACATCACAGAGGAGCTTCAGCTGGGGGACCAGTGCAGTTCTGAACCAGTTCAACTTGCAGCTTGTTAAAATGGTGCACATTTGTATCTGGGTTGGTAATTCATTTGTTTTTGTCCTGTATACATCATCCTGCAGCTCGTGTGATCTTGTACAACAGTTTTGTACACCTTGTGTTGTTCGTTTCTATCTGTTGTCCTGGGCTGGCACTCAACTCTTTCCTTTGGAGCGAGAAACTGCTGCTCCATGGGAGGAAAAAGCAGCCCAACTAAAGGGGCATAGGAATTCCCAGGAAAATGTCAAGAATTGGTTAGAAAAGTTGTTTGCTTTCTAGTTGACCCCAGTAGCTGCAAATATCAAGAACTCTTACAAGATGAGCATTTGCCAGTGGATAGATAGCTGAGCTGTGCCTGAGCTCCCAGGAGGTATTTTGGAGCTGGTGACCATGCCAGTCAGTTGCAAGCACAGAGAGAATGAAAAGGGAGTAAGATACATCAGCACAGAGCCAGAACTCAGCAGATGAAATTATAATTCCTGGATCTGCTGCTGCTTGTCAGTATGATTTGTGTTAAATTGCTGAAAATGCCTCTGGCATCAGTTCTTCATCAGGTAGCATCGCACCATTGTTCACAGGGCCTTTGTTGGCTCTCGGTGCTGCAAAGAACAGCAAAGGGAAAAAGGGCACGTTTTCCCTGGTGCTTCTCATGCACACCCTTTAATGAGCTGGAACTTGGATGGAGATTAAAGAAACAAATAACTAAACTGGAAATGAACTTGATCACATTTAGTGGAGATCTGAGCTTGTGGGCTGCCTTCAGCAATGTTCTCTCCAAGCCTCCATTTCTGCCTGCGGTGAGTGCAGCCCCGCCAGCTGGGCAAGAAGTTCGGTGCATACAACAGGCGACTGCCCGCTGCCTCGAGCCTCTGGTGGTCCCCAGGAGAGTCAGACTGGTGTGGACTGATGTAGCCCAAACATTGGTAGTTTTCTCTAACAAAGAAAATCTTGGTTTTCTTTATGAACCTGGAGCATGTGTCCTGCTGGCCACCTCCCTCCCTAACACCGCTTCCCTGCAGAGAGCTCTGAATCGCCCGCATGAGGTGAGTGAGGACCACGCATGGCTGTGGGAAGGAGAGGGAGCAGTTCAAAGCCGCTGTGATGAGGACAAGGAAAAGCAAGGCCTCGTGGAGAAAAATTTAATATTAAGCACCTGTGCTGGATCGGTAACAAAAGAACTGCTGGGAAGGAATGACAGAGCTTGTGAATGGCGCTGTGTATGTGACCCACAGCAAACCCCCCACTCGGCTAATAAGAGATGGTGCCTCTCACTGGGCACATGCTGGCAGTTAATCTCCCTGCCATATGGCGGCTGTGCCTGGCACCTGCTTCTTCCGTGTGAGATAAGGTCAGCGTCTCCCTGCGGGCACAGGTATTTCGGAGAATCAATGTCGCTGCAGCATCTCTGGCACCTGGGAAGCGCTGCCGCTCCTAGGCGCAGTGTGGGGAGCTGGAAGGGAGCGTGGTGGCCTTGGCACTGAGGCTCCTTCCAGCCCTGGATGGCACCGAGCCTCGTGCTGACCCATGCCCCGCACAGATTACGCCCCTTCATTCACAGTCTGTCATCAAAAGGCACAAATAGCAAGAGATAACAGTTGTATTTGCTTTCTTGCTGCTTTTCTCCTCCCTTTTATCTGTTTCTACTCTAATTCTGCCCTGTTTCCTTCCATGTTGCTTCCTGTGTTCTCCTCATCCCCAGCTTGTACAGTGGAGGCAAATGCTGCCTGGCGGGGAGGGAGGAAGCAAGGCAGCACTCAGCTGTGGCTGGGGTCCTCCCAGCTGCTGAATCCCCACCATAGCCCCTGCCTGTCTGCCTGTAAATGCAAACCTGTCTTTTCTACCCTTTTTTTCCTTCCGTCTCTCTTTGGGTATTTCATTTTATCTTCCACTTTATGCTCTCCAGCCATCTGTCTCCCTTCTCCTCAAATCATCTTTAAAGGAAATACCTTGTTAAACTTATCCTGTACTGCCTGGCTTTTTATATGAGACGAAGCATTTCAAGACAGGGACATAGCCAGCCAACTACTGTTTTTGCCTGCTTGCAATGGTCCTTCCCTGGCAATACTGGAGATCATTGCTGGCAGCAAATGAGACAGAGACAGAAGAATTTAGTTGCCAGCCATAACCACAAAGCCTGAGATGAAAGAAGCTTGGTGGTCTTAGGAGGTTGGTGGATGTATGTAGCTTCCCTGTTTGAGAAGCTTTCCCTCAGGAGAAGAAATTTTCTCCCTGACTTAGAGGACAGAGAGCTGCAAATTCAGACATATATTTCTTGTTCTGCTCCTGACCCCATGTGATCTTGAATATGGTGTTTATCTGACAACCGATAAATCCTTGGGTAAGAGTGCTATGGTATTGTTCTTCACCTAAGGCTTTACTTATCTGCAAGTAACTCCCATTAGTGCCGATATTGTATAATGTTTGAAATTATTTTAGAAATATTAGACTGATGAAGGTTCCTCTATATGAACTAAAATGCTTTAGGAAAGAAGACTGGTATTTTAAACACAGGCCTTATTTAGTAAGGCGTTTCTGCTGCTTTGCAAATGCATTGTTGTAAAGAAGGTAGGCAGGAGAGAACTTTCAATCTCAGAAACAGCCTAGGATGCTTCTCCTGGTCTTCTGTGAATGTGTCCATAAATGACCGTGCAGATGTTACCATAAATCCCTGGTCGTGTCTGCAGCTAGTCACATGAAAACACAGCAATGGATGAATCATACAGATCCTTTCAGCACAAGAGAATCACTGTGGCAGAGGAAGAAAACCTGTCTGGGTTTGCTTCTTTTTCTCAGGTTGTATAATTTCTTCACCCTTTTCTTGAAATATTGGTCATATATTCCAAAATCCTGTTCTTCTGACTTCCAGCTTAATTCTCTATATTGCACCTGAAAGGCAAGTTTGGTACAAAATCTGCCTTGGCTTTGTGATCGCCATGGCCTGATGGTATTTGGAATTAGAAAAAGTGATTCAGGGATTTAATGTTGAGCCTTCTCAGTCTCTCAATGCCCTTTTCTTTGGGAAAATCAGGTTTCATTTGACCTTTAAAATCATTGCAGTCTGAGATTAGTTTTCACACCCATTTCTTTACTTCCTTAACTTTAATAATTGATATGCCTGATTTGTGAACTTTGTACAGTCACAAGAGCAATGTGTGTGCCTCCTATCTATAGCAAATAGCAGGCAAGACACTGAGCAGCTTTCAATAATTCTGGAGCCAAGTGGACACAGATAGCTGACACATGGAGATACCTGGAAATAAGACAAGGACAGTCAAGCTGTACTTCTCCACCTGGGGCTCCCGACCCTGAAGACTTGCAGAAAAGCTTACAGGGAATCTTGAAGGTTTAGAAAAAAAATGTCTTTTAACTGACTTCCTATTAAAAGGAGAATAAAATGAAAAAGCTCGACCAGAAAACAGTATAGGTAAACTGTTCTGATTACTTTTTTTCACCGGCAGTCATTGCCCCATAGTGAGAATATGGATATAGACAGGAAGGAATTACAGCTGGTTCTCCCTGCCCTGTGGTGACAGCTGACCTGCTCATGGGCACTCAGCTGTGCACAGCTGGGAGAGCTTCACCAGCAGGTAAGGTGCCTTCTGGACCTTGATAAGCCCAGTTGAAGAAAAATTGAAGAAAATTGAAGAAATTGAAGGAAATTGAAGAAACTGCAATAGCATGTGAATGCTCCTGAGATCAAAACTCTGTTACTAAACCTGGCTGGAAATACCACCACGAAACAATAATCCTTCTCTTTCTTGTCTGGTTCTTCCTGGATAATGTCATGGCAGCAGTGTGGTTTCTGACCTGTTGGATTGGTTACAGTAAACACTTCGTGAAATAGGAGGCTTTCCTGTGTGTGCACACAGTTAAATCCATAGCAACTACTGTAAGAGGTAATATTCCTGACCTTTCTTTTTTTCGATTTAGCAATATCTGTTTATAGTCAGTACCAGCCTATAATAAAGTACAACCTTTGCTGGATTGGTAGTGCTCAGTATGGCTGGATGTGTGCTTTCTTAGATCCCCAAACTCAACAGATAAGATATCTAAGCTTAACTGGGATGTTGGTTGAAACAGAAATGAGTAAAGTAATTAACAGTGCATTATTTGGCTTTATAATCGATAACCTGTAAAATAAGACCCAGAAGAAAGGTTGCTAATACTATAGGTCTGGATCAGCAAGATATGTAAAAAGTGAATCCATCTAACATAAATTCACCAGAGAACATTTAAAAAAATCAATAGTTGGAGCATTAAGGACAGGTTTACAGGAAATTGCAGGAGAACCATTCTGCTTGGTACCACAAAATATTGAACATAATGGCAAGGCAGCTGTCCAAGGTCAATATCCTCTGGAGTGATCTTCAGGTTCACCTTCTCCTTGCAAGCAGTCCAGATGTGGAATGCCTCCTAAGCTCAAGAAAAGTAAAAGAAGCAACAACCAGATATTCTCCACAGCCACCTATTCTGTCTCTGTTTCAGTGTACCAAGGCGCTGATCTTTTGGATTTTTAAGTCTAGCAGAACTGTACTCAACAGTTACAAGACTCACATGGAAATCTGAGGGGAATGGCTTTGGGTGGACATGGCCAGGTCTGATGAGGTTTAATTTGTCTTGCAGTTCATTGTATTTTCCATTTCTGTAAAACTAAAGCCTACCTGCACTCCTAAGGCTTTTACAGTAGCACAACTAAAGTCAAACAAGGGAAGCCTTATATAAGCCTTAGGGCTTACGCTGCCATCCTCAGGCTGTAGTGGGTGAACAGCTGAGCACAGGATGTGCAAGGCTGTGAACTTGGGATATCTCCTGGGCACTGTGGTACTCTGCATGAAGGCTAAATGAGAGAACTGAGCATTTCCCACTTGCCGTGAGGATCTCTGGGCTCAGAGTGGACCTGCGGCCAGCTACTGCAGAATGGTTTGCAAGTTCATACCTTTGCTTACGCTTCACATTATATACCTGCTCGTGCTTTTATGGCCATAGAAGTGTAAAAGTGGCAAAAAATTACTGTTTTGGTAAAATGTAGACAATCAAATACCACAGCTGTACCAGAACTAAAGCTGTCTGCGTAATCCTGCTGTAATAGGTTGAACTTTAGCTATTGCTCTCCGTGGGGATTATTGGAGAACAGCTAGGCGGTTCAGGGGAAGGTTTGCTGGAGTTTCCACTTTTGCTTTGTACCTTTTGGTAGTGAGGATGTCAGTGTTTATTGCTCTCCCAGATATAGCTGGCTTTTCCATGATAACTAGCTCTTTTACACAAGAGGAAGGAATACCTCTGCTATAAGGAGGTTGTTTTCAGGCCTCAGGAGAAAAACTGTTAGATTGAACACACAGTAATTATTTGTTAGCAGAAAAACTCTATGCAAACAAAAAGTCCTTGAGGTATATATTTACAGAACCTACAGTGCTGTGTAACATCAGTCTGTAAAATACTTGACTGCATTAATCCTGTAAATGCCAGCAGATCATATGTTGTATTTGCATTTATTTTTACCATCACCCAGAAGTGTTCAGCCGAGATGACAATGAGATTTTTTGTTTGTTCACATTTAATTCTAACCAGCTGGTGGAAAATACACAGAAACAAGACAATCTGCTCAGTAACACAACATCCTGAGAATGCTGGGAGGCAGAGGAGACTTCCACTCTTAACAGAGGTCTGAAATTACAGCCAGAGGCGATTCACACACACTTGAGTTTTCTTTTCTTCCTTTCTGTTTTGCAAGAGTTGTATAATTCAGCGGTTGGGGTTTTGGGGTGCTGCTGTGTACTTAAGGTATTAACTGTGCTGTGACTTGATAGATACAGGACATGATCCTGAGGCCAAATATATAATTGCATCAATATTGTTCCCATATTTTCCAGTGGATGCAGGACTGAGCAAGAAAAAATAGTCACCTTCTGTTTTGCCTACCCAGGCACCATAGCAACTGAAAGGCTACTCTTAAAACTGTCCTTGTTTTTTCTTCCTACCCCTTTGTTCCATATGGTGCCGCCCATCACACTGTACGAACGTGCAGTTCCATGGATGCCAGCTATCAGTGTGGAGGGAGATGAATTGTACACAAGGTTTGATGACTGACGCTGAGTTCCATAAGCTGTCTGCTTTGATACTTGGCATGCCCTGAGACAGTATGTCCATGGCACAGCATGTCTATCTCTGAGGTGAGACTATGCGCTGTCACCCATGGACAGAACCACACTGAATTACTGCATGCTGACAAAGTGTTCAAGCATGCTGGGAGCTCCGGGGAAATAATCATTCTGTGTTGCTTGAGAGAAGGAAAGTCATAGTTAAAAGAATAGGTAGACTTGGCCATGCAGGTGAATGTGGGAGGTTCTGGTGGACTTGTCAAGACTGCCAAAACAGTTGTCTGAACTTAGACAGTTTAATTTAAGGCACCTAAATGAATAATGTAACTTAAACAAGTTGAGCAGCCAGCAGATTTCACTGACTATTTTGACTATAGTATTAGATGCTTGGCTTGCGTGCACGCTATTTTTCAAATACTGGGAGTAATCCTTTGATATTTGATGTTACTTAAAAAGCTTCTGGATACCCTTGCACCCCTGGTGAGAAGAGCACCTAGAGCTGAGAGGTGACAAATCTCTTGTCTTTTTGCTTGTGTTCTGCGTAAACAACAAAGTACCGTGATGTCGTAGCAGCAATGTGCGGCTTTGTGCGGTGCTCACCCAGAGGTAAGTGACTGCAGGAGGTGTGGGCTGTGAAATAAAACAGTGCTGTTATGGCAGAACACCCTAACCCCCAGTAAACCCTTGTAGGAGTACCCCTTTCAGAGGACAGTCCTGCTTCCATCCTCTTGCC
The DNA here is from genome assembly GCF_011077185.1 of Oxyura jamaicensis. Classification (NCBI taxonomy): domain Eukaryota; kingdom Metazoa; phylum Chordata; class Aves; order Anseriformes; family Anatidae; genus Oxyura; species Oxyura jamaicensis. The sequence continues at coordinate 12,132,359 of NC_048901.1, forward strand.
CTGGCTGCTCTGTCATGGGCACTTCTGAGACTGTGTGCTGCCACGGAAATAGCATCTTCAGAACAGTGTGTGCATTAATCATTCCTCTCAGGTGTAAAGCATGAGGAGCAACAAGAAAGCACACTGGAATTTCTATGTATGTAATAAGCAAATGGATCATAGCCTGGTAGCAGCTCTGTCCTGAAACCCAGTGACCACTTCTCCTCTCTCCTTCTCAGCAAATTACTTTGATTATCCCTGGAGTGTGGCAGCCAAGAGAAGTAAAGTCTTAGCTTGTTCTTTTAACTGTTTTGAAAAAACAACCCGAGTCTTCCTCTTTGTTTTTTCCCTGGCAGTATGTAGCCCCTCTTTGTGCTGCTGGCATTCAGGTCAGCTACTGTCAGAGTGGAGTGGGCCATACTCTTATTTAAAGCAAACATTACAATTCATTTTCCATAAATGCATACTAGCAGCCTTAGCAAATCACTCAGAATGAGCACTCAATCATATGCCTTCATCGGCAAAGTTCGCCTTTCTCTGCATCTATTTTAATTGCTGCAAATTTTCTGTCATGCAGCGTAGAGCATCTTCGCCCTTCTTTTTGTCCTTCTCAGCTTTCATCCTTTAGTCTAGCTCGTTGCCTGCATGCTCTGCAGTTTTCTCAGGATGTGTTATAGGAGGCCACTATGTCCTCCACAGCACTGAAAGGATGAGGCAAGTTGATGTCCTCCTGCATCAGTCCCTGGCCTGATCCTTCTCTTTATACCCTTTGTGTGTTGAGCACTGAGCACAGGGGCATCAAGTCCCTGTTATTAGGGCTCTCAGACCTGCTTCAACACAGATAAATGAGCATATCTTCTGTCCAGGCAGTGTGTTGTGGGACACGTTTCCCAGTCCCCCTTGCTCACAGTGGCACCTCATGATATGCTTTTAAAGCTAGAGAGCTTTGAGGTGCCTTTCTCCAACCTAAACACAGGTTCTTCTGGTCCTTGCCAAACAGTAAGTGTCAAGACAAAAGAATTGTAACAAATTTACTCTTATTCTTTTTTCAGTAATAGTTCCTTTGCCCAAACCACAGCTTGTTTTTTATAGTCTACTATGGATGCTTTTTTATGACTACTAAAAATCCACCAGAGTCTTTTCTGTATAACACATAATACCAACATACAAATTACCTTCCTTTCTGTGTTCTTCACAGCATACAAGCAATGTTGCTTACTTTGCATCACACAAGATGATGAACAGTTGTATTAATACAGTCTTTTTTGACTAGTTAAGACTAAAACATTATTAGCCAATGTGGAGCCTATGGAAAAAAATAAAAAATAAAAAACTAACAATTTTTCTTCTGATCAGACCACTCCTGGAAGAATATGAACAGTTCCTTCTCCACAACAGAGAACCTTCCCATTCTCTCATTGCATCCCCAGCTCTGACGCTCAGGTGTGATGGGAAGAGCAGCACAGCGCAGCACGGCAGCCGTGTGCTGGCCAGCAAGCCAAGAAAAGGTATCCAAATGGATGTTGGAAATTCCAAGTGTGCTGCAGAGTATGCTGGTATGTTACCGTGTATGACACTCAGCCCGGACAATTTACAAATTGACTGTAAGGCAGCAGTAGATGAGAACTCAGTATTTGTGCACCATGCATTAATAAAGGCAGGGGAAGGCTTATCGTCTGTAAATAAAATGCTTTGATTCACTGAAGCAAAAATGTTTGTCATCTATAAATAGGATCATTTAATTCACTGGAGCCATTGTGATACAATTTTACAACAGGACTGAAAGCCATTTTTACTGATGACTTCAAATCAATTGTGTTGTTTGACACAAATTGGTGCAAAACATCATCTGATCCCGTTTATGACTCTCCTACTTCGGTACACTTGGAATGTTGTTCTGTATCATTTCACATCTGTTTAATCGAGCTAATATTCCATCTGCTTCATTGGAGTGATAATGTGATGAGCTCAAACTCAAATTACTGATAATGAACAACTCGTTCATTTCTCATCAAAGAGCTAGCTGAGGGATTAGATTTTTTTTTCTGAAGCCCACAAGGCTTCATTCTCTTCTAAACATTAGATTTTGCAGTAAGAAAAGAAAGTCTCCACTTCAGGCAAAAACATCTTTTGGGACCACAGAATTTGCTTTCAAGTTTCAGCTTGTCCTTGAGAAGAGCTGGTCGAATTGGCTAAGGAAATCACTTTGCTTCCAAAGACATTTGCATCCTCTGCTTCATTTGCCTAAGGATTAAGCATAGAAGATCTTGCTTTTCTCTGTCGGACAATCATCCCCAAATCCTAAGAAAATGAACTTCTTTCTCTGTGGTCCAACGACAAGAATGAATGCAACTGCACTCCTCCTCCGGGAGGTGTCCAACAGCTCCTCAAATCTGAATGAAGCTTCTTTGTACTACTTGCTGGAGGAATGGGCTCTCAACCCACAAGACACAAACATGAAGATGTTTTTAATTCCTCCAGTTGTCTGCCTCATGGCAGGTGTCCTCATTATTCCTTCCATCTTGTTTGTGATCTTCTCTAGGTTTAGCATCCGAAAGGAAACGAGGTACATGCTGCTGGGGAATGCTTTGCTCTGTGATCTGATATACCTTTTGTTCTACGCACTGTCAGCTACTCTCAGCGCAGCACATGTAAGTCTCCCAAAGGAAGCCTGTGTTCTCCAGTTATTCCTGCTGGCAGTGGCTTACTGCGGAGGACTGTTCACAGCTGCTGCCATAGTCTTGGACACGTACATAGCTATTTTGTTTCCTTTGCGCTACGTCACTATTTTGCCTTCTTCACGAACAAAAAAAGTGATTGTATTGCTATGGATCTGTTCGGGGGTTCTCCCTGGGATTTTCTTCTTGGTGCTATCCAGCACTCACAACTTTGTGCCCTGCGTCCTGGAAATGTGCTCGATTCCCCTAATAATAATATTAACTCTGAGTGGGACTGATGCTGTGAAACTCTGTTTCTGGCTGTCTGCTATGGTTATCTTTCTCTTCTTGTCTCTAATATTTTGTTGTTATGCTATTCTTTATTTTAAAACCAGGCAATCAGGTATATGGGAGAGCATCTGTTCCAGAGCCAGTGTGACTTTCTTAATGCACAACACTGTGTTGTTCTTTTATTTCTCTCCACTCTTGGTTCTTTTTGTAGAATCATTCTTGTACGTTAACGTTGTCATTGGACTGGAGACAGGAATCTGGGTCTCCCTGACAATCTGCAATGTCCTGATGATTCTGCCTAAAGTTTTGTTCCCTTTTCTGTATGGACTTCGATACAGAGAGATCTCAGCATCTCTCAAATCCATCATCAGAAGGAAGCATCTTCACCTGGTGTCACCTGCTCCATCACCATCCTGAGGCAACACAGAGAACAGTTACAACACAAGAGTTGTCCTTAACTTGTTAGCGTGCAAGCCTGGTGGAAATCACTCAGCTTCTTTTGCAAGTGTGAGATGTGGGCTGATCACTCTGCCTCCTTGGTGCCAGAAGGGCACAAGTCTTTCATCACATCACAGTTGGGATTACAGCAGATGCTGCCCTGGACAAAACTCTATGCTTTGTTGTGATGTGGGAGGGCAGCATATTTTGGAGGACATAGTGAGTCAGGATCATTTCCATCCATCCATGGCAGATGTCTTCCTGGAAAATAGAAAACGAAAAATAGATGGTGCAAAGCACATGGGTGCAGAGCAAAGGGGGTAACTGCAGGTCTCTTGACAGCACTGCCTACAGGATACAGGATTCTTAACCAAGCAAACGTACTGTGAGCAGATCAGCTATTTTTTTCATTCATGGTGTATTTTTGCAAGGTTGGTAGCCACTGTTCTGTTCTGTAACATGTCATGAAAAATGCCTCTGGAAACTGCCGTACTCAGTGAAACACTGTGCTTCACCTCAGGCGGTGTGTCAGTGTACTATCTGCCTTATGGATTCTGTCTGACAATGTGCAAAACACTGTGTTTTTGTAAAATCTCTGTTTGATGGGAAGTCATCTTTGATCAGTGTCTGTCAGGCAGCTCGGTGAGGGAAGACGAGCAGGAGCAGCGGGTGGCAAGGGGGCAAGCAGGCAGTGCCTGCTGCGGGGTGCCAGGCTCAGCCCAGAGCCCTGGGTCCCTGCCAGGTCCCTGCCGGGTCCCTGCCAGTGCTGCCAGGTCACAGACTCTCTCTGCCTTCTCTGTTCTTAAAGCAATACCCCAAAAGTGCTGTTTGTGTGTTTGGGGTGTTTCACACTCATCTGAAGAACGGCACTAAGTGGGAGTCAGGAGATCAGTGTGTGGTTGCACAAGGTGTTTTTGGCAATGCAGCCTGAGAGGTTCCTGCTTCTCTCCCTCTCCCCTCATTCCCCAAGTGCTGGTTACTCTCCTCACTCCACGGTTTGCAGATCTCCCCAGTCTGCTAATGCAACTGCTCATGGGGTTGCAGGCTAAAAATATCCCTCCAAAGAGAAGTAGAGTTGTTTTCATCTTAACCAAGATTATCTCAGGGATCTGTTTATTAGCATGTTCTGCAAAAATCTGTGTCAGCACAGCTGAGGGGGTGACAAATTTCATGTCAGAGGTGGGGCACCTAGGGGGGCTTTGCTGTGAAGGGACACTTGTGTAAGAGCATCTTTAAGCTAAAGTTGTTGCAAGTGAAAAAAAGAAAAAAAAAGTATTAGTGCATATTTGCTTTAAGCATGGTTCTGTGCTTCCCCTATTTTTACCCAAAGGAACATTAAATTACTGAGTAATTGCTTTGTTTTCCAGGGAAAAATTCTTCATCCTCTTCAATAAAAAATGAGGACCTGACAATTGCTTTTTACTGGCTGCTTTTATTTTTCTCCAAGATGAATGTCCTGTAGACGTTTTCCACACAAGTTATGTTTGTATAAAGCCTTCAGTTTCAGCCTCTAACAAGGGTCTCCCATACCATAGTAAGGATGGGGAAAATACCTGTACAGCAGGTAGGTGCTTTCTGCTGAATTTCTTTAACATGCAGTACGATCAGATATGGAAGATATACCAGTACCTCCCCTGGCTGCTCATATCTTGGGGCAAATCTCTACACCTCTGCCTGTTGTAGACTTACAGGATGGTTTCTCCATGGAAGATTCTTTCAAGCTTTATTGCCCAAAGTTTGCCTGTATTGTAAATTGTCATGAAGAAACCTGTGTAAATGGTACAAAGTAAGGTAGTTGTACATACAGCTGTAGCTGACTGTATAGCTGCAGGTTAACAGTGCTTGATTTCCCTGCTAGCCTGTCGGTTATGAAGTTAACCTGCAGGACAGACTCAGACAAGAATATATTTGCTAGTTCTGTAACTCTTTCTTAATATACACCCCAAGGGTGTGTTCTGAGGCAACAACAAGTTTGGTATCATAACGAAGGACACTGAAAGAAGGAATTGGTGATCATGGCAAGTTTATGTACATAGGAAATTTGTCTACAGTGATATCATAAGGACCAAGCAAACAAAACATTTTTGTGGAAATGACCTAAGAAAGATGAATGCAGTCCTCTTATACGTGTCCTTGAACTCCTTCCTAGAACAGGTGTTTGCCTAAAAGAGTTTAGTTGAAGTGAAATTAGTTAAGTTGAACTGAATTCTAAAAAGGTCATCCACATGGAGAGCTGATGCTGTTTTATTAACTCACTTTAAGGTGGTTTTACATTAGATAGGCAAGATTTTCTTAAGTGACTGCTTGTAGATAACTTCTTCCCATAATGTACTCCTGTGCTGTTTGATACAGAAGCAGCATGTACCAGCACGCAGACGAGAAAACACCGTATACCTGAATCATTTACCTCAGGGGATTTCCCCTGTATATCTGAATAGGACCAAAGGTATCACCAGGGCAGTATCACAGGCACGAGGTTCCTATAATTCTTCTCATAAATGTCTTGAGTTTCATCTTAAAAATAGGCCTCTTCACTTCCCAGAGCTTCAGGGCGGTAGTGATTAGCAGCCTTCTAAGGATGTCCCCAGACAAGCTCTGGAAATTCAGATTGAGACTATTTACCACAGCCCAGCTATCAGCCTCTCCAAGGTCACATAAGGGAACTTATTGGATGTCAGGGTGTCTGCCCAGCATTTTAATTTAAAGTGAAATGGAGAGCAGTTGACTCTACCATGTGATTTGGCAGCTGGGGGCAGTAATCCTTTAACAGATTGCTATAGCGTGAGTCATGAAAGTCCTCCAACTTGTAGCCTAAACGTATTGCACCCCTGGTCAGCTCTTCCCCTCTTTTCCTGTGCCACATTGTCACTGAGCTCACTGCATCTCTCTTCCCTCTTTAAGGTGGATTCGCAGCACAGCTGCATTCTGCCTGTAACCTGCAGACTAGAGAGAGTCTGACCCGTGTTCCCAGGAGCTGGCTCTGTGCCTTGCAGCGCTGGAAAAATCGCTAAATCTGTGCTTAGATCTGCGCCCCAAATTAGAGCAGTTTCAGTGTCACGAGAAACAGAGTCCCCAGGCAGGTAAACGGTCGTACAGCTTTGGATTTAGATTTCCCTTCGTTTGCTACGATTTCAGTAATTATTCAGTAGAACTGATTAGCCTCCTGCAGTTTTAGTAATTGATATCGGAGTGTCTGCTCCCGCTCCATCAGTTTACCTTGGCATTTTCAAAGGGAACTTTGGTACAACAGTAGGTCAGAAGGGAACCAGTGATTGCCTGGTTCATAGAGGGAGCCCTGAGAAGCCAGTGCTGCCTTTCAGCAGCTGCCCTGAGACAGGTCCCACTCAGCTCTTGGCCTTGCTCGTCACTCTTTTTGTACTCTGAGAGACCGTGCATCCCTCAGAGAGAAGCCGTGCTTGTGGCCATTCCCTGTGGGAGGCGGGAGTGTGTGACAAAGGAGAGAGAACACCTGATAGGAAAAGGAAATGACAAGTTTCCTTGAAACTTGGTCTCTGCTGTGTGCGGTCTCCACCCCCACCTTGCTGTTGGCAGCTGAGGGCAGAGCACTGCGAGTTGTTGCTGTTTTTTGACAAGCCTCGTGATGATTTTTGGTGTCTTCATGAAACCACAGATGCTGAGTGTTTTTGTTTTTCAGTATGCTTCTAGTCCTTCTGATTGCAACATAAATCAGAAAGGCACAATATGGACAGAAGGTACCAATCTGAAAGGCAAATAAGACCAACTCTTCATGAACTGCTAATAAAACATCCAAATTTTGGTGGGAATACCAGGAGCTAGGGGAGGAAAAGGAGCCAAGCTATGGTTCTGTGGTCTGATGGCTGTCAGCGAGGGATGGTCTTGCAAGTGCTTGTCCAAGCTCTGCAGGTTTGTCTGGGGAGCCAGCACAGATCAGACAAGAAGCTGTTTTCTGTCTCTGCTAAGCACAGCTACGGATTTTGTGTGCTGAAGTTTATTAGGACAACTTTTTCCAACACAGTGGATTATTTTTATCAAGAAAAAAAAAAAAAAAAAAAAAAAAAAAAAGGCTGCTGATGTTGCAGGGAGAAAATCAGCAAGCAGCTCCTGAGGGCTACTGGTTTTCAGGATGATTCCCAGTAGGAGGAACTGGTCAGCTTTGATGGCAGCTATCATTAGTTTTGGCACCAGGTAAAGGTAGGGAAGTGCAGATCCCCAAGGAGGAAGGGGAGACTCCCCTACCCACCCGCTTTTTCTGTCCCTGCACACCTGCCAGTAATGCTAGCCAGGTCAAAGCTGGTGCCTTGTTCATGAACACCTGTTGAAAATAAATAGTTTTTTTTTAAAGGGCATTTCTTCACGCCCTCTGACAAGCAGAGCAGGATCAGTCTGGACCAGTGTGGGAGCATGAGAAGTGCTGCACCCTGCAGAACAAGGGCATAAAGGAAGAGAAACAAGTTAAAAATAGCTGAACATTGAAGGTCTATAGAAAGATTTAAGATACAAAAATGTGGGGATGAGCTGGAATTACACAACTGAGTTTTGAGGAAAGGGGTAAATTGAAGAGACCGGATTTCTAGTGGGTTTTATGGGGGAAGGACACAGTGGAGCCCCCCTGAGGGGCATGCACCTGCCCCACGCTCTATGCCTGTCCTGCACAGCCCCACACAGCTGGGACAGGCTCATCGGTGTGGCCGGGGGCCCCATGGTACCACCGAGCACTCTGAAACTAGTTTGTTGAAATTCAGGAAGACACATTTTTATCTCAGACCAACATGAGAGAGAGATTATTTTTAATACTGTATAAGGCAAAATGAAGCATTGCAGAGAGGGAGGGAAGCTGGAAGGAGTTGGTGCTCTCTACTTGAACAGATTTGTTTTGTGCAGTGTCCTCTGGTTTTGATTTAATGGTGGGTTGGCCCTTTCCAGCAGCTAGGCAGGGGAGGAGGGATGGGAATATGTTCCCAGCCTTTGGCCACAAGTGTCCCAGAGTGTCCCAGCCATGACCTCTTCAGTGTTTATTTTTCTTTCTCTACAACTGACCCAGATGCTGAGACTTGAGACTCCAGCCCTCCTGGCCCCTTCTGGTACAGCATGTGATAGTCCCAGGGATAAGACTGCGTGCAGTACCTGGAACTGTTTTTCTTTCCAGCAGACTGTTCTGTCCATTTGCATTCCAGGAAGTCAAAACCCACGAGGAAAAGCCTGGGAGAGCACTGCCACCCAGCGGGGACGCAGGCAGAGATGTGAGCAGCCCGGGGACACTGCTTCTCCACTTGTGTACCTCACTAGCGAGAGGAGAAAGCCTCTCAGACAGAAGAGTAAACCACACCAGAACAGAACAAAGGGGAAGCTAGGTTTTGGTCTGCTTTATTAGAAAACAGCGACAATGAATGTTCAGTGGAACAAAGTTAGCGTTCATTTATATTTGCAGCCTGCATTGTCTCTTTCCTGGGATTGACAGCAAGGCTTGCAAATTGAGATGGATTTTTTTTCATCACTCAGAACTGAAAACCTAACGAAGTGTCTTCAAGTGAACAAACAAACAAACCAGTTTTAACTTAAGCTGATATGCCAATCACTAAGAAAAAGCACGGCTTTGGAGGAAACAACACTGAGTTTTACCAAAGTTATAAATCTTTCATTCCAAAAAGCATCTTCTCTGTTTCACTAGTAGGTGCTGCAAATCCAAATAGTCACAATAAATAGTTGAATAAACTTCAGGGCCAGGCTGAGCCAGCTCAAGCATGTCTCAGGGCAGAGATAGCGGGGAAGTAAACTTCCCACCTACATATTACATTTCTTTGCCTGATGGGATGCACTTTATTGGCAGGAGTAAACTACAGCTGGTCCCTTTCTTTTTTTTTTTTTTTTTTTTTTTTTTTTTTTTTTTTTTCTGGAGGGAAGGAATTAAGATAATTTAAGGATGTACTGTACAGAGGAAATGCAAGGGCTGAGCATATATACAGATATTCCCCAGACGACCCTAGTGGCTGTGTTGCCATCCATTGCTACCTACAGCTAAAAAACATCATCATTGCAGTCTGTGCCATGGGGGCACTGAGGTATTGGGTTTCCGTGCAGTTTTCCTGAGGTCAGACAGAAACTGCCCCGGGCACAATCCTACGGATGTGTGTGTAAGACTTCCTGAGGGTAACGCTCCCGTGATGAGACACCCCCCGAGGCAGGACACACTCTTCAGTCAGCTTCTGAGTTTCAGGGTCCCAGCACAGCACTGTCGCAATAACTTCGTTCTTTTCATCTCGGCCCCCGGTGATAAACAGCTTGTTGTTGCAAGGAGAAATCCCACAACTGGCTCTCTCATGGGTGAACTGAGTCACGAGGCACCACGTATCTTCCTGGGGGTTGTACGAGTAGAGTGCTTTCATTGCCCCACCTGGAGAGGAAATGGATATCCGTATGTGCCAGCCATTCCTGTACGAGATTTTAGCTAAACAACCCACTTCAGCAAGGCTCCATTCCTGACATTTGTAAGAATGATTTATGACCCAAAGCTAAGAAAAAACAAGGTCACAGGATACTTTATTGTTCTGACAGCCAGATCCACAGAAGGTCACTTACTGTTCACAAGGCTGTGGAATTTAAGGCCAGAACATGCAGCAGGACCACAGTGCACCCAGCAATGGACCTTTGTCATATCTGCTGCTTCAGCTAAGGACACGACTTTAGAAAAATACAAACTTGTCTAAAAGAGCTCAGATCATGAGGGACTGTGTGTGGTAAGCTGTCGTGATTAGAAATGGATATGTGATTTCTGCACTGACTCCTCTAAAGACAGTGACCACCTTCCCATTAACTACCTTCGGCCTGAATCTGGCTGTTTTTAGAAGCCCCTTCCTCTTTTAGGGTTTTGTTAAACTGAGCTTGTAAACTTCTTATGGGTAAGCTAAACAGAGAGGGGCCTTCATTTTCTCCATGTTTACCAAATCTGCAGTCATTCTTGAAACGTATGGTACCCCTTTCCCAATTTTGCAAGGTCCTTTTCTTTTTAAAAAAAAATAAAAAATAAAAAATACAATGCCTCAGTACCCAAGAAAATCTCTGGAAATTTATTTCCTCCTGAGAGTACTAACAGCTAAATGGTTCCTGTTCTGAAATCTGCAAAGACTGGGTGTGATTTCTACATCACCTGTACTGAATATGGCCAAGGAAACCTAGAAGCCATAGTCTTATTGATGAGTTGCTACAAAGTCTGGGATCCTACCTGTTGCCAAAGTAAGCATTGATCTGTTGTATTGTACTAAAAGTTGCTTTGGACAATATTAGTCCAGTACTGGAGGGATGGTCCAGCCACTGTGACACACATACACACTATGGATCTGCCTTCAGCTCACCACTTACTATTTGGTGATTCTCTGGCTCTATGCCAGCACCGTATTGATGATACTGTAAGTGAGAAACTTTCTGCACCAAGGCTGAGAGAGGGAGAGGAAACTTTTCAGGGCTCAGGTTTTTGAAACAAATGGTCCTCTTCCTTTTGGCAGGCATCATCTAGAGCTGTGTACAGGCTCCTTCCTCCCTCCACTGCACAGCTTACCACTATTAAACTCCTGTTATTCTGTCTTTGCTTCCAGTTCTGGAAGCTGACAGAGTTAGCCCTGGCCATGATCTAGCGAAGAGGTGGGCGTCAGTGGCTCTGCTCCCAAGAAGTGCTCCTAGTATTCATTTCCCTGCATAAATCCCATGTGCATTGGGCTGTGTAATGCTCCTGGGGAGGAGAGGGAGACACAACACAGCCACAAGCTCATGCCCTTGCCACTACACACCCACCTTTGGATGGCTTTAAGTTGTCTCTGAGCAATCTCCAGCTTTCCAAGATAGCTACCATGCTGTCAGGGGGTTTGACTTGGTGACTCCTTACTCCTGTTGTAAATGTACCAGATTCCCATTCTTGGTAGGCTTAGTGGGAGGTCATCTGACCATTTGATTACATTCCATAGAGTTTGTGGGTAAAGCCAACATGCAGAAACAAGACCTGGTGTGTCTGGACAAGACAGAACATTAATGCTCCACCTACCCACAACATAAATGTGATCACGGAAACTTGCAGCATTGATGCATTTGGCTTCTACTGGCATGGGAGCTTTCAGGCTCCACGTGTTGTTTGCAGGGTCGTAGCACTGAGTCTTGTCCGTCGCCAGCTTCCCGTTGGGTCCTCCCCCGATCACATAGAGCTTCTTCTTGTAGCTCGCTGCTGCAAAGGAGCTTACATTGACCATGAGGGGAGCAGCCTGTGTGATCATAAAACATGATTAGTGGCTGTTTTGATTTCAGGTTGTGAAACTGACACCTATAGGGTGGCAGCCTGCTGAATTTTGAGTCACACATCCTTTTAAGGTGATCAGCAGGGTACGGAGAATAATATATATTTCAGAATAAGGGAGAAGTATTTCTTTCTTTTTTTTTTTTTTAAAGACCATAAATCCCTTAATAAAAATATGAGTTCAAAAGCTGTTATTAAAATTACATTGTCAGCAATTAAAAAATTACATTGTCAGCAATTCAAAAGCTAGGAAAAGTCAGAAATGTCAGAAATGCCCCAGATCTCCTTTACATACTTATGTACATCAAAAACAAACAAAAAGAAAACCCAATAAACTTGTTCATAGTGATCTTTGATCTTTCTGCTTGCATGAAAACTAGGATTTAATCTTCTCTTCTGATGCCTAATCTCACTAGTTTCATGGATTATTGGCTCTCTGATACTCTGAACATTTGAAGTAGTTGGAACTACTTTTTCTCCATCCCGTTTACCTTGAAACCTGCACTTCCAACACAAATGTGCAACCCATGGCATATATAATGCACAGGTTGATATATCAATTTTGTATCTTGTATATCAGAGGGATAGTTTGCAGCCTGTGCTCTGGTTCATATATACTGTGGTCTTACTTGGTGCTTTATGGAGTGCCAGCGTTAAAAACCAACTAAGGAAAGGAAAGTTAGGCATCTTTCTCTAGTCTCACAATTTGGCAGGCAATCCTGTGAGTTCTGGTTTCAGAAGGATATGCATTTCTAGAGAGAAGATGGTTAGGGTGCTCCCCAACCAGAAGTAAGTTAAAAGAACTGTAGTAGGTCTGTCTTCTTCAATTTTATGTTTTGGTACCTTAACGTTTTCTGCTTTAGGTATTCCAGATAAGTCACAAGTTGTATGATGCAGTATCTTACCTCTGACCAGCAGTTATGAAATGGATCGTATGCTTCCATGCTGTTGATTCTCTGCAGGCCATCAAACCCTCCAATGGCATACACTTTGCCACCCAGCACAGCCATTTTGTGCCTCCACCGCCCAATATTCAGATACTCGATTTGTATCCATTTGTTGATGGAGGCATTGTATTTCCAGACATCATGCTGTGTTTCTTTGCCACCTGCAGTGTACATGACACCATGACACATGTAAATATGACACCATAGCTTGTATTTCCTCAGAATCTTCAATATGTTTAAATTTTAATAAGGCTTGCTCATAAACAAACCATTGGTCCTACACCAATGCCCTGGCTCTGTTATACAAGGAGAAAAGTTCTGCATTTATAGTTTACTTGCTAGTGAAGGAAACTCTGATCAATTTCTGCAGCAAATATTCAGGAAATAAAAATCACTGTTCCTCACTTCAGCGCACCACAACCTTTTCTTTGCCACTTTGGCACTTCCATTTTAACACCAAGTGAAATGCCAACTGCACAGGGCATGGTAATATGCAGGAGATCTGTGTGCACTGCAGGGGCTCTGCAGGATGCTGAGAGCTGACAAATAAGCAAACGTGCTTTAAATGAGATAGTGGCGACTGCTGCAGTCAGGAGTGCCAAATCCCTTGAAGGCAGGCCTGCTCTGGGGAATTGCCAGTTTGTGCAGGGCAGGTCTACTCAGCCAGGCTAGTGCTTTATATGGTAAATGGAGAAGACCTGCCTGAACCCCTAGTCCATAGTAGACCTGCATGAGTGTTAGAAGTTCTCCTAGTCAGCCCTGGGGCCATATGTCTGGGATCTCATTTTCATACCTCTCCCTCTGGTCTCTTACTCTGCTGATGTGGATTAACTTCGTACTTACACACTGCAGATCAGAATTGCACCCTGTAAATTCACCCTAAAGCTGACTTGCAAGTAAATCTATCTCATTCTAAAGCAGAGAATAATGTTTTAACCAGTACTTTTGTTTCCACATCATTTTAGATGTAACTGGAATACAAACAGAACTAGTTAAGCCTGAAACCCCACGCACAGCTGAGTAGCTTGCTCTGTCATCAGATTAAACATTTGCTTCACTGATGAATATACTGAAAAGAGAATTCATATTCCATTGAGAAAGTGTCTGCCTTCATTGGTATTCTGTACAGCAGCCAGATCACTGCAAAGTGATGGGCTCATCTCTGGGCCAAATAGCAGATTGAATAGGAGATAATTAGCATGCTAGAAAGAGCCGTTTGTAATGCTTTTGTCTAAGTATTTTTCACATGTATGTGTCGAATTTTATTTGCACTCAAATAGCTCAAGTGGCTGAAGGGCCTGAATGCAGCATTCATGTGTACAATAGGGCTGAGAGGCTGCAGGTGTTCCCTTTACCCCCACCCCCCCGAAATCCTCCACTGACATGAGTTTGTGCTTCCCTGCACAGGCTGAAAGCTCTGGCAGGAGCCTGAGCTGGACCAAGGGGACGAATTTGCTGTACATCAGGGAGCAGGGAGAGATTTTGGAGAGAACTGGAGATTTATTTTGTTTCTGTTCTTTCTCTAGACCACAGTTCTTTCTAATTTCAGGAAAAAATGTAGCTACATTAGTGAAAGTAACAGAATGGTGAGGACAATACCTGGCATTTTTAGTTACACTTCACATGTTTCTACCCACCTAGTCAAACCATTCAAACTGCTTGGGGAAATAGTGATCTAAAAGTAGTCATGCATTGTGCAAAGGACTTTCCTATTGTTCAGAAGCTAAAAGAGCAGGGAAGACTCCAAACAATATACAGAGGGAAATGAGCTTGTGGGAGGGGAGATCATGTGTGGAAAGTTGCAAGTCAAGTTAGAAAAGAACCAAGCCACAGGAGCTAGAAGAAAGCAAGCAGAGTGGAAGGAGGCAGATGTTTAAAGGGGAATGAACTGTGAATAATTTGGTTTAGCTGGAAGGATACTGCTGAGGACTTTGGCCCACCCTTTATTTGAGTGGAAAGGGTGAAAAGCAGGTATAATAAAACCAAGAGGGAATGGAGGGAGAGAGGGAGGGAGTGAAAGACATGAGGCAATGCAGAGAAGGAAGACAGAGAGACTGGCAGCAGGAGGAAAGCCAGCTGATACTCACCGCAACGGGGGATGTGTTAGCCTGGCCTGGAGGGAGCCTGGATAGAACATAAAGGAAAAGCGAAGAGTCACTGGAAAAGATGACAGGAATAAGAGAAAGCAAAAAGCCTGCAACCTTGAGAAAGAGGAAAGGGTAAGAAATTAAAGGCAAATGGAAAAGAGACCTCAGCACTCAAGGGTGTGAAGCTGTGAGGGATGTTCCCTAGTCAGGGTGTTTGACTTAGGTTCCTCTCCAGAGCTAACCTTTAATAGAGGGTCTGCCACCAAAGTAAGAAGAAACTCCCTGTGGCTGGCTGAGAGAAAAAAACTCCTTTATTTGTAACAAGGGAAGGAATAATCTAATTCTTATCTCAGGATAAAAAGGTAATAAACTTTAAATTGGAATGAAGTAATAAAAATCTGGATTCCCAAAAGAGGAAAAGCAATGGAAAGTATTTGCATGAAGGCAAATCATACTTAAACAAAGCATTCATACTGTAGCCCTCCCTCCTCTATTCACACATCCTTTCTACTTTCCTGTTTTAAGCAAGAATAGCATTTGGTGGATGATTTTGCAGGAAAAGGTTTCCTACCCCTGGAGGCGCTGCTCTGTATCGTGGTCTGTAATGTGACAATAATTAAACAAGCTTGCTGTCTTTTCTTTTTTTTTTCTTTTTTCTTTTTTTTTTTCCACTGGAAAGCAGATCAAGAACACCAAACTTGTTTTTGACAGATCATCAAAACTAGCTGTCACACTGTAATGATTAACAAGCTTGAGTTTAACCTTTCTGATCATCAAAGTAAAAACTCTAGCTCCAAGATCAGCCTCTTACATGGAGCTCAACTGTAGCTGTGTGGGAAGGTAAACACACCTCCTTGAAGCTCTCAGCATGAGGGCCTGTAAATGGACCCATGCTGTGTGTCTGGACCACTTGGTTTCTAATAGTGCCTTTGGCAGGTAAGCACTTCAACAGTCCTGGACAATGCGCTGCAGAAGTGCTCTCAAAAGTGCAGTTTCCAGCAGCCAAGCAGTGGTGACAATTCCCTGCAAATTCTGGATTGATTCTTGCGGAGTGAGTCAGATTCTGGCAGATTATTTCTACGCATGAAGAGCTGCTAGTGGACTTCTTATAAGAAGATGCTGGAGCAAGCATTCTTCATTTGATGTTTGGTAAACAGGTCTTGGGAGTCTTTCTGTGGCCATGGTCACTGGGTGTTTAGGGTGCTGTGCACAAGTAGCCCTGCATATAGGTGAGTATTGTTTGAAAAGGAATCCTGTGCTAAAACTCTTGCCAGGGTCAGGCAGTGTCCTCATCCAGCACTTTTCTGGAGCCTGCTGAAAGCCAAAGCATTAGGAATACCTGTAGTGCTTAATTCTTCTAAAGCAGCCTCAAGCATGCTCTCAGTAAAAGCTGGAACTGATTGTGAGAACCGTGTGCGCCCCTCATCCACTCCCCAGGTCATGTTCCTTACCCGATATGTAGACTTCATTTTTTAGCGTAATGCATGCAAACTCCACCCATTTTTTATTCTCATTCTCCGTCTCCTGCTCTGTGATTGGTAATTTGGCTACTTCCAGGCGGCTTCGCCTCAATGGATCCAGGCAAGTCACTTCTGCTACAAATTTCTCATCTTTAGTACAGCCCCCTATGATCATAAACACCTCAGACTGGAACTCGTGCATCCTGGGCTTGGTTCTCTCTGTAATAATCTAAATGCAAGCAAAAATGCAAGCAAGACAGAGTGAGTACACAGGGCACTTACACCTACAATTACAGAAAGGTCTGCTGACCTATTTTTTGATTACCTGTTTGGCAAATCATAACTGGCTTATAATCAGCTGAACCAGTTATCAAATGCTCTCTAAGCTGAAAGCCTAGAAAACATCCTAGAGGCATTGCAGTAGAGGTTGCTTTCAGGATTTCTCCAGCACTAGATTTGGTCATTTTTGATTACCTGCAAGGCTCCTTTCAGATCCCAGCACCCTCCTGGGAGCTCCCCGGCATGGCACCGAGAGCTATTACAGTGAGAGCAGGAGTGACAAGGCTGCGTGCATGTGAGTAGCTGATGAGGAGAGGTTTCCTTGGGGCTGGCAGAGTGAGGGCAAGGCAGGAGGAGGGCCACAGGGTTTGTAACTGCCTTGGGGAGCCTGGAGAGACCAAGACTGCAGGGAGTGCTAGCAATTAAACTAGAAATGTTAGAAATTAAACACTCATTATTTGTCCTGAAGACATATGTTAAAGTGTCAAAGCAATAGTCATTCTCTAACATATTTTTTAAAATTTGTTTATTTGTTTATAAGCTTTAATTGTAAGCCAAAATGTGAAGATTTACTTAAAACCAGCACCAGACTCTGAAACATGGTTAGATGTAATTTACTGCCCGTTGGCTCACTCCATCAAACCAGATCTTTGTCTCAGAGACCCTGGAAAAAGTCACCTCCCAGGTAGATGTTCACCAGGAGCAAAGAATGCAGGGGGTGCTTGGAAACTTCTGCTCTGCTTGGAGGAAATACTTGCAGACAAGTGCAGATGAGTGTGTTACTGTGTCCCAAGGTATGCCAGCTCTGTGCTGAAGGACAGAAGGAATAATTGTCTCAATCCCCCTCAGTAATTCATAATGGAGGATAATGTGATCTCAAAGGTAAGGGGAACACATAAAGGTGTTCCTCTGCTTCTGCCATGTAACAGGGCATCTGCCAGCCTGCAGACCCTCGAAGTGTGCTGGGAGAGCTGTGCAGAAATCCTACACCTGGTGAGAATCAAGTTGCAATTGTTCCCTTCTGCATGCCCTAGAGAAGCAGACCATGAAACCCAGGTTAAACACTGTGGCAAAAAGCAGCTTGCTTAGAGTTTTAAACTACTTGTAATATGTTTCTATAAAATGGCATAATGTATCTATATTTAAAAAGATTATTTACACAGACATAGACCTTTTATTCTCCCTATGCTTAACAAATCATTAGGCAAGTTTTGTTAGACATCTCAGACCTTTCTGGCTTTCATAATTATCTTTTTAAGCCATCTGTCACCATTTCCAGGTGTTAGCCTCAGGCAGGATAGCTGGCAGGACTGCCTCCGACGGCTGCCCCTTTGAAGGTCAGTGTAATGAGTGTCCAGCCCTGAGCAACACTTCTTTTATCTGTCCCGCACCGACCTGAAGCACCGCTGGCACTGAAGAGCAGGCCCCAGTCTGCAGGCGCATGGGGCAATGCCTTCTCGGGGAGTTCCCGCCAGGCCAGCCGGCCTTGCCCTGCATGGCTGGGAACCTTCTAACCCAGCCAGCAGCACCCAGGTCACCCTTGGCCTTCTCCCCCTCCAGTGGCTCACATCCACCGCTATCGATGGATCCACAACACCTTCCCTGAGGCCTCCCACCTTCTTCTGTCTCTCTGACTGGGGAGGCACACACATTTCCTCACACTCTCACGTGCCTTTGCTCCGGTTATGAAATCCAACCTCTGGTTGCTCTCCCCTCTACCCCACATTTTGGTCCAGGAGATATGACTGATACCTAACTTTCCAGAGAGGATGGGCATTTGAGGAACTGGAGATTTACCACAGCCTAACTTGAGCAGGCAGGGCAGGACTCGACTGGATGTCAGGACGAGCCTGTCTCTTTGAATGTGGAGAGCTGAGAAGTGAGGAAGATGGACACATCTCTCCTCTGGGAAGAGGCCATCTTCTTCCCCCTCCTTCTGAAAGGTTTCTGCCCATGTGTAATAAATGGAGATGTTCTATACTCAGATGTGAAAGTGTCATTACAACTTGTGACAGAGTTTAGTGTGGCAATTATTTTTCCTTTCTTGGGATTGAAATATTAGCTAAGGTGGTGAGGTGTGAGGAGCAGTACAATTCGCTTTGCGTTTTCACTAGGGAAGTCATTGGGGTTTTTGTTCAGCTCCTCAAGTCTGTGTGTGAAGGTTTGAGCTCAAATGTTCACGAACAGAAAGCTGTATGCTTTGATATTAAAACAGGCTACCAAAAGCTTCCATGCTTTCTTAATCGTCAGGATAACTGGTGAGGCCAACCTTGACTTCTCAGTAGTACCAATTAGTGAAAGGTCAGTGTGAATACCTCTTTTTCTGCCTCATAGTAGTGCTTCCTTCCCATGGGATTTTTGAGCAGAAGCATGAGGCATTTAGAAGGAGCAGCAAATACCTTCATTTTTACTCACCTCATTGCCTGACAGATGGTACATTCTTGCTTCCTGGAGCAAAGGAAAGACATCTGGACACTGTCTAATGAGTTGATCAGCTTCAACAGTCTCTACAAAATACCAAGGGTCCAAAAGGGGCAGACGGACATTCTCCAGCACATAGGGCAAGAGAGGAAACCTTTCCGACTCCTTGTAACGTACCCAGCTCATTACTGTTTCAAACACCTGTGCTTCTTCTGTGACATAAAGGTCATCACTCTTCAGTGTGCTGCAGAGAACATCGGCTGGGAGCTCCAGGAATTCCTCATAGTGCAGGACCTGGGTGAAATTCTGGATAATGTAGTTCTGCACTTGCTGTTTCAGGCTGCTCAGGGAGTGGGCGTCAGCCAGCCTCAGGATGCCGACGCAGTTGTCTGGCTGAAGGGCTTCGGTGAGAAAACTGGCACAAGCATCTACCATGCGAAGGAACTGTGGATAGAAAAAGCATACAGAGCAGTTAATTGTATGACTACAGCACAGGAGAGCTTAGGAGCTCTGCACCAGCCATGCGCAGATCAAACAGAAGAGAGTCTGGTTTTGGAGCGCAGGTGGCTGCAAACACTGTCTGCATTCTTCCTCGCCCCATCCAAACTTTGACTGTCTGAGGCCTTGCAAGGGTGGTGGAAAATGAGTGCTGAGATCTGTGAGGTTTGGACCAAAACGCTGCCCTCCCCAGAGCCATGCTGTCCTGATGGGGGATGTAGCAGCAAGAGATTCAACACCAGCAAATTTTTGAGTTGCTGGACAGCCCAGGCTTTCTGACTAAGGTGTGTTGTGGGGGAGATCTTTGGACATTTTAGTGATCTTTGTTTTCCTTCAAAAAACATAGATGTGCCTTCTACATACATACACATAGATGTGTCTTCTTAATCAGAGTCTTCATAATCAAAGGAATCAAAAGAATTTTCCATGTTTGTGTTTTATAGGGCATTAAACTATTGTCATTAATTTGCTTGGCACAACAGCCCCACCTGAGGGTCCCTAATGTGCAGATCCTGGACCATCAGTGGGGCGTTTGACATGAAGTACAAAGTGAGCTGGGTTGCTGGTGATTATTCAGGAATTGGGGACCTGTTTTGTGTAGGAAGGTTATAAGTTTTTGTCCTGGGCTTTCCTTTGCCTCTGTGGTTTCGGATGTGGACAGGACATCAGTATTTTTTATTGTTTTTGTCAGTGAGAAGTGCAAATAGTAACATCCAGAAGGATGGGTCAGGACTGTTACTGTGCATTTCTGCCCGTGCCTTTTGGGTCCTTTTTCCATCCAACGTCATCAAGCAGACCATTTTAACTCATTCTGTCCCACAGGGGAAAGTTGCACAACAGTAATTCAAGGGGAAAGAGGAAGTGAAACAAAGGAAATGCACTTTTGAGCACTATTTAGATTTGTTTCAGTAATTAGGGTAGAATCTTCTAGACCCGCAACGTTGTGTTGACACATTTAGACTGTTTACCAGAGCTGAGCGATCGCAGACGCTGGGTGCAGACTACCTGGTTCCTGTTTTACATTTAGATGTGGTCAAGAGTTTAGAGAAATGCAACTGACTGATGAACGATGCTACGCATGGTCTCAGAACATGTTGTTGCCATTTGTGTTGAACACATATCAGCAGCACACCATGGGACCGCGGCAGAGCTCGGCAGCCCCTCGGTGCCGGCCATGCTCGCGTTGGCCATTCTCCGGGCTAGCGAGAGGCTCGTGCTGAGAAACCACCAGTGCATTTCCCTGAGGACCTGGAAGGATTTGACCAACACCAGGCAGTTCACAGCCCTGAGGAAGGTTAAGCATTAGCTCTTTCAAAGTTGGCAGTAATGAGATGCAAGAAAAAAATTAGGTGGGATTTACCAAGGTCACCTGTGAAGGCATTCACAAGTCTGGGAACAGACAGTGCGACGTTGTCACCATATGGCCCTGTCATGGTACAGTGCTCTCATTACTGACACATGGCTTGTTCAGAGCAATACTCGTCAGGTGACACCAGAGGTTTTCTCCCAGGCAGTGCTGGTCTAACGGTCACGCAGGCACCTCCGATCGTCCTGGGTCGCTGCACGTGCAGCCAGACGAATGCGGAACTGCGAGGCGTGGGTGTGAGAAACGGCCCCTGCCAGTGGCTTAGCCTGAGACCAGGAGAGTATCAAGCTAGGACTTCCCCCGGCTGCTGCTCCTCTCCTCCGTGCTGCTCTGTCTCCCCATGTAGATACAAAACTCCCCCCAAAACTCCCCCAAACATGCTGGGTGTGCAAATGAGCCTCTGATTCATTTGCTTTCCTTATGCTTTTGGTACTCAACATTTCCATCTTTCTCTCCCATGAGTATCCCTCCTCATGCGACCTGGGCATTTTAAAAGCCTCTTTGAAAGTTCTCTTCCCTGAGAACAGTTTCCCCAGTAATGGGGTCCTTCCTTTAATACCCTTTTGAATGCAGATTCTTACTTGCTAGAGACATCCCATATGCTTGCTTGGTCTCCACTTGTCCTTCTCTCCGAATAATAAAACCTTGTGCTCCCAGTTTAAGTTCTTGCTTGTCCCAGCGTTGATCCAGCCCATCTAATGTAAACAGTGCCAGTAGCCCTGCCCCTGCTCTGACCCCAGAAAGGGAGGGGAGTGGTGGCTGAAAGCCCATATTCATAATCCTGCTGTGTGCAGCATGCTCCGGGGTCAGATCCTGCACCCTGCAGCTGCTCTGTCCCCACACGCCCCGTCTCGTCACTGACACCTGCATCCCCCAGGGGCCCAGGCCGGGGAGCGAAGGGACATGGTGACCCTTGCAGGGCAGCTCTCCGGGGACTGGCAGCTTTCTGAGCCTTTTCTCCCGTGAGCCAGCACTGCCAAGGAGCCCTTCGCTGGCAAAACAGGCCTTCTGGTCTGGTGCTGTGCAGTGGCTCGGTGTAACTACCTCAGTCCAGCCACAACCACCCTTGCTGTTCACTGCTACGTGGCTACAGGGAGCTCCTCAGATAAGTGCCAAGGAGGAGCAGGAGCCTGCTTTCTTCCCACAGCCTCCTCATTTCCAGCAAAGCAGCTCAGGTGCCCGCCTCACACATGCCACGCTGAGGCAGCGGGGTAGGAGAGAGGCACAGGGGGCCAGGAGGAAGGTAGGCAGGTCTGAGGGTTGTGGAATTTCATCAGATGTAGCAGCCCAGAGAAGCAGCTGAGATGCTGGCACTGGAGGTGAGCTGGTGAGCTGTGCTGCTTGCTGCTCCAAGCGGCAGCGGGCGCCGCCTGGGGCCAAGGTGGCAGCAGCCAGTGCGGATGCGGTGGCAGGACAGCCGGCAGCCCGGGCAGAGGAGGCGGCTGCTGAACTCACATTGCAGCTGTGCTCTAGGTGGAAAAATTCCTCGGGGTCACTTCAGGGTGAGGCTTAGCTGTTCGGCAGCTCCCCGCTCGAAACCCTTCACCTCTTTACCCCAGAAGGAAATGTGTGTAAACAGAGCACATCGACGGTGTGGCCTCCGGCCCGCCGCATAGCCTGCCACCTCTCCCTGCTGTCAGTTTTGGCTGCATTTGGCTAAAAGTTATTAGAAGGGATTAAGAGAAGGCATAATTATGTAAAACTATTTCCTGTTGGAAACCAGGCAAAAATAGTTTCTAGAGAAAAGTGGAGCATCTCTATTGGAACCTCGAGAGCTGGGCAAGTTACTCCTTTTCTGGTTCTCTGTCAAGTCATGGAGATGGAAGAGAAGCACTGCCAAAAGCTGTTACTAGTTGGATAAAAAAGTTCTGTTTGGAAATCAGTTTTCTCACATCATTAAGTGGAAAGGAAAGAAATTGCCCCCCCCCCCCCCTCCATTACAATAAATTGAAACATTAATCTTTTTAGCTGATAATATATTGAAATGAAACATTTGACTCTTTTTTTTTTTTTTCCCTTCAGCATAAATAGGAGAAGCAAACTGGCAAAATGCTCATAGTTACTAAATCTTTTTTACACAAAACACATTTTCAGCCCAAAACCTCACCCTTCTTTAATGTGAGGCTTTAAGGCCTTATAAATCATAGTATCCAAGACAGTTGCATTAAGGCTTGGAGTCACTGCTTTTAGTAAAACATTCCTAGTTTTCCAGGTTTTTGTAGTTTGCTTTTCTTGCTCATGGCACTCTCATGATTTTACCATTACTATTACACTGTTTGATAGTTTTCTTAAAGCACCAGCTCTGGCAATCAAATTTTGTCATAATTTTCAAGAAAAATAGGGAAAAGATAAGAAAAAACAAAAGTGTATGCTCTCAATAGTTTCAGGAAAAAAAATAAAAATAAAATAAAAAAAAGCCTGAGGAATGATCCTAAGGAAAAAAAGGTTCAGAAAAGCAAACAAACAAACAATAAAAAACATAGGAAAGTGTCCTGAAAATGAGCCAAAAGTAATCTCTGAGTGCTGCCGGTTTGCAGTATTGGTCTGCTGCTGAAAACTTCAATAAGCTACTGTACTCCTGCCCCAAGCAACATTAAAGCTGTGCCACCTTCTCCTTGCTACCTTAGGGAGCACCTTGGCAGAACTTTCCCTTCTCTCCCCACACCAAGTGCCACAGGTCATTTACCCCAAAGGCCACAGGCTCATCCCAGAGTAATATGTGCCATGTTTGTCAGATTCAAGAATCCTAAGTGCATAATGAACCCTGGTGACCATGCAGTCAGGTGTTCTGACCTTCCTGGAGGTACAGACCGGACACATACACACATTGGCACTTGGCAGGTTATGCTGGTTGCAGTTGGTTAGCAATTTGCAGCTTGGTACCATGGACTGCAATTTGCTAAACCGCACAGGTGATTTACAGGACACGTGAATTCCTCATGGATCAAAGGCTGAGTGAGGCTGCGCAAGTCTGACTTCCCACCAGTCCCCAGCCGGGACTAAAACCCTTTACATCACGAGTCCTACAAAGGAGGATGCTGACTTTATCTGGTGAGCCTAGGCGATGAGGAGGGATGAAGCTGGCTCCCTGCTCCACTGACCTGGCTGGGCTGGGGATCGACCAGCCTTCGTGGGGCCCTGGGGAGCTGCAGCCCTGGTCTGCTGCCTGGTGAGCACCCGTGGGTGCAGCTCCCACAGGCAGAGCCCAGCTGGCTGCCTGTTTGTGCACCCAGACCAGGGATGGGACGGCCAATTTTTACCACAGTGTAAGTGCCTATGAAGCCAAACACCCCTGGAAGCCATGAAATGGAGAAGCATGCAGTGTTGTAACTGGGTATGGCATGGTGTTGCCAGAGTGACAGGAGTGGAACAGTGCATTGGGATTATCTGTACCTGAAAGAGGCTGGCAGCTTCCAAAACTTTCTGTACATTTTGCTTTGTGATGAGCATCTTGCTGGTGTAGGTATAGTCCAAAAGTATATTCATGGTTTCTGCGTCAACTCCTTTAAGTATAATCTTCTCTTCATATTTCTCTCTTAAATCATTACAGAACATGGCCCTGGAAAGAAAGACATTTGTCTTTTAGTGCAGCCCAGACAGGATGAAGCATTCTGAAAACATTTGATTATACAGATTTCAAAACGAAATACTCTGATTGCTTCATATTCTATGCAATTAGCCCTGTAGCAAAGTCATAAGGAAAATCCTTTCATTGTTTTCATACCTTTTGACTCATTTGATAAGGCACGCACAAATGGTTGATACCCTGGAGCTGGACTTTGCAGCAGACCTGGAGCTCCGTGGCAGCAAAAGGCAGCCCTGAGAAGTGCACTGTGTCTGGGCTGATGCTGCAGAGTGGATGTGCCCACACCAGTGTCTCACCTACTGGACTCTTACAGTTGCCCTCACATTTCTAGTACAGGCACAGCTCATTAAGCCCAAGCCTCCAAGCCACTGGCATTCTCCATACTTCATTAACCCATAGCACATGTATTTTATAACCCTGGCAAGGTCAACACCCCAGTGCTTCAGAGATGCAGACTGCTGCTCAGACTGAAGCCTGAGGTCCAGGCCAGATCCGCATGTCTGACAGCCTCACCTCTAAGCTTCCCAACTTATCTTTGATCCCATTCATACCAGGGATAGGCAGGAGGGAATGACTTAGTGATTTGCTTTTAATTAAGAGGCTGGCTTTTTCCTCTGCTAAATTTTGGGAGCTTCGGGTAGGACTGCAGGGTCAGTACCTCTGGGCCAGAGGAGTGTCTAGATAACCATGAATAGGAACTGGTGTTAGCCTGGAAGCCCAGTGTTTTCATGCATGGTGGTAACACCTCTCCTTCAATGGCTAATGCTGCATTTGAAAGGCAACAGCCACATACACGTTTGGCACTAGTCAGATTTTTCATGTGAGATATAATAAGAAGATTCTCTAAGAGCTATTTAAATCCTCTTTGCATTGTGGAAGATGCAAGGCAAACACATCTTCATCTGCATTTTCAATCCATAGTTCTAAGTGTTTCTTGCAATGCTTTTGATTTTATTTACCAGGTCGATCAGTCCCATCTTGCTCACTGCATTCAGGGTGAGATTTCACATCACTTCGAACCTAGCTCAACAGATTAGAAGCATGTGAGCCCTCTTGTAGCTGCACTGGGGAAAACCAGGCAGAGCTAAAGTGTAATTAGTGGTGTTCTTTGCACTGCATGCCCTTCTTTATTAGTCACATAAATTGTTGACAGGACACTGCGACCCGGGAGATGTCTAGAGGTCAAAGGTCTTCTTGGAAAAGTGGTCCCGGTCTTACAGCAAGCAAGCTGTCTGACTGACACATCTTACAGGAGCCAAAATGTTAACAGGTTTTCTTGCAAAGCAGTTTGGCAGGGTGATTGGCAAATGGATGGAAGCTATCAACTGCTCTGCTCTAATTGCTCCCCACCCCTTGTCTCAGCAGAGATTTTATAGCAGAGAAATACCAAAGTGTGTAAGGCTGCATTTTGGTAAAGAGACCAATCTTTTGAGCAGAATAGCTGGGGAGAGAAGTTAGTTGCAAAAGGTGTTCAGCCAAAAGTCTCATTTTCCTTTCACTCATCTCAGCTCACGAGAGATTTTTGGTGCACTGCTCTGATCCATGGCCAGTTGCTGTTGCCCCTGAAGTCTGTGTGTTTGAAAAGCATGAAGACAAAATGCTCCTTAACCTCAGTGGGCACAAGAGTGGGCTCCTCTTCGGCTTCTCCCACTTGTGGTGCTGTTGAATGCTGTGTGTAAGTCAAGGGCATGGAGGCAGGTGGCTATTGGAAGACAAAAGCACTTGGTGCCCACTTCACCAGGGGAATGGGATTTCAGTGCGGAAAGGGAGCTTTGTACAAAACTGCTGCTTCAATTGCACAGAGCTGACGGGCACCAGAACTTGTCTGAACGAGAAATGGGCTGTCGGAGGGTGCAGGTGCTCTTGTTCCTTTTATCTCTTAAACTGGTAGCTCCCATCTTGTATTTAATCTTCTCTGTCAAGGAGGGGAGGCAAAGCTTTCACTTCTGTCCCCCAAAGCTGAAGTGTTTGGTAGCTGTCAGCTGGGGATAACCATCAGTACTGCATGTGAACACCTTCACCCTGTGAACCGATGGGGGAGAAGACCCTGACACCATGCTCCTGGGGACAAATGTGCTGCCTCTGATCCTCTGGGTTTGCCTGTGCTTACCCAGAGAGGTTTGTCATTATTTTCTTCAGGGCTCTAAACCCTTCAGATGTGGCTACTAATTTTGTTGTCTGTTTCTGTGGTTCCCATTCCCTGTGTAATTCTAAGCTAGGCCTTTGAACCAATGTTTATTTTAAGAAAGGCATATCTGAAGTGAGGAGCTCAGGGCCAAATTTAGATGCCTAAAAATGGGTAAATTAACAAAAATAGGTAAATTAGCAAAGAAATAAATTAAGAGTTAGTTTGTGAAGCACATTTTAAGCATCCACCCATGCTGGAATGCTTGTGCTTGGAATTATGAATCTGACTTCAAACAACTGTGCTGGACATTGAGGATGCTCAGGAAAATACTGCTCCAACCTCTCCCAGCCCTGTTCTCCCACTGCCTTGGGTAGTGCAGGAGGGAAGAGCTCCTGCTCCACCATGGCCAGTTGGGGCTGCTCTTCTCTGCTTTGGTACCTTCTCATGGGAGAAGTGAGAGAGTTAATTCTTTTATGTTCACAGATGCAGGAGATGTCAGAAATACTGGTCTACCTACTCTCAAGCAGTGCTGAAGGAAGAAGTAGAAGTTGTTAACTTTGTTTAACCGTGCTTATATCAGCTGCTATGGATTGCTTACGTTATGGCACCCAACGGTCAGGAAGGGGGTTGTGTAATATGCTGCTGCAGGGGACAGCCCATGGCTCACAGGGTCCCTTTGCTTTGCTCCTGTGCATGGGTCTTAGAGGCCCTATAATCGCATGGTAAGTGCTCACAGGAACGGTATGGTTCAAGAGTTTCTTTCAGCCCATGCAGCTCCTGGTGAATGATGGCACAATGAACAAGCCACTTTGTGAGGAGCAGAACCAGTGAAGTTCAGTCCCCTACAGACTTCTGTCCTCCTTTCCCCCTCCACAGGAACCTCAGCTTCCCCTCCCCAAGTCCTCCATTCTCTCTCATTATTCTGCTCGCAGGCATTTCGCCACCTCTCTCCCCGTGTCTGACCAAGCAAATGCAGTGTGTGCCTTGGCTACTTCTGAGCACCCAAGTGGTGGCTGGCCCAGACGCAGTGCTGGTTGCACTCACCTTGCCTCACTGCTGATTTCCATCAGACCCGGGGGAAATTCACAGTTTTGAGATTTCTGCCCCTTTGCCAAGTTTGATCAAAAGTTACCTGAAGACTTATGATAAGAGGCACTGACAGACAGGCAGACAATGTGCTTTAAGGAATCCTAGCTCCCTAGGATGCCAGACCAAGTACTAACAACCAGGGGGGCAATCCCTGCACACATGTGCGAGTGCAATGAGATGGGATGACCCATCCCATGGGCTGAATGCAAAACTGACTGACAGTAGATAGCAGAAACCTGTCTTGACTGTTTTTAACTGTTGAGGTCCCTTCTGATTGCAGTACCTTTCCAAGAGACTTTTTTCCAATTGCTGTTTTTCAAAGTACAATTGCGGTAATTCTTACTTTAATTTGTGCATCTGCTGTCCTTCCTGCACACAATGCTGGTAAGACATATGTAGGCATCTCTGCTTTTAGTTGCATATTTTCACATATATCCATAGTTTTCACACTACCTCCATAGTCCATCTGCAGAAATAACACCTATCTCCATATATTCACAGACATCATCTCTATTATGAGATGACGAAACCAGAACTGTTCTTCGAGGCAGTGCCAGCACAGCTTACTAAATCCATTAAAATTAGCTTTCTGCTCATGTCACAAGTGGTCACAGGTTCTTTTTTCACGTTTCCTCTGTAGCTCTTCAGTCATCTGACCACATCAGCAGTAAAAAAAATAAAAAAATAAAAAATCCCAGCCATGCAAATGTGATTGCCTAAACGATAGTGGAAAATCTGTGTTAATACTGATACTAAGTCCCTCTGTGTGTGTAAAATTTGTTCTTGCTTAGATAAATTATATGCTCTAGTAGCGAAAGAATACAAAATTCAAGATGACCAGAAAGAGGGGGTGAAATGGTAAAATTGCTTTCAAGTTGGTATTTTCCATTGCAGCTGATTTTCGGTAACACTAGGAAAAGTGAAAAATTCCAACTGTTTCCTCCTCAACGATTTTATGTGACATATATTTTTCTCACGGAACGATATCACAGTATCACAATACCACTTCTATCACAGTAAAAATACCCCACAATCTGAACGAATTTCCCTCTTTGCTTGGATCTCAAAAGGATAATATAAGGGACTACGGCTCCAGATATTTGGTTAAAACACGATTTTCCACTTGTCTGCCAACCAATCCTTTCTCTAAATGCCTCAAGCAGACTTGTTGGGTGCTGGTACCAGAACCCCAGCAAATCCACAGCTTCACACCTGCCTTTTTTAAGTCTTTAACTTTAAAAAGAGCCAAAAGGTATCAGGAACCACAGACTCGCTCAAAGCTGCAGAGCTTACTGCCCAGTTTACCCTCCTTGGAGATCTACAGTTAAAGCGTAAGACACAAATTAAGTTTCTCGGTTTGGTTCTTAACATGCCTTACCTGAAATAATTGCTTGCTGCGGCAAGGACCACTCGGTGACAAGAGAATTCCCTGCTGTCCACACACAGAATAACATCTGTGAGGGAGTTTTCAAGCCGAAGGTTCTCCAGGCCGTTCTGGAGCACCAGGGAGAGTCCTGTATCGTCAAACTTGACCTTTTCACCATTCGAGACTTCCACCAGGTCTCCCATTTTCGTTGAACACTCATTGTCCAAAGCGAGCGCGGGCTCCTCAGAGCTCTTCTCCAGCGTGTCGCCCATTTTCTGGCCAGCACCGTCACATTCTGCTGGGGCTTCGATCTAAAAAGAGTCGCTGAGCTTCAGACGAGTCACACTGCAGAAGTTAGGCGGATTTCCTGTCCAGAGCTCTCCGCTTATCTGTAGCTGTCACACACACATAACAGGAAGCCTTGCACTTTCTCATCCTGTTAACACAAACAAAGACTTTTTTTTTCTTTCTTTCTTTGTGAATTTCAGGCAGTATCAACGTGTTTAGAAAGGGCTTAAGATGCCTCTGTATGTGAGAAGATTACAAGTGACAGGGAGGGCCTGCTTCCCACCCTGAAACCAGCCCTTCGCTCTTATCCTGGCCTGCTGGTTGCAGCGATAGGTGCACCACATGGCTATCAGGTCACTTCTGGCAGCCTGGGCAGCTAAGGGGAAGAGGGTATTATTTTAAATTGCTTTTTTTCCAGGTAGGTGGTAACTAATCATGAAGCTGTTTGTTTTATTTTGTTGTTGTTTGTTGTTTTATTATATGGTCACATATTCAGAAAGCCTTCCAGGTGGCTGTTTCTGTCCATCATGACATGCTAGCTGACTAACATCAGGTCACTTTTCTTTAAGGTAAAATCAATGTAACCCTCTCCAGAACATGGAGCAGTATCAAAAAGCTCCCAGCTGAGGGCCTTCAGGCCACACTGCCAGGCACAGTGATGTCTCTCGTGGGTCCGTGCAGCCAGTGCTGTGCCACCAGTTCTGGGTAGCAGTGGAAGCTAAAGGAGAGAACCCAGGGAGCAGTGGATGTGCTCATCCCCATCATCCCTGCTGCTAGAGGCAGCTTGAGTCACATCTATATAGAACTTGCAGCCCCCAGGATGAAGGTGGGTGGTGGGGGAACCTCAGGGCAAGCACCTGGCTGTGGGGATGCCACAGAGGAGAGCCAGGGTTAACCCACGAGAACAAGGCTCAAGTTTTCACTTCAACATAAGACTGAATTGGATCAGACATCGCCTAGCTAAGCTGACCCATAAGCACAAACTGACTGAAATAATAAGCCACACAGCCTATTGAAAGTAACAGGGCAAATCCCTTGACAAGCTCGGGAAGCTCTCACACCGGAGGGTTAGAAAATTGCACCCGCAAAGAGGAGTACAGGGCTAGCCTCTAACCCTGGTAGCCTGAGCACAAACAGACCTGCCTTTGTGATACTTACTTCTAGGAATCCTGGTTTGGCCTGTCCTCAGGTTTTAATTGTGTGTTTGGTTTCCTCTTCTGTCTTCCAGTCTGTATAGCTGAACTAACAATGTTAGGGAAAGCTCAGCATAGAAGAGGGAGGTGAAAGCAGCAGTCAGAGAGGGCTGGATTCAGGCAGTTTTTGTGTGTGGATGATCAAGAGGAAGGAAAGTGAGAAATCTCCCGCCAGCCTTACCCCGTTTCCTTGTAATATGTTTTTCTTCATTTTGTGTAGTCAGTGCACAGCTTTGGCATTTGTCTTTCCCAGCTGATGTAAATGTGTTCCTGCTGCCTTTTATGCTAACTGCTGGTAATGAATGCCTCCTTTTTTAAGCTAGTCCCATCTTCCCTCCAAATACTGATCCAGGAATACAATAAGGAAGTGAACAAGACCTCTGAGAAACAACAGGTGTGGTTTTGAAGTCACAATATTTTAACCCTGTCTTGGGTTAGGTTCTCTTTGTCTATCATCATGACTTTTGACCTTAGGGAGGCCTTATCATCTTATCAGGCCTTTCTTTGCAGGTGAGAAACTTTGTATTTTCTTTATCAGTTTAAGTGAAAGCTGAGATTCAGCAGCGATCTCTTGATTCCAGTTGATGAAGCTTTAAACAAAGCATTAAAAGTTGCAAAAGTCGCAGTAAGATTGTGTTAGCTGTGAGTACTGGGAACGGAAACCTTGCAGTAAATAGGTCGGTTGATAGCTGTGGTATTGTCAGCATGCTGCTCATTAACTGCACTGTGGAAAGGATCTTAGTTCTTTAAGCAAGTGTTGACTAGTACTAGCACTGATCACTATCTGCAGACTGTCTCCTGTGTGTTGCCAACCAAGTGATCTATTTTTAACCCTTAAAATTCTGTTGTTGTTGTTTTTTCTGCCAAGCACCTCCCCTCCTTCCTTTTTCTGTTTGTTTTTATAGGGCCTGGTGTTTACAGAATCCCTTGCTCAGGGATTAATCTGCAAACGTAGGAGCTTTTTTCAGTATTTGGACAAGAACCAGGGCAGCACTGAGGTGAATGTTGTGTTTTTGCAAGTAGAAGAGAACACATCATCCGGGAGCTGCTTGCCCGAGCTGTTCCATCACACAAGTCTGCAGCAGCAACATGTTATTTAATCCTGGGGCAAATCCAGGTTGTTACTTCTTGGTAGCAGCTTCCAAAAACATGCTTCTTTTTGGCCTTTAGAAACTTGTTCTGGCTGCACTCCTACTGTTTTCATTAAATAATTACCTGCTAGCTAAAAGAACCACTTAGTGTGGCAAGAGCTGAAGGCTTGTCTGTTCTTGAGGTGTTTGTCTATTGTCTTTGGTTTACACATATTGAATTGACCTGTGTTGATTCTATACCAGCTTGAGAAAACTGGTTGGAATTACTGGCTAGATAACGTATTCATGACTTCTTTCGCACAGTAAGTTTACAGAGCTATGTAACATCACAGATTACTGCTAGTATGTGTGTGTCTGGGTTTTGTACATGTTTCACCAGCTATATGCAGAGACTACTTTGCATCGTGCGCTGATCTTCTTACCTTTGCATTCTCTGTTGCCCATTGATCATGCTTTTTGCTTAAATGTTGACCTGCAGCCAACACCAGACAGAATTCAGCTGTCTGCTGAAAGCAGCATCTCATCACTGTGGCATTTCAGTACTGTAACGCTGGACTGTGCCAGGTGTATCTGCCTAGACAGGCCAGGAATCCTGGTTCCCATCTTGGAAAGTGAAAGATTCAGGGAGTCCCTGGGAAGAGGCATTTCCGTAAGCATCGACATGGGGCTATGATTAAAAAGAGAGACAGAAGAAGTCACATCTGGGACACTCATCACGAATGAATCAACAGCAAGGAGCTGATACACTCTTAAAGCAAAGGCAGAAACATAGAAGCAGCTTCCCGACAGTTCTTGCTATGTGTTCTGCTTCTCACAGTCCCTGTACAGAGACTTGAATTTAGCAAGCCTGAGAGGGACCAAGAGAAAAAAGGGCGCATGTAGCTGCCTCGATGCCACCCAGCACCATATTGGCAGCTGCATCTTCCGATCTTAGCATACTTCCCAATCTTTATGGGAGGGAGCATTCTTTCATCTGAGGTTGCCCGTTGTAAGGTACCAGCCTCCAACATGAGCAGGAAACAACGGCAGAAGAGGACTCTTGGGAAGTTGGAAAGTCCTATCTTAAGTCCCAGCACTGTAATCACTTCCACTGTGCTGCCCGATAAATACCGCAGAAAAAGTCTACAATGCACAGGACCCTTCTGGGGGGCACAGGGCTACTGGGAATACTGACTGCTTACTGCAGAGGTGGTTCCTGTGTGTGGAAGCAGAGATGAGGACTGCACACACTCCAGGGTTCATCTAACCAGGGCCTATTTTCCAGCACAATGCAAAGTAAGATCGCCCAGGCCTGAGATAATCTTGTCAACCCTGGAAAGTTGCTGGATTCTTTGTTTGTATTTCCAGTATATCGGGATAATGTTCACTACCTTAAAATAATGTCTTTATTTTAGCTATGAGGAAATAAATGTGATTTTTTTAAATATACATCCAGAATTTGTGGACCTAATTTTCTATAAACTGCAAGCTGGCATCTTTGTTTTGATCATAGTTGTACTCCCTCTTCTGCACCAGCATCACCTTCCATTTCAAAACCCGCTCCTTCAGCCTTCTCATATCCCTGCCTCTGGGCACGTGCAGTTGTTCCAAGTTAGCAAACCGTCCTTGTACTTTATGTCACTGGGATGTTTCTGCAATAACCGCTGCCTCCATTTTTTGTTTTCCCAGGGACAGTGTGGTGGACAGGCATTGTGGTCAGGATGAATGACACCAAACTGTGCTATCACCTTGCATGGAGGAGAGGTCCCAGTAGAGCCAAAGAGTAATTTGGACTTACTACTTAAAGTCTGGTTGTTGTCCAACAACAATTGCATTATTCCCCTGTGTGTTATTGGCTATAGAGGTCCTTAACCCTCATGTATAGATGCTTGAGAAATCTTTTATCCCCTTCTCACAGGCTTTTGAGGGAGTGGTAGAGGAAGACTACTATTAAATGAAGTGCTTATTCTGTTTGAAGAAGCTGAACTGCGGTCTGGGGGTGCAGTATGGTCACTCCCAAAGCTGCAGGCAGAACAAGCTAAGACATCATTTAACACTGTATTTTAAGACCTTACAGCCCAAGATGAGATGCACCTAAATGAAACTGGAAGGACTGCAGACTAGGAATGGGGCTGAAGGTAAGACTCATAAGAAATGCAGTAGGTGTGGGCTATGGGAGCTGATGAGTGCTGTTGCCAGCCTTCCCCATTCACAATAGTCTTTTCCTTCTCCATGGAGGAAGGATATTCTTTCCTCAACACCTTACACTACTACAGGTTTTTAATGAGAACAGGAAAGCCCTTCCTCTTTTCACTGTCAAGATATTCAGTCTTTAAAACAAAAAAGCAGCAATTATTTCCATTCCCTGTTCTATGCAAACAGGGAAAGAGTTAGTTTCTCACTAAAAGAGAGGAAAATATCCCATTTGCTCTTAACTTAGTCCCAAATTGCTCCTGAAGATTTTGCCGGCGTTACTCACAAAGAGGTTTTGTCATCAGCATCAAACTCCCTCCTGCTTTAGTTTATGTAAGTAACAAGATGCTTGGGTCACTCGTCTAATGCTGGCTGCTATGCCGCCCATTTGAATTTAAAAGCATCTTCTCTGTATTATTAGTTAATGGCCATTTATGCACAAATAATTCTCCCTCTAAGTAAATTACACCTTTGCTCTCTGTAAGTGGTCACAAGGGACTGTACCCATTATAGAAGAAGTAGAGGCCTGTTGTGCTCAGTGACATTTCGATCTCCTATTCCTTGGGCACCTCTGTCTTCTGCTACAGACAGGCTCTGGTGTTCAGAGTGCCCAGGTAAGAAACGCAGCCCTGGAAGGAAGAAACAGTGCTATAGTTCAGGCACTTGTGTCACAGCTTGACAAAAACATGATCACAACAGTACCACTTGAAATGAAGGAAAGCTGTTCTGAATAGCAAGGGCTGGGAAATGCACGAAACTGCCACTGACAGTGAGTTACACAGAGGGCTGTGTTACAGCGTGTTTGATGTCAATGAAGTAAGGACATCAGTTGGTTTGAAACTGCAGTTCTTGAGTCTATTCACAGAATATGTGAAGTGGCCTGGTGAAATGCTGGCAGTGTGACCCCAGAGCATGGGAAATAAACCCAGTTGCAGATTTTGTTGAAGTCTGAAGCAGTGCTGGCTTTATTTTTCAGTAAGGCTTGTCGATCTCAGCCAGTTCTGCGCACACATACCTAACCGATGAGTTCACACTGGACTGGAGTTCACACTAAGGAGTGAAGCTCCAGAGCTGTGACTGAATTTTGCTTTGGTTTTTGGACTCTCCAAAGCTTAGAAATGCTGGCCCCAGGAATCGGTGTGGTCCTTACATTCTTCGCGATGGATTTCTGCTAGTTTGTAACACAGATTTCTTCTTCAGGCTGTAAAAGCTCTTGACCTACTATTTGGGAAGATCTTAAGAGGAAAAGCCAGTGTGCTGGTCTTTGTGCTCTGTGGGCACCGAAGAGCAGCCTGCCCTGCCGGCCGCTGTGCTGCCTAGCCTCATGCTGCTTTGTTCCCCTCTCTGCAGGGCTAAAAGGATAGCAGACTGGAAAACCTCATGGACCCAAGGCAAAAAACAGTGTTCAAGCAAGCCAGATCTAAAGGTGATGAAGCCAAATGAGACTTTTTGCCACAGACAGTAACAGAGCAAGGGGGCAGGACACCTTAAAAAAGGGAGCTGACATTTTGTGTGATGCTCACAGCAGCTCACAGAATTCATTTCTTTTGACCTCTGTCCAAGGTGGTTCCCGCTGCTGGCTGATGAGGTGCCACTTACAAGTTTCTCTCATTATCCAAAAAATAAGGATGGTGTTGCCAACTATTACTACTGTTGGAACACAAGGGTTTTTCACTGGAAAACCAAAATTTGTGTAATTAATTCTTGGGTCTCATTTTCTGACATAGTGAAGGGCAGAATCAGTCAGCTGCCTGGCAGCCACCTGCTGAAAGAAGCAGAAATTTACATATTTTCCATAGATAAATATATAGATGTTGGTCAAAGTGCAATTTGACTTAGTGTACCTCCACATGTGCTGTCCTGTACAAAATCAGTGTATATATCTGTCTAATTTCTAGTTATTTTTTAACTCCAGATCTATTTTGTTTAGCTTACAGTTGCGGTTTACACTTTCAGCTTGATGGTGAGAAAAATGGTGAAGGCTTGATGAATTTGAACGAGCTCAAAAATATCAATTATAGTGCTCAACTAGTTCCGCATTGCTCTTACAGCAGCTTAAGTTTCATTTCAGCAAGTTTTAAAATGCTGTTAATTTTTTTATTATTTTTTTTTTTTTGCAATTTTTCATCAGGGTGTCTTAATTGTCTCTTTTGCAAGAAATCTCAATGTCTGCTAAACTGGTCTTCAGGCAGTGTTATCAGACAGCTTTCAAGACAATTGAGCAGTAGTTCTGCACAGGAGGGCTCTGTAGCCCCCTCCTTCCTTCCCAGCTTCCAGCTACCTGCAGCCTGTGGGGGAACTGAGATGCCGGATTGCTGGCAGAGTATCTGAGCCGACAGAAAAAATAGCAGCCTGAGCACAGATTATGCTATAGAAATGCACAACCAGCTAATTATTACCAGTAGCAAAAATTGTTACTGCATTTTACGTAATGGAATTATGAATGATCTAAAGTTAGAAACAGTGGAGGTGAATTGTTAATATCCCTATGCAAATATAGATGCTGCATGAAGTATGGTGATCTAAAACGCAAAAAACAGAAGTGCTGAAGAAATTGTAGTAGGTCCTGACAAGGAAAGGAGATTATCCGAGTATCGAACTGCCCGCATGCTGGATTGGAAGGTGCTACACTCAGCAGCCTGCACGTTTGTTAGTTGTTTTTAAAGCCAGTGAGAGTGATCTGGGTTTAATCCAGATCGCGGTTTAATCCAGATCTGGGTTTAATCCAGGTCACTAGCTGCAGCTTTCTGTCTGGGAGTGCAGCACATTCTGGGCAGCACGGCCAGAGAAGAGCACTCCGATTTCCTGGCCCCATGCGGCACAAACCAGCAGTCCCGCCGTGCCAGGAGAGGTGTGGGGCAAGGTGTGCCTGCGGGAGCTCGCAGGCTGCTGGCTGGCAGGGCCGACGTACCCTGCGAGTCTGTCGCGTGGCGGCTGCAGGCCTTGAGGGCTGGCAGGAGCTCGGGCCTCGGGAGACGCTACGAGAGCTATCTGGGGCTGTGCAACACGCCAGGGAAGCCGCCTGGAATGTAGGGCATTGGGACAGCTGCACGAGGCCAGGCCAGCAGCTCGGGAAGGCTGCAACGCTTTGGGTTTGGAAACCATGACAGATACTTGTGCTGGCTGCTGTCAGGGCCGGGAGGTGGAGCCCGGCCTGCCGGCTGCGTTAAGTGTCACCGAGCTTCGGGGAGGGAGCCGAGGTGTGCCCGGCTGCGCGTGGATTTTGGAGGTATGGCACTGGAGAAAGAGGAGAGCAAATCATCAGAGGCTTGAGAAAGCAGGTAACTTCTAAACGTTTGTCACTTCTAATTTTAGAATTTTAACCATAGAAATGCTACTTTTATTTTTCTGCCAATTGATATATATATATATATTTTAATGTAGTTTTCACATTAAAAAGAAAATGGAGAATTTTCATCACGCATTTTCCATTTCCTTGATACCAGTCCCAGGGAAAGACAGAAGAGCTTCAAAATTTCATACTCTTGTCAGTGTGCTTCAGTGTGAGAAAAAAAAAAAAAGGATATTAATAGGTTTATTTTAGGAAAAAAATACAAAAATAATGTAAATATAACAAGTATCTAGAGAAATGAGATGTATTTGCCTTTTTATTGCTTCCTGTCTACAGTAATGACCTGTTCCTTGTTTCACTTCTCCTCTCCTTTTAAAATTACAAAATACTGTCTCATATATAAAAATTTTAATAAAAAAGGCTAAGAAAACCTGTCATACTCTATGCAGTACTTCACGTATTTCATTGTTCCTTCAAGATTCAGTACTGGATTGATGTATACTAGAAAAGTTTAATAGCTGTCCGTGGCATGTGAAAAGAATCTGTTTATTATCAGAAGCTCACCACCTGACCAATCTTATTTTTACAATCGTTTCTGTCTAATGATACTGCTTATGAATAGATGCGTAGGGAAGGCTTAGGATCAAAGAGTAAACCACAGATTTCACAATGTTTCCTTGGCAAAACAACATGTTGATTTGGCTACTGCACTGGAATCTCCAGACCTTCATTAAGGGTGTTTTTCCTGGGATTACATGGGCTGCCCTCTTCTTTTTTGCCTTCCGAAGACAAACCTTTGTCCAGGACCAGCGATCAGCAGTTGTTGCAGGCTGGCTTAGCACTTTGAGCAGAGCTGAGCTGTCTTAGAGAAGCACACAGCTCTTTTCTTTAGAGCTATTTCAGGTCCGGGAGCAGTCCCATTTTAGGCCTCAGAGCAGGTCTCAAAGCCTTGTTTACGAAGGAGTCGGTGACCGGGGCATTGATCCGGGCTGGGATTTTGTGTGCCCTTCCAAAGCAGCTGCATCCACACAGCAGCTGTTTCCACATCGCTCCCTGTCCACTCATGCCCAGGGCAGCCTCTGCTTTCAGACAAGGGACACGGGCTGGGAGTTCAGGCTGGTTAGTCCCACCAGTAATTTCTGGAGAACAGGGGGCTTTTTTCTGTGCTGCTCTGCTGGAGGCAGTAAGCCTGGGATTTAAGAACAAACTTGTCGGTTGTCCTTCTGGTATCTGTCTTTTGAGAGTCAAGTCCTGTCACTCATCTTGGAGAAACACTGCTTGGCATGGCAATGCTGTTAATGGAGAAAAAGGCAGCTGCACGTGCGGTACAAAGGTGCCAGTCAGCAAGCCTGGCTGCAAGGAGAGGAGGGAAAACTCACGGAGCACCTGCAGAACTAACTCTTCCCGGATTAACTTTACCTTTTGAAGTCTTGTTAAGGACCAAAGTGAAGGGGTAGCCAAAACTGTAAGGTGGCAAAGGCCATGTGGAGGTTTGCCCCAGCATCACCGCTGTGCGGAACCTCTCAGCATGCGGGGTGGCTGCTCCTGCAGCTGGCAGCTTGTGACCCATGGCCACAGCTAGGTCCATGCTGACCAGTGGGTAAACAGGTATGGTCCTCACCCTGCTGCCAGAGGTGTACCAGAAGGAGCTGGTGGCATGGATCTGGAGATGCTACCAACTGGTAGCCTTGCAAGTCTGAGATTCCCAAACTGGGGACAGAGTGGCACGCCCACATCAGTTCAAAGTCTTGTTTTCTTGAAACCTACCTTATAGAAAACCTGATATTCTGCTTTACCAGCAGACAAAGCTTTTCAGTCATTTGAACTGGAGAAAGGATTTATTTAACTTGAGAAATGCCTGAAGGTCTTATAGATGAAGAGGTGCAATGCTCCTGCCTATTAATTGGTCCCAGCATTGCCAGATGGTTTGAGGAGAGAGCTATTAAGTGTGGCTGAAGGGCAGAGCTGGAGCTGTGCAGTGCTCTGCCGCAGTGTGGCACAAAACGAAGGCTTGTGGTGTAGGAATCAATGAAAAAATACTATTGCCCTTAATGCAAACATGAAGGAGCTGTGGTTGGGCTTGTGGTTACGGGGCTGGGTGGGAACATTTTCTCTGCTGCTCAGGGAACTGTTTTTGCAGGTACCTCGCTCACTCTTGTGCTAGGTTAGTGACTGCGGGTGTTGGCTCTCTGCCATTCTGCAAGACCAGCTCCCTTCAAGTCTTCGCCTGTGTGGCTAATGAGAGCTCCAACAACTTTTGTTTCTTTGCCTCTTTTTTCTCCCTGAAGAGAAGATCCAGACAAACACTGGCAGATCCTGTCCCTGTCTCGCTGGGTTAGGCACTGTTTTCATGTTCTCTTGGTACTGTAAGGGCCATAAAAAGGAAATAATTCTGTGTTTATAGCAGCGGTGATGCAACACTCGTTCTTCTCAGCTTTGGAATTCCACTCCCAGTCTTCTCCCATGCTTGGGAGATGGGAGATACTGGGTGGAAAAGTAGACACTTCCCCTCTGCATGGGAGGACTATTCCCATGGGCCTTGTTTTGAGGCTCGTGCAGTGGCGAAAGGCTGCTGGGATGAGCAGGAAGAGCAGGATTTGCATGGGCTTGGAGCCTGGGCTGGCCAGCAAGGACTGGCATGCACAGGGGGGTGCACAGTGCTGATCGCAGGGCTGAATCGGTAAAAGTGTCGCCGATGCTTTGCCAAGTGACTCTTGTCCTTCATTGCGGTACGTGCTGCCTGTAGGCCCTTCTCTGCTGCATTCAGGCAGGTGCTGAGCATGTGGGTGGTGGGACTGCGCCCCAGCCCCAAGAGACGCATGTGGCCCTGGAGGATGTCCCATTCTGCTCCTTGGGACACAGCCTGCGCTCATCCTGACACTTCGGCAGAAGATGGCATTACCCGGTGCAGCTGCCATTTTAAACAGGTGATGGGAGGAGGAGAGGCTGACAGGGAGCGGTCTTGGAAAGTCTCCTTCCACCCTGAAATGCAGGTACCTGCTGGTTATCCACAGCAGGCTAACGCAAGTCAGTGGGACCCACAGAACCCACAGAGCTTTTGGCAATAATATAATTATTGCCATATTTATATAATTTGGGAAATAATTTAGCAAGGTTTGTTGTATTCCCTGTACTTCTTTGAGAGAGGTCTTTTATCACAGGAAGAGACTTTGCGGTACCCTTATCCTCATCGAAATCTAGCCTCTCTTTCAATGTTATTTCCATACACCTCTTCATTTTCACATACTGCAACTTAGTCAGCCCTTTTTCCTGGCATACTCAAAAAGTAAATTCCTCAACAGTTACTGAACTCACTCACAAATTGCTGTTAATGTCACCTTTCCTTTTGCTCAGTGCTGACTGTCTGTAATCTTGCTGAACGGCTGCTCTTGCTACTTCTGGGTTTTGTGCCAGCACAAGGACATACAGTGATGTCGTCACTTCACACATCTTTCTTTTCAAAGCTTTCTGTCCACTAAAACTACTAGCAACATGAGAAGCTATTCTTCTGGAGCTGAGAGGTGTTTGCATCGTTGTGTTGCACAGCTCTTCGTGACACTCTGGCCTTCGCTTAGTCAGGGTCAGTCATTAGCCTGCCCGCGTTCTCTACCTTCAACTCTAACGTCTCTTTTCACTCTCTTCTTGCTCTGATACAATCCCTGTGTTGCGTTGAGGCTTGTTGTCTCTGTTGCTCTCTGTTCTCCCTGCTGAGTGATCAGTGCAAGGGGTTTGGTGTTCAGTTGTCACCTTACTGCATGTTCTCCTCCAGCTTCCTGCACTCAGCTCTCAGTTGCTGAGGCTCACCTTCCTCCCCTCCTTCCTTCAGCTCAGGGCCCTTCCTTGGACTGTTTAGGGTAGGTGTCCATTAGCAGTCAATAGCTACTAAAATAAATCATGGATTGTCCTTGGGTTTTGTTTTCTGTGTGTACTAACTACCTGAAGACCACTGGGGTTTGCTTAATTTTAGAAAAGCCCGATAAGGAGTTAGGACGCTCCCCACAACAGAGGAAAATTCTCAGGACCATACTGGCACAGGACTTCTTAAAATAGTTAACGTCTTCATCCGGAGGAATGCACTGACCCGTTTAGGTGGCGCACTGACTGCATTGTTGAAATGTGTGTGAAAAGTGCCTGACGGCGGTGGTATTCAAATACAACACCACCAGAAAAACACATGAACAGCACTGGCTGTGTGCCAGAATGTTCAAGTAGGCTTCTAATTTTAGTTTAGAGCTTTCCAATGGCCAGCTGTAGATACATCAAAATCTCCAAAATCCCTGACCTCCTCTGAAAATATTGGCCTAAATGCTTTACAAGTAATTTACATTGTTAAAAAAGTATTAACAAAGCTTTATAGAAATGAGTAATCTTTAATAATTGGCTTCAGCTTCTCACGCTGCACACAACTGCTTATTTTGAGAGAAATGCTCAGCGCAGCTTGAAAAACAACAACCAATGCCCCTGCTAGCAGAGGAATGAAGACCAATAGGATGTCATAGCAACTCAGCTATCCCTAATTTCAGTGACGTTGGCTTTCAGAACTGGAAGTGCCTGGATGTGACTGGATGCATACATGTGCACATTATGAAACAATTGATTGCTCAATGAGTATTTTTAATTAATATTTTCATTTTAAATGCCCCATTTACCCTCTTCACACAAGGTATTTTTGCCACGTGCAGCTTTGATTGGAGTAAACACACTTCCTTCAGATAGCTCCTTCAAGCCGACTCATTGATATCTTTTTTTTTTCCTTCCCATGACTCATCCTTTAATCCCTCTTCTGTTTTCTGAAGTGATCTGTACACAGTCGTAGCAACCCCAGGAGTTAAGAATCAGAGGACTGGGGCAGACAAAAGGATGTATCAGGTAAAAAGTTCTGTGTTACACAGAAATATTCTTCTTAGTCCATGTACTTTTTGGACCTAATGTCTTTGTAATAAATAACGCTTCAGGTTACTAATTCCTCTATCTTCAGTAGGTAAAATAAGTTATTGTAATGCAGATGTACTAAACAAGGTGAACTGTCTGTTGATTTTGTTTGCTGTTTACATAGTTTGGGGTCGTTCTTGCAGGAAATGAGAAAATTGACTGAACAGTCTCACAATTAAACGTGCTAAGCAGTTCTGAGTTTTAGCGCAGCAGGAAAATGGTTGAAGGCTTCATTTTTTTAAATGTCTTATTGAAAAAGATTAACATGCCAGAACTGATTGACATCTTCAGTCTATTTTTAGAAACTTAGCTTCTTAATTAGGGATTTAAAATCTGCTTTGCAAAGATGCAATTTGCCTAACTAGGGGCAAAAGTGGAGCTTATGCAGCCTACGAAAACCTGAGGCTGGTTTGCTCCAGTGCGGATTGACCTGGGAGGCCCAAGCACGTTCTGCTCCTCCAGGTGATTTCTCCAGTGGAGGAGCTCTGTCAGGCACTGCCAAGAGCACAACACGGCGTGCACTCCCGGCGGAGGGTGAAGGGAGGAACTGGCAGGGCTGGCCTGCGGTCAGAAGACTGTGGGTTCACTGGAGGGTAAAGGTACATTATGCTTGTGATTGATACCCAGAATTTAGGAGAGCGAAGAACGTGGCACCTAATTTCTTCCTTTCTCTCAGCAAGAAGTGGCCATACGGAGAGGGCATCCTTCTAGGAAGCAAAACACAGCGTTACCTGCCTGCAGCAGCTCCACAGGGTTGCGTAAGGCTCATTTGGTGCCCGGTAATGAACTTAATTTAAGCATGCACGTCCCTGCCCTCGCCTTCTTACTCTGCACTGCGGACTCGCAAGTTTGCTTATGCTAAAGGGCAGAGCAAAAATAAATTTCCATACTCCCAGGCATGTTCCATCAGCCTGTGCTGGAGCGCGGGCCGCTGTCCAAATAGTTTGGCTATGAAGTGAGTTTGGGCTACGGGACAGGCTCCGACCTGCCCTTGAAATGGCACGACGATGACACCGGGGTCCTGCTTTTCTGCTTGCAGCCTCCGGCCACGGCCGCACGCCCTCACACAGCCCTGGCCGCTGTGCGGTGGGCCGAGAGGAGGGCAGCAGCTGGCGAGGGGCTGTGTCCCTGGGGAACGTGAAATACAGGTGGGGCACAGCTGGGGCTCGGGCAAGGACCCTCCTTGGCACTTGTGTACGAGGGATGCCAGGGGGACCCAGGGGGCCCTGCCCAGGGCCTGCGGGGCGGCTGGGGCCGGGCGCGGTGGCCGTGCCGTGTCGGCCCCCCCCTCCCCCCACGGGACTACAGCTCCCAGGGCCGCCGGCGGGTCACGTGGTGCCGCCCGCCGGTCACGTGCCCCGCCAGCCCCTTTGTTTTGAGCGGCGCTGGCAGCGCGACCGGCGGCGGCGGGGAGAGGCCCGCACTGTACCGAGTCTCACGGCAGCAGCGGCACCAGCAGCAGCGGCACCGCGGGGCACAGCGCGGCCCGACCCGGCCCCTGCTCGGCTGTGAGTGCGGCGCGGGGGGCGGTTGGCGGTGCCGGGCTCCCGCTGGCTGAGGGGCGGCCATCGGGCGCAGCGCTCGCGGAGGCGGAGGGCGGCGCGGCCCGGCCCGGCCCGGCCCGTTAGGCGCGGGGCGGGGGCGCCACGGCTTCGCGGCGATGGAGGGGCCGGCGGGAGAACCGATGCCGGGCCGTGCCGGATGCCGTGTGTGGGGGGTTGTTCCGACCCCCGCGCGGAGCGGGCGGCGGGGCCTGGCCGGCGGAGCGTGGGGCCGAGCGGGGCCGATGCTCCCCGGTGCCCCCCGGTGCCCGCGGCCACTCCGCCGCTTCCGTCTCCCCGCGCCCCCCGGACGGCAGGGGTGGAGGGGGGGGAAGAGCCCCCGCGGACGTTGATTGGGCAGGCGGGCGGGGGGAGGCGGGGCCGCGGCGCGGGGCTGGCCGCGGATTGGTCGGGGCGCGGGGGGGCCGTCGCTAGGGCGGCCCGGGGTGAAGGTGAGCTGGAGGGCGCGCGTGCGCGCGGCGGCGGGGGGCGAGGGGAGCGGGCGGCGGCGGCGCGCGCGCGCGTGAGTACGGGGGGGGGGGGGGCGGGGGGGGCCGCCATTTTGTGCTCGGGTCGGCGCCGACCGTGAGGGGAGGGGGGGCGGCGGCGGCTTCGGGCTGTGGCGCTGGCGGCGTGCCCCTCGTTTACCCCTTTCGTTTACCGAAAGGTTACCTAAAATCTGCACCGGATAAAGGTGTTCTTACCTTGTTGCTTCTTTTTTTTTTTTTTTTTTTTTTTGCATGTGCGTGTGGTATTTTTTGGACTTAATTAATCATAGTCTCATGTCCGAATCAGTTCCTGTTTTTGCGCGATGATTTTTGAGGACAC
The DNA here is from genome assembly GCF_011077185.1 of Oxyura jamaicensis. Lineage (NCBI taxonomy): Eukaryota > Metazoa > Chordata > Aves > Anseriformes > Anatidae > Oxyura > Oxyura jamaicensis. Next base: position 12,176,548 of record NC_048901.1, read on the forward strand.
TTAGACTTTTTATGTGTCATGACCTTGTTTATTACTGAATCTTGGTATTCAGAATATTTTTTACCCATAGTGCTGACTTACATTGTAGTAGAAGACTTGAGTGTCATCCAAACACTAAATTTATCCTGCAAAACAATAACTAATGATAATAAATGAGTCCCTCAGAACCAGTATCTTTCTTTATATATATCACAGAGAAGGAAAAGGAAATGCTGTGTTTGCTGGAGGGAAAGCTTATGCTTTTTTCTATTTTTTTCAAGAACTCTGAGCACACGCTGTGGGTTTAGCTAGCGTGTTGCAGTTGGTGACAGTTACTGACTGGTGTCTGTGGTATCCGTACGTCTGAGATAAGGCACGCTTGCAGGTCGTGTTGTTTTGTTGTTTGAAGTTATCAGCCAGACCTGCACTGGAGTTACTGGGATTCGGGATGGAGAGGGTAGAAAACTTCATTTTTTGACTTCAGTTGTGTTACCTCAGGGGAGCTGTTAAAAATATCACGCCAGGTCGCGGCAGATGTGATGCTCCGTGCCTGAGCTGCTGCAGGGCAGTGCTGGGGCCCAGGGATGGTCTTTGCCCTTCCCTGGGGCAGCTGCATGTGTCCAGCACCTCCTTTTTCTCCCTGAACAGATGGTCGCTGGTCCTGCCATGCCACACAAGTGCCAGCGTTGACGTGAGAGAGCGGCGGGTGCCGGTACTGGGTGGAAGCCACCTCCCCTGGCAGCAGCAGAGGCTCAGCTTCAGGTACTCTGAAACTGCACCCTTAGGGTGAGCTTTGAGGGTGAGCTCAGGCACGCCTGCTGGTGAGCTGTTTGCGAGCAGCCTCGCCTCTGTGCAGGCTGCACGTTTATCCAGTTTCTCTCCGTCAGTTCTGCTTGTGAGCCGAGCTGGCTCTGCGATGAAAAACAAAACAAAATCACCCAGCACGTGGTTAGCTGTTGACAGAGCTGTGGAGGAAAGGGGAGGGATAAAAAACATGGGGGTGTTGCTGTGGAGGCAGGATGAGTTCAGAGTAACAAAGTAATTTGTACAGGAACAGTTTACTGATACAAGGTGTCAAGGCAAACATTCTGTCTACCTGATTTACTGACCTCTGAATGACAGCTATCCTCAGGTTATTTCTGAGGAACCTCTTCTGTAGGCAAGCCCACAAACAATGTAGACTGTAAGGAAATAGAGGAACTTGATCTTCAGTAAACCCAGCTTAGTCCAGAGATGTGTGTGCAGGTAATATTCATGTAAGAGCCATGTCTGTATTGTTAAAGCATTTTTAAAACCTGTTGATGTAAGTGTAATTATTTTTTCCTTTCCATTTCTTTTGAACAAATAGTATCTTTTGATTGGTTGAAGGTCCTTTCTTGGTGCCCCTTACTCAGACAAGCAGTCCAATGCATTCTGTGTTTTTTTTTTTTATATGTCTTGTAATAATTCCCAATAGCTGCATTTAGGGATTATTTTTTTCTGCTTTGTCTAAACTTACTGTAGAGATCTCAGTGTGAAAGTCGCCCAAGAAATGCTATATAATGCAGAGTCTGCAGGCATGTGTAGTTATCTTTGTATACACTGAAGATGCAGTCAGGTATATCTTCTTGCAAATTCCCCCCCCCCCTCTTTGTGTGTTAGACAGCTCAGCATCAGGCACAGATTCCCCTCTGCTCTGCCAGCTATGAGACTGAAAGATGGGGCAGGCAGCTGGAAGTAGTGGCATTTTAAGACTGCCAGAGCAAGATTTGCAAGAAGACTTAACTGTAGGCATGTCTGATGGAGCTGAACATGTGGTAGTGTTATTGATACTCTTACATAATTACTTAGTTTAAACAAATCGACATAAGTAATTGACTAGGTAGAAATTGAATCCTTGTATATTCAAAAACAGTTCTTTCTGCAGTGGAGTTTAATTCTCTTTCCATTCTGGTCTCTTATCTGTGATGACATGGTATTTATCCCCGGCTTAGTTTTTGCTCCATGCATTTTTCAGTCTTCCATTTCTTTAATCCATTATGGCATTTAAAAACAAACAAAAAAAACAGAACCACCATCATTTGCTGATCAATTTTGTCTTGCTCCAAGTTCCCAGCATAAAGATGATGTTGCTTCTTCGAGTAAGCAGTCTTCACCCAGAGGCTTTATTTCCATTTGTTAGTGATTTTGTTATACGGTCCTTTTAAGACTTTTAACTGCTCAAATAATGAGATTGATTTTTTTTGAACACGTTTTTTTGCCCTCTCATGCAATATGCCAGTGTCTTGTTTCTGATTCCAAGCTAGCTTTGCTTTGGAAAAGCTCCATTAACTTCAGTGACATTCTGGCTTAAAACTGTGACACCAGAATCAAGCCTTTAGTGTTTGTTTTCATAGGTATATTTCCCTTTTCTGCTGCTGCTGCTTTGTTTCTGCCCGCTTTCTCACTCTGAGTAGCGTGGAGTTAACTGCAGATCAAGCCCCGGGTAAGGGTTAGGGTGTTAACAACACAGCTGCTGAGAGGGTGGCTGCAGCAGTGGTGGTTGTTGTTCTTGGTTTTTATGTGGCCTGCGTCATTACGGGGTAGAACAGTTGTGAAATATCTTGGATAGAGTATCTGTTGCAGATCAGGCTGTGGAATTACGCCTTGTTAACTGATTGCCTCAGAGAGATTTTACTAGATATGCTCATCACAACAGTGTTTTTCAGACAGTGAAGTGACACTTGATCTCATTTTAATTCAAGTTAAAGGAAGTGTTTTGTAGAACAAATGAGCCGTACCAAGAATCTGCCTTGTAAATACGTGTGAGAAATTCTTTATGGAAGATGAGAGTTCAGAAACACCTTTTCTCAACAAGTAGATGTATAACAAGTATTCTTGGTCTTTATAAAGATGGTATCTTTTAAAGGTGCTGTGTTTATTTAAAAGAAGTTTTTTTGTAAGGAACAATGCCTTTTTTTTTGTATTCTATATTAAGCGATGATGCAGCCAGATTCGGATTGGGTAATTGCAGCTCTAAAGACACTGGCATGTCAGGAAATGAAAATTGAGTTAGGTGCTAATGTTTACTGGCTGTAAGTGGGGAATGAGGGAAACTGAGCATAATCTCTTAGATTATTTAGGGAATAAATATTTCTGTAAGTTGTAAAATAATTCAGTATCTGTCTTTCTAGACTTGAAAGTAAGTGCATTTGGAGTGGCATCTTTGTCAGCCCTATGTGGGCGTTCTGCCCAGCTTCTTGCTGCCTCAGTATATTTTGGTGGGTAGTCATCGAGTTCATTTTAAAGTTCAGGAGCGGCGAAGAGCCCTGTTGCTGCTAGATTGGTTGATCATGTTATGTCTAACATGCAGTATCTGCAAAATCAGCTGCGTTTTCTTTACCTGAAAACTTTAGATTTGGCATTTACCAACATAGTATTTTCGCAACTTCAGTGCTCTGATAGTACTACTGCGTGTTTGTGTGCCGGGGGAAGTTGTACACTATGCACTTGAAAGTGAGCAGAAATGTTGCTAGTAATCTTTTGCTAGTAGTACTTTGGAAAACAGAAAATCTGCTTTTACTTAGTAGATAGCCCTTGGTCCCAAGTTTCAGTATTTTTATGCAAGTACATTTAATCATTTCTCCATTCTGTTTTGCACATTAAATTAGTGGTTTACACTCATAACAGATAGTATCTTATCAGATACAGTCTATTAACTAACTTCTAGGTGCAGGGAACAAAAAAGTGAAAACAGTTTTTACCGTCCAAGTTCTTCACTGAGATAACTGAAGGTTGTTACACTAGTATTAAGGCTGTATTATGATCAATATAAATCACTTCTTTATTTTCATTATTATCTCACTTGAATTTTTATATTCCAAGTTCCATTCTTTTTTTTCACCTTTTGATAGTGTTAAATAGAGGCTCCAGCTGAAATGAGGATTACACTGAAAAAATGAGAGAAGCCCAAGCTCTGAATCTTTATCCAGGAAAGCCCTTGGTTTCTGTCAGTAAAGTGATTTGCCAAAGCTGCAGCCTCACTTGATTTATCTTGAACACTAAGGCAATGCCTGTGGTGCTGGGACAGACAGAATTTGTCATCAGTAATGCCTATGCATAAAATACGTGTAGTACATAAGGTATGGTTTGTATTTAACACATAACAGATGATGCTGCATTGCCCTGCACAAGGTCATTTGCCCTGTAATACTCTGTCACCTCTCGAAAAGGTCAAAACTTGTGCCAATTATTAGAGTGACCAAACAAGTGTCTTGTCTAATTAATGTGATAAAATGAAAAATATGCCAAACTGAATACTGAAGTGTTTTAATTTTTCAGACCGTAGCACTGCAAAGGAGAAACTCAGACAACTTTTCTCAATGACTCTATAGCCAACTAATGTAACAATGGTACTAATATTGGGACGCAGACTGAATAGAGAGGATAGTGGGATACGAGATTCCCCTGCAACCAAGCGGAAGGTTTTTGAAATGGACCCAAAATCGTTGTCAGGCCCTGAGTTTTTTGACTTCTCCTCGGGATCATCACATGCTGAAAGCATTCTCCAGATCTTCAATGAATTCCGAGACAGCCGGTTGTTCACAGATGTCATTATCTGTGTGGAAGGACGGGAGTTTCCCTGCCATCGGGCGGTTCTCTCAGCCTGCAGCAGCTACTTCAGAGCTATGTTTTGCAATGATCATAGAGAAAGCAGGGAGATGTTGGTGGAGATCAATGGCATTTTAGCTGAAGCTATGGATTGCTTTTTACAGTATGTGTACACTGGCAAGGTGAAAATTACCACAGAGAATGTGCAGTATCTCTTTGAAACGTCAAGCCTCTTTCAGATTAGTGTTTTACGTGATGCCTGTGCCAAGTTCCTGGAGGAGCAGCTGGATCCCTGTAACTGCCTGGGAATCCAGCGCTTTGCAGATACGCACTCTCTCAAGACACTGTTCACCAAGTGCAGGAATTTTGCGCTGCAGACATTTGAAGACGTGTCCCAGCATGAAGAGTTCCTTGAACTGGGGAAAGATGAGCTTATTGATTACATTTGCAGTGATGAACTGGTGATCACTAAGGAAGAGATGGTGTTTGAAGCTGTCATGCGCTGGGTGTACCGGGCAGTTGAGTTGCGAAGACCAGTGTTGCATGAGCTTCTGACACACGTCAGGCTCCCATTGCTACACCCAAACTACTTTGTTCAGACTGTAGAGGTGGACCAGCTGATTCAGAACTCACCTGAGTGCTATCAGCTGCTGCATGAAGCCAGGCGGTACCATATCCTTGGAAATGAGATGATGTCTCCCAGGACTAGGCCACGCAGGTGAGGAAATAATGTTTTTTTTTGACTTCTTCCTGTAATAGGAGGACACGGTTTGATGTACAGATGTTTGGTATGCACTCCCAGAACAAAAATATTTTTCAGACAATTTTATTTTCTGTTCTGGAGCACTACAGTTACACCTGTGTACTTCCCCACAACACATGAAGCCCACACATGTCTACAACATAGAAATAAAGGAGTTTTTTGCATAGATCATTCCGTTGCTATGGAGTAAATGACCGCTCAGGTAAGTTAAGCTATTTGACCTTGTAAGTAAAATATTTTCTGAAGGTTAATGTTTGCTGGATGTGATCTTAAGTTATTTCATACAGTGGTAGCATCCTGAAAACAGCTTACTATGCTGTAGCAAGTAAACAATTCCATTTCCCAACCTTCTTTCTTTTTATAACAATTAAGCGCACAGTATCCTATAAAGGATATGGATGAGGATATGTATATAGAAGCACGTCGCACAAATGGAGCAGTATAAAAAAATTGCAGTAGACAACAGAACAACAGGTTCTTAACTATAAAGAAACTGTATCTTTCATTTTTAAAGAATTACAAAACAGTTCCTGAAATACTTCATACTTATTCCATGACATTTCAATAATCCAGTATTACTGCTCCTTAATAATGTCACAAAAATGCAAATGGTGGCTGAATTTGCAAGAGGAAGACCATACCTGGCATTTAGGGTCAGTGATGGTTAAGATCCTCCCCCTGCCCCACAGAGAACTTTCCCAGTAAAAGTTTTACCTCTGCGTGGTAGTTGACATGACAGTTTGTTAACTCCAGCTGATTTTAACTGCAGTTTTAAAATCATGTGCTGTACTGAGGCGATGCAACGATCTAGTCTGGACAAACAGTTCGATTGTGTTAGGAGTTACTCCTCTTTGTTTATTCTTATTCTTAGTCATACGTGGCTGCTGTGCAGTGACTGTGCAGGAAACCTTAATTTTTTTGGCATGTGTTACAGGCCTTCCTATAGGGGGAAAAAAAACATTTGGAAACCATTTGTCCCATTAGTGGCTTTCCAGTCTTGAATCCTGCTGTGAGAGAAGAAATTCCTCTTAAACTCCTTGCAGCCCTGCTGTCTGGCTTTCAAAGCTGTACAGTGCCATGGAGGGTCTGGAGGCTTTTGGTTTACTGCAGGTTGGAAACTGGTGAATACAGGTTTCAGAAGTCTTCCCTGAGCTTGGACCCGAGGGGGGGAGGCTTGGTGATCTGAGAGCTTAGACCAAAGACCTTATTTTGTGAATTGGAGAGGGAGCTGCATCTCGTGGTACTTGGTGTGGTGTTTGTAAGTTTATTACTCACTTTGATAAACAACAAAGTACCTTTGCTTAGACCCAAAACCCTTCTCAGAGTGCATGGTATATACATACGTACCTGGGGTTCTGAATAGATGCACCATGGCATTCCCATTTGTAAATTAAATTCCATATCTAATACAGGTGATTTTGGGATGGGTGTCCATGTTTTTACTGCTGGACTTAATAAACCACGCTGAATTTGAGTAGGCAGGAATGAGAGAAGTAATTTACAAAGAGAAACTGGCTGGCCTCCCAGCAGAAATTTTTTCCCCTTTTCTATGTTACATTCATGAAATAGTTCTTTGTCATTTGTTTCTGTTGCCTATTTGTTTCTGTTGCCTATAGCAAAAAGATCTTGTTGTAAAACAGTTCCCAGGTCCCACTTTGCTGATGTTCTCATCACACCTTTTCTGGGTGTTTTTGGGGTTTTAGGGAGGAAAGGACACCGGGAAGGTTTTTTCTTTCTTGACTTGCTCTAAATACTTTTTAACATATGAACCCTTTCTAAAATGAAACCACAGGATCAGAAGCTTCCAAACCAATGCTTTTACTGAAACTTAGAGAAATTGTGATCCCTTGTATGGGTATATATGCAATTATGGTTAAAGTGCGTTCTATTCATTTCTTTTCGGAGAGCAGTGTAGATTGCATTTTTGGTTAACTCTTTTTTAAGCTACTAAAGAGTTAACCTGAAGTAAACAAGTTTAAAATACGGGGTAACCTGCTCACTCTTTTAATGTTGTATGCCACTAGACACAAGGTCTTTCTGAAGTTCTTTTCAGTTACATTTATGCAATGACAGTGACCTCTTGAGGTTGTCTCACTCCTTTTAAGTCTTTCTTGTCCCCTGCTGGCTGTGCTGTACAGCAAATCTCCAAGCCAAGACGAAGCAGTGAGCAACAATGATTTTCCATATACAAAACAAAGCAGGCTCTTCTGCATGGCTCAAATTATCTTTGGATTTTCACATACCTGTGAGTTCTTTAATCACACAGCTCCTTTAAAGCTGTCTGATGGCGTGAATGTTCACTTTAACAGGTTAGGTGTTACTACATCTATACATCTTAACACATTCTTTTTGGCTGCTTTTAGAAAAGTTTTAATGTAATTGCTTATTTTTTTTCTCCAAGAAGGTGACTTTATTTCACTTTACAATTGTCATCCCATTTGCTACACAAGTGAATTAACAGGAGAAAATGTAGTAACTTAAAAGCCTTGTAACTTATCTCCTGAGCTTAAAATGTTGTTGAATGGAATCTCTTTGAATTACTGAAGGTTCTTCAGTCCAGCTAACGCAGTGATGGTTGGCATTGTCGTCTAGGCTAAAAGTCTGCATACAGCTCAGGCCCCCCTTGGAAATCTCTTTTGTGATGTCCTGGGTTATATTCTGTTACCTGTCTTCCACTCTTCCATTATCTGGCCTCTAAGTAACCACAGGGTCTCTTTGGGAATCTAAGTGCCTGATATAGCTCACCTCTGGTACTCTGCTCTCACTGTTACCTTTGAGTGCTTGTACTGCTGCCTGAGATCCTGTCTTCTCTGGGAATGACAGCTTCTAATCTCCCTTCATATATACGTTTAGTTTTTTTCTGGAATTAGATGTTGCATGTATGTTCTTTGTGTTTATTTCCCCCCCCCCCCCCCCCCCCATGTTTTTTTTTAATTGGTGTGTCCTCTGTCATCTACTAAAGGCTTTTGAACTAACTTTAAAACCTCTACAGTACAAGACTACTTCAAGAAGTAACAGAAAAAAATTACTTCTTAACTGAAGTAATTATATGGTTATGTAGGAAATAAAATTTTTAAAAAACACTACTTTTCCTGCGGAATTAGAATATTCTACTGAACTAATATTTCCTTTAAAGAGCAAAACTCTCATTGCAATTCATAAAGAGCCCTATCCAGTCAAAGTTTTTTCATTTAACTTTAAAATAAAGATTGACAGTCCAGCACAGTAAGCTTTTCATCAAGTCAAAGCCTTGGTTCTAGTCTAAAAAGTAATCAATGAACAAACATCTGTGTATGCAGTTAGTTGATATGTTTGGGCTTGTCTGTAGGTAAATTATGAGACAAGTATCTTGCTCTTGAGAAAGCTCTTTTCTCTTTCTGGGTAATACTTTGGTGGCACAGAAAGTTCCCGTCTTACTCTTTGAGAGATTCTTTTCAGAGTCGTTCCTCTTAAAAACAGTAACTGTAAATACATAGAAACCAGGAACCTGTGTCACCTCAAAGCTGAGCAGCTGAACACAGTTTCTTCTGATTAGTTCAGGTGTGTAAGCGTGCTTCCTCTGTTACAGATCTTTACTGCATAATCTTATTGTGCATTTTCATTTATTATTGTCTTTGTGTAAAATATTGGGAGAAGAAAGTTAAACATAATTTACGATGTGTGGTGACAAGGAAAATAGGAGCTAGTTTTGTTCCTGGTGCTTCAAAATGGGGGAAATGTGATCAGGTTGTATAAGCTAGTATGTGTATAAGTTCACGTATTAGGAAGTTAGGATACTGATCATGAGACTTATCTCAAATACAATCAAAGGGCAATTTTTTTGAGAGGACTTCAGTCCTCAGCAATGGTACAAATGAGGTCTCTATTCATTTGGAGATCAAAGTTAAAAGAGCGCAGGACAACAAAAAGGCTTGCTAAAAATCAAGTCCGTGTTGCATTGCTGTACTTAGGTTAGTAGACAACAGTCCTTGAAATAACTATCAGTGCAGAAGTCTTTTTTTTTAAAAAAAAAGTGGATTTTGAGAAATGCTAATAAGTTATGGGTTTTAACAATTAAATTGAGTCATAATTTGATGTGTATGTATAAGATGGCTGGCACATTCAAATGTGGATTAAAATACGAGTTTCTATTACTGTGAACATGGAATATGTATAATGCAGAAGGATCAGGCTAGTAGGAAAAAAAGAGCATGAAAGAGAACTTAAAAGCTTATTTATACTGCAGACTGTCTAATGCTAAACTTCTCGCCAAGTTCTAGTGCTCATTTTAGGGGTGAATTTTTGTTTTAGCATTCCTTAATGTCTCAGTCTGTCACTACGCTTATTTCTGTATTTGTGGTACCTTTTTTAAACTGCATTCTTTCTAGGATTTTTTTCTCTCCTCTTTATTTTGGTGACTCTTCCTAGAGAAGGAAGAAAACTGAAGGCAATAACCTAAACATTTAAGAGGTGTTTTAAATTGTGTAATACTTGAACAATGTGAAGCGCTATAAATTTCATAACATTTGATGGGAACGGGGACTGGTTTCAATGTGAAGAATAGATAATTACAGTTCTGCAACAGATTGCTCACCTAATTGTCTAAGACCTCAAACATTTTTCTGATATCTCTATGCACCCAAAGTCTGTTAGACTATGGGCTTTCTGTATTTTTAATTCCTGTGATTTATTTTTTTACTAGACTGCTGTGCAGTGTGACTCCATGTGTGCAAAAAAAAAAAGGTCTGTGTGGTAACATCTCATTATGAGACAAGAGGAAGCAATGAAAACCTGTCACTGATTTTTTTTTGGGGGGGAGGGTTGGAGGAGAGGGATGGTATAGGAGCAAATAGTAAGCTTTCTGGTTATTACTTTTTAAGCAGTTTTTGTAGACAGTGCTGTTTAGCTTTCATGTTCTAATAAATAACTTTAACATCTTAGTTTTCTGTTTTTGCTTTTTTAGATCAACTGGTTATTCAGAGGTGATAGTTGTTGTTGGAGGCTGTGAACGAGTTGGAGGGTTTAACCTGCCATATACCGAGTGCTACGATCCTGTAACAGGAGAGTGGAAGTCACTGGCTAAACTTCCAGAGTTTACCAAGTCTGAGTATGCAGTGTGTGCTCTACGGAACGATATTCTTGTTTCAGGTGAATAGTCCTTCTGACCCTTTGGACTTCTAGCACCTGAGTTGGGGATATATATATGCCAGCCTTTTATGGCAAAATGAGCAATGTGTTTTAAGACACCTCTCATTCAGCCTTTTAGGAAGGGTAGATATTATGGTACAGCTGCTAACTTAGATACTAAGTACCATATGTTAGTTTAACCAAAGAATCCGTCTCCCGTTGTCTTTTGAGCAAAACTTAAACAAAGAAGGTGGATGCATGGATCAATTAGAGGGTAAGATCTAAGAATGTGTCATAAGGCACAAACCCTTAAGATAACTGTTTTGAGTGTTTCATCCAGGTAGTGATACTGAAGGAAATCTGGGAAAAAAGCCATTAGATTATTTTTTGAGATTGGAATGCATTTAAGTGTGATATCAGGATGTTATGGTTCACAGAAGTTAAATCATAGTATCATTCCGGTTGGAAAAGACCTCTAGAGCATCGAGTCCAGCCTTTAACCTAGTACTGACAAGTCCACCACTAAGCCATACTATTAAGTTCTACATCTACGTGTTTCTTGAAGACCTCCAGGGATGGTGACCAACCACTTCCCTGGGCAGCCTATTCCAGTGCTGCACAGCCTTTTCAGTAAAGAAATTTCTCCTAATACCTGACCTAAACCTCCCCTGGTGCAACCTGAGGTCATTTCCCCTCAGCTTATCACTTGGTGCTTGGGAGAAGAGCTCAATCCCCACCTCACTACAACTTCTTTTAAGGTAATTGTAAAATGCAGTAAGATCTCCCTGGGCTGCCTTTCTCCAAGCTAAACAACCCCAGCTCCCTCAGCCACTCCTCATAAAATAACTTACTGTACCTTTTATTTTTTTAAATCCACTGAAACTGACTTTTCCAATCAAGTATAAAGATCTTTATAACTGAAACAGGATATAATTTCATTACGCACTGTGGAGGGGCATGTTGGGAGTTGACCTTTCTCATTCAAGCATGAATTTATTCAGATTGACGTATTTGTTTTTAAAGGTGGAAGAATCAATAGTCGGGATGTTTGGATTTATAACTCTCAGCTTAACATTTGGATCAGAGTTGCCTCCTTAAATAAAGGCAGATGGCGTCATAAAATGGCTGTGCTTCTTGGTAAAGTAAGAGAAGTATATTTATTTCTTTAGCTGTGATATTCCATGTATGTAAGAAAAGAGTGGAGAAAAACATACACATATTTAGTTTTACCTTGTTGCACGCCCTATCAAATCATTTCATATTTTCAAATAAAATAATGTTTTAAATAACCATACTCTTGATCAGTCAGATACTAGCCATGGATATGAAAATCATGTTAACTTGTCAACGGTTCTTCTGTGATTTTTTTCATTGAACTGTCTGATCTCGAAGAAACAACTTCTTTGCAGGCAAAGATGTATCAGGATTTGTCTGTTTCAAAAGTGCTTTCAAAGTTTGTTTGTGTAGTTATTAAAAGCAGTTCTGCTTTCTGTTATCCACTTCTGTGCTCTTTTACTTACTATTTTATATTAAAGTTAAATATATTACTATGAGAAAATAGAAATTTTTGCTGTATTTTAAAGGCATATATGCCTTAACGTAAAAGCAACTGAATCCATTAATGAAACTTAAGGAAGGTGTGTGTGATACCCCTGGGAGTAGTTTTTTTAGAAATGAAACAAGTGGAGGAAAGAAGGTAGGCACAAATAATGATGAACTCTGCTGTTTAAATACGAGAGAAGCAACAGGAAAGAAAGAAGGTTTATGAACCAAGAAGGAATATTATTGTAAGCGGGAGGGGGGGGGAGAAAAGCAAAGATAGGTGCAGGTGGGCTGTTGCTGAATGTAATCTTTAACAAGTGAAATGCGGAGAAATGCCTTCTCTTACAAGTGCCATTCAAATAGCAAGCTTCTGTGTTTTATTATAATTCTATGCTTTGGATGTCTGTTTGCAATATTCTTCCATGTGTGACTGAATGGAAACTCTCCTGGGAGCTTTTAACTATTATAAAGAATATGGCCTACAAATAATTATTTTTATAATAGTACTCCTTCACAAATCTAACAAATCAGGATTTCTGCAGCATTAAATTAATTGAATATTTAAATGTAATAACTAATCTAAAAATGAAATGATGATACTTTTCACCACTTTGCATAGGTATATGTTGTTGGAGGATATGATGGGCAAAACCGCCTCAGCAGCGTGGAGTGTTACGATTCATTTTCCAATCGATGGACAGAGGTGGCTCCCCTTAAAGAAGCTGTGAGCTCTCCAGCAGTCACCAGCTGCGTTGGCAAACTGTTTGTGATCGGGGGTGGTCCTGATGACAACACGTGCTCTGACAAGGTTGGTTAACTGGGGTTGTATCTTCTATCCGCAGTAAAGGGAAATGCTGTTTTAAAAATACATTGTGCTGAGATCTGTTTTAATCAGCTTGAGTGGAGGATGGAATTACAGTACAAGATGTAGTAGAAACCATTAACTAGTATGCTGTTACTTGTCTCATTAGTGTGCTATTACTTGGTCTCTGTTGTGAGTACTGTCCCTGGCTTCACGCATTAAGTGAGCTGTGTGAATGCTTAAATCAAAGTGTTAGGAAAATGGTGTTAAATATAGTGCATATAAAGACATTGTTGATATATGGACCTAAATTAATACTGACTTCATTCTCTTGGTGGGTTATTGATTCTCTGCCCTTGTTATAATCTCTGTGGGTCTGCCATGTTATAACTTCAATTAGACTTCTAATACCACATGCCTGTTTGTTTTCAGGTTCAGTCTTACGATCCTGATACTAATTCTTGGTTGCTCCGTGCAACTATCCCTATTGCGAAAAGGTGCATTACAGCTGTGTCTCTAAACAATCTGATCTATGTTGCTGGTGGCCTTACCAAGGCAATATACTGCTATGATCCGGTTGAGGACTACTGGATACATGTTCAGAATACATTCAGCAGACAGGTAATAAACACTGAAAGGTTGTAGATGCCTGAAAAGTATTTTTTTACATGAATATATTCGTCAGGAAATGAGTAGAGACTTGTTTAGCCCTGGCAAAATTGCATCTCTGATTCTACTTCATCTATGTAATTCAAAACCTCACAGAAGAGTTTCTAAACCAGTAGTATTTCATCTGAGTGTCAGTTAGCCAGCCCAATCCTTGTTTGAGAGCAGTTACTGTTGGATGGCAGTATAACCCAGTATAACAGTATGATGGATAACATTTAAGTGTCTAGAAATTGATATCTGTCAAGCTCTATTACATTTTTTTTAAATTTAGATTGAGAATAGTAATTTCCCTTCAGTTGATTAAAGCCTTTCAATGCAACAAAAAGCATTGAAGGATGTGCTTACAGTGTGGAAAAAATACTGTTTAGCATGAAGTATCTGACTTAAGCAGTGAGAGCTGTATCACTTCAATTTATGGAATACTTAGCAGCACTTAAAAAAAAGTTTCCCCTCAGTAGTACAATGTGTGTGTTGATTTGACTTTTCACTATGTGCTTTAATATCTACCAGTCATCTCCTCTGCTGTTGCTACCTTGACAAAGATGTTTTTTTCTTTCCCTCTCTTCTTCATGTTTTCTGCTCAGTTCTCTATCTTACTATTCTTCCATGCCTAGTTTTAAGGAAAAAATAAAACTCTTAACTTTATTTTCTCAAATAAGACAGTGTTGTCACTTCTTATTCATTCTTTCTTAGTTATGTTTTCATCCTATCCCATGTTTATATACCTCTTTTATCTGTCACTCCTCCAAGGTGCTTGTTCTTCTTTTTTTTTTTTTTTTTTTGTATTAATAGTAGCTGCTGTGGTCCCTTTTCTGAAAACCTTGTTATCTTTTCCCTTTCCTTATCTCAGGTATTTAAAGCCACATAAAGTGAAGGCTTGGACCTGAAATAGCCCTTTTTGTAGGATTCTGTTGCTGCTTTCTCCAACTGCTGAGCTTTCTGCTCTTCTTTTTTTTTTTTTAGAAGGAAATAACATAAACAGTCTGTTTACAAATGGTAGTTGTAATGCTGTCCTTCTACTGGAGTAGACATGCAGGAATTGAGATCTTTTTTTTTTTTTTTTCAATAATCATGTATTCACTTGTATATTTTGAAACAGGAGAATTGTGGCATGTCTGTGTGTAATGGAAAAATCTATATCCTTGGTGGAAGACGAGAAAATGGTGAAGCCACAGACACTATTCTTTGCTATGATCCTGCAACAGGCATTATCACAGGAGTAGCAGCTATGCCCAGGCCAGTATCATATCACGGCTGTGTGACGATCCATAGATATAATGAAAAAGGCTTTAAACTGTAATTATTTTTTTCTTGGGGGGGAGGAGGAAATGGCAGGATTGAATCCAGTGGTCTGCTGCAAGGTAGGCTTCTAAATCCTGAAGTGCGAAAATGCCCTTTCCTTACCTATGTGTTATGAAAATTGTATCCTGTGCCTTTAAAAAAAAAAAAAAAAGCAGGGGGTTAATTTAAATTAAAAACAAAACTAGTCTACAAATCTGTGTAGTTACTAGGGTATGTTGTACTAGGAATCAGAAAGGTTGCCCTATGTGTGTTATGTAGTTAAAATCATGGAAGCTTTGTGGGGAGTGCCTTCACAAGTACTAGTGCCTGTGTCCTAAGAAGTGATACCTACAAGGTTTCAGGTTCTGCTAATTGAAAAAATATGTAGCAAATTTCAAAGAAGCATCTAGTAATAATTACAGTTAAGAAAAAGCTTGTCTAATTACAATACATATGCAAAGTATTCTTACAAGGAGATTATTTGGCTTAACCAAATAGATTTTATTTAAGATCATGCATGATTTGGGATTTAAAAAAAAAAAGGGGGGGGGAGGCAGTGGCATGATTTAAGCTACATAGGACAAATATTAGAATACTTGAGAAATGTTTTTCTCTGAAAGAGAACAGTGACATCTTGGTGGTTTTGTGAGCCCCCGCAACATACAGTGCTGATTGCATACCTTAACACTATGGACCTTATTCATAGTGTTACTAAATGCTTGTCAGAAGTACAAGGCTACATGACATGGAAAACTAGTGACTACTGGGGTGCAGGTATGCATCTGTGAAGCAGATTTGGAATTCCGGTTTTTAACTTCCTGAATAATATGACTGAAGCCTGAAAGTTGCTGGGTGTGTTCTCTGCTCAATGTGAAGCATCTCTAAACTACTCAAGGAATAAAGGAAAAAACTCTGAATTCTACCACTTTTCTGAACTGCATTATAAATTACCTGGTAGAAGAGGTAGGAACTCAGGTTGTACCCTACAGCATACAAACTGGTCTTCCAGATCCGTCATCTGCAGAGATGGTGGAGTTACTCACAAAGTATTTTTTGGCCTTTCTTCAGACAATCACTCTAGCTCAATTCGACTACTGTGTAAGCTGCTTGGCCACAAATGGAAGAGGTTCTGGAAAGGTCCCTTATGTCATTAGAAAAAGAGCTGTGGAGCTGACCACGTAGCCATATGAGGGTAACTCCCACACAACATGTTTGGCTAATTTTGAAGCCTAGAAAGTGCCTATATTTCAACCCATATTTTTTGTAGTAAAGGTATTTCTTTAATCTTTAAAGTCCTCCTTATATTTGTGTACTATGTCTCATAGTTCCAGTTATACAACTGAGGCACGAGTTATTGAAAACTGAAATAGCACTTGAGAGTTGGAAAATGTATAGTACTTTCTATGTACCAGTTTGCTATTAATCACCAAAAACCTCAGGAACTCCCTTTCAAAGGAATTCTGAGGACAGCAGCCAGTAGGGAAATTGGTCAGTGCCAGGGCAGCGAAAAACATAAGGCTCCTGCGGAGGCACCCTGGCCTCAGGGTTCTGGTCTACATGCTTGCTCAGGAGGGTGAAAACAAGCACCATCTCTGGAACGTCGTTTGTTCCACTGGACTCTCTTCACCATCTGTTTTCCCAGAGTATTTCTTCATGAGATGGAAATTCTGACCCTCAGTGAAGCTATGCCAAATTGGGAGTCATCGTTTTCAGTAACATATGGTCGTGACTTTTAAAGAGCACTGGGAGCTGCACTTTGTGATGCATTAACTTGTAACCTCAGGAAAGGACAAAAATAACAGTTTTGGGCTGAATACCAAACACTGCTTTGTATATGTTAAGAATATTGATAAAATACAAATCTCTGCATATCAGTGATGTAATTAGGAAATGGGTCCCTGAGAACACATTCACAATGCCCTAAATAGGAAGCCATTTGGTAACATAAGACTTAAATTTAATCCTTTTCTAAGTTTGTTGTGCCTGCTTGCCAAATGTTACTTTGAAAAGGTTATTTCAGTACCTGTGAATAAGGTCCATTGATAGCAATTGTAGTTGCCCAATTAATGATGTTGTATACTAACGCTGTATAGTTTGTGCTATTGTTGTAAATGACAATGTAAAAAATGATAGGAGCACTTCATTAGAAATGCAGTTTGAAAAATATTCTCCCTTCCTTTGATTTCCTTCTTGTTTGTGTTAAGATGTGTGATGTTGATTGTCATGCTAAACTGTTTTTAAACATCCTTGATTTAGTGTCATCTATGTATAGGTATCTTTTAACCTGATTATAATACTGCACTATGTAAATACTGCTTTTTCTGGTTTTGAAAATACAGCTATAAACTGAAATTTCTTAATTATGTACTGTTACCTATTTTTGAAAATGAAAGCGTTTAATGAACCAGTAAATGCAGAAATGTAAGGAGAAATTTTCCTCTACAGCTACAGTTCTTGAACCTGTACTCAGTGTTGAACAGTTAGGCGTGGAGTATTGCTAAAAGGGCAGTTACTCATGCTATGGTTTCCTCAAAACAAACAAACAAGTTCTTTGGTTTGAGTCTGTGAGTAATTTTCACTTACAACCTGCTCTGTTTAGAACAGTATTTTTAGATGTACTAGAATTGAACAACTCAACTTGGGTTTAATGAAAATGTACAGTTTTCCTAGAAGGATGCTTTATTCAGGAAGCTGCTTTCCTGAGACACCTGTTCTCTGATGCATTTCATTTAGGTGTAGATGGATTCAAAGATTAAAACGCTGACTTTTCTAGCTGATTAGTTTGCGGTTGAGCAGTAAGCTGTGTTGTTTGCATGTTTTGTTGTTTTTCCTCTCAGCCAGGAGAGAAAAGTTCAGATGTCTTCTAGTATAATCTAGACTTTCATCATGCATGGTAACAGGTTGGCAACACCAAAGCAGGGCCACCTGCTTAACCATGCACAGGAAGAGGGGATTAGGTGTCTCCAAAGTCACACCTAGAACAAAATTCAAGAATTGTCTAGTATCTCACTCCACTAAACAGATAAATGTTTTATGTTTCACTCTTAAAAAAAGAAACTAGAGTGAATGTTTTCCTTCTCCATTTTGCTATCCACTACTTCCTGCTGAAACTTACTGAGACGTCCTTCTCTTCTTAGCAGTATGATCTTAACTGAGAAGAAAGGTGATCTTGCCTTAGGGCCTGACTTTAAGGAGGCTCTATATAGTATATAGAAAGCTTGAGTATTGTGTTGCAGTGTAGCCCATGGCCGCCTGCTTTTGGGCAGCCACTGCATCCCTTCATCTCTCAGTTGTCAAGCATACAATGCTGCCTGATAATCATTTGGCTTAGCTGTAGGCTCCCCTCTTAGCACTGCCTAAAAAGGCCTAACTTGTGGCATCTCTTCCATTTGTACTGCTAGACAGTTAATTTTACAGCATGAGTCTCATGTACATTTTGTTGATTAAGCTCTGTGCTTTCCAGGCTGTAGCAGCAAGAACCTACAATTGTCCTTGTTTGTTTTTTAATTAATTACCCATGCAATTCTCATCAAAGGCTGCTCATTTCATGGATATCTTTAATGCAAATGATGCTGATATGGGCCTTTATGATAATTCATTCAAGCTTTATTAATGAAGTTTTTACCACTGCAAGACTCAGAGGCTGCTGACGCAGGACCTGGAGGGGTACTGGAGGTGCACCTTGACAGGCTCACAGAGGAAGCCTGATGGTCACCTGTGCTTGAGAGCAGGGGCACCGCTGGCTGCTCCAGCTTCTTCCTCAAATAGCTGAACTCACTACCCTATCTTAGATGAGTGCTCAACTTATTCTGTGTCTGTTTTATTTGAGGGACAAGAGAAAGCAGTCTCACTTGTGCTTTCAGTTTCCCTCCCAAGCAAGCCACAGGGGTGTGCTGGAGCTGCGCCTTGTAGAGGGTAGGTAGAGCTGTGAACTTAACCTCCAGAGAGACCACAGAGAAGTTTTGGGGGGGGATGACAGCAGGAGGAAACAAGGGATTGTGCATTTTCTGGGTTTGCTAAACCAAGACGTTTGGGATGTTCAGCTTGCAATTCCAGATGCTGAAACTTGTTTGATTAAAAAAAAAAAAAATATTTACCATTTGTCGAGACTCCTAACTCAGATAAGGATGCAAACTTGGTCAAGGGCTTCTAGAGGCAATGTTCAGGAAATACAATGGTTCTTTTCTCCTACTTGCCTAACTGGACAAGTGTATCTTTTATTCCATGCCTGAAGATGGCAAAAGCCAATTCAAGAGCATTAAGATGTGATCACTGTGAGGCAACGTGAATGTTTTTGTCTGAATGTAGACCTGTGAATACAAGAAGGTACAAATAAAATGTTCTGTTGTGCCTGGTTAAAAAATCTGAGATATATATATATATATATGTATATATATATGTAAAGGTTCTATAAAGTAGGATCTTTATGAGATTTTTTTTATGGAAAAAAAAAATGCTATCTGATTGGGGGCCAAACAGTGATTTTTTTTTTTTAATTTATGTATCTAGTATACAAGTTTCCACAAGTTACATGATTTCATATGGCATTAATAAATATCCATCTCACTGTCATTCAGTTTATCATGGTCATGTCAGCGCTGCGAGCGTTACCACAAAACAGAAAGCAGTGTCTTCCCGGCCCCAAACCAGATGTGTTCTCTGCACCATGTCCTTGTGTCAGCTTCTTCCATAACTAATGCTATGCATAAATTTTTACTCAAAGTATATAGCCCTGATAAAATTACTAATAACTCTACAGGAACATTTTTTTCTACTGAAATGCTTCAGTCTGTACTCCTATGTTTGTGTGCATATTCATGTGTGTGAATAGTTTTTTGATCATTTTGTGATAATACTGTTCTGAGTAAGGCGTATAAAAAGGCCCCGTGTACAGCACGTTGTACAGCATAATGTGATTATGGCTTCCTTTGTATCATTAGTTCCAAAGAAAATAGCGCGTTAATATTGAAAAATACCTGTGCCTTGAATTCACTCACATTTGTATCTGTTGTGAAAAATGAGTTTGGATTATTCTTCCTGTTTATTAGGATCGGTCTTACTGTCCAGACTGTTGATGTCCTTCTAAGAGAAAGAAATCATTTGTTAGAAGAAGTGTTAAACCTATTGCTCAGAATGCACCAAGAATGCTTTCATTATTGCAGTGCTATGGCAGATTTAATCTAGGGAAATTTGTTGTTTTTTTTCTCTTTGCTGTTTTCAGCACTCCTTGGTGACAACAGATTGGAGTTCTGTCTTTGACTTCCTGTCCTTAATATGTACAGTTCTCTGTTTCTGAAGACGCTGACTGGTCAGTTGCAAGCGTCTTGTTCAATATACACAATACAAAGCAATAATATGATGCAGCACGGCAATAAGTGAAATCAAGAGACTTGAATGTAATATACTATTACTAATTTCATCTATATAAATGCTAGACCTATGCGGGTCGTTCCCTTTTTGGTGTACCTGTAGCACTTTGGATGAATAGGAACTATTTGGCCATGGAAAGAAAGTTTACCTCCTGAACTTTTATCCAGATACTTTTCTCTTCACTTGAAATCATGCTTTGATTTGACTGAAGAAAACAGTAGTTCATATTTTTCTTGCCAGTTTCTTTATTAAGTGAAACGGAAAAGGTTTAAGCTCTGCTAAGAGCTGATCTCGCCGTCAAGGACGATCTGGTGCAGCACAAACGACGTCTGAAGAAGAAGCGCAGACCGCTTGGTGTGTGCCACGGTCGGTGCAATGTTACGGCGCGTGTGTCTTCAGAGCGTGCTGACAGTAGGAGAGTGACTTTGTAATGTAGTGCAATCGCAATAACATGTACCTGTTATGTTTAAATGTATTTCTTGCATAATTCTTTGGATTTTTTTTTTTTTTTTAAAGTTCAATGTACCTAATAAACATTTGCCTTTTGAATAGTTGGCTGTGCTTTATTTTAGGTCTGAGATCCAGGGAGGGGCTTGGTTGTGTAGAGAGGAAATTCCTTCCTGTTTTTCTTAGGTCTTCAGTTAGATTCTGCCCATTTGCAGCCTCCTTACACCAGAGAACTGACAAAGCAGAGCAGGGGCCTGGAACACGGCGGTTAGTGCTGGGTAGTGGGAAGGGAAAAGGATGTGAACGGGCTCTGAAGGCAAAAAGCGCAGGAAATGAGGAAGGGTTAGCAGAACGGCAGGAAGGTGACCGGCAGCAGCACGGGTTGGAAGGGGAGAGCTGGTTCGCACAGAGCTGGTTCTGAAAGGAGCTGCTGCCTGGGCTGCTCCCAGCTGCTGCTTGCCTGCCCTGTGAGGGTGGTGCTGAGGTGGAACCGACACGGGTTTGCGGGTTGCTCTTTCCTGACGAAAGAAGAGAGCAAGGGAGACGCCTCGTAATGCCTCTGAGCGCTGCCGGTCTCTCACGGGATAGTTCTAAGGCTTAAAAACAGGCTGGCAGTGGTGTTTTAACGACATCCTCCCGTTCCTCTTTCCGCTAGAAGGAAAAAGGAAGAACAGCGAACCGCTTCCCGGTGAAAGGGGCGGGGGGCGCTGTGAGGGGCCGGGGGCTCGGCCACGGCCGGCACCGGGAGCCCCGCTTCGAGGCTGCGGAGGCGGCGGACGCGGGGCGGCCCCGGCGGCTCCTCAGGTGCGAGGCCCCGCGGGGAATCGGGCGGGCTCGGCCCGGCCCCGCCCCGCCGCCGCTGTCCGCCTGCGCGGGCCCCGCC
>NC_048901.1:12198358-12241372 GCF_011077185.1 Oxyura jamaicensis
GGGGGGGCGGGAGGCGTGCGCGCGGCCGCGGCGGCGGCGGCTTTGTGTGCGCGGGCGGGGGGAGGGGAGCAGCGCACGTGGGCCGGGGCCGCGCGGGCACCGCCCCCCCCGCCCCGCTCCGCCCCCCCGCCCGGCGGGGGCCGGTCCCGGGCCCTCGGGGGGGGAGGTTCGGGGGGGAGCCCGTGGCCTGGCGCCGGTAACGCCTCTGCTCGTCCCCTCGTCGCAGCAGCCGCGAGCATGTCTGGGATGAAGCGAGCGGTGGCGGAGAAGGACCCCGACTACGAGGACATCGCCGTCGCGCAGCCCAGCAAGCGGCACCGAGCGGCCGAGCGCTCAGGTGGGCGCCCCGGGCCCGGGCGGAGGCGGCAGGCGGGGGGCGGGGGCAGGGCCGCGGGTGTCGCGCCCGGCGGGCTGCGGCTGAGGTGGCGCCCGGCCTGGCGGGCACCGGGCACGGCTGCAGCCAAGGGCACGGTACAGAGAAGCCGGTACGGCCGGGAAGGGGCTCCCAGATCCCCTGCTCCAACGCCTGCTCCAACCATCACACCCCGCCGGTGTCACCCGCTGAACTGTGTCCCCAAGCACCACGTCTATCGTGGTGCTGGGGACACCCCTGAACACTCCCAGGGACGGTGACTCCACCACCACCCTGGGCAACCCGTCCTGGCTCCTGACTGCTCTTTCTGAGAAGAAATGTCTCCTCATTTCCAACCTGAACCTCCCCTGGCACAGCTTGAGGCCATTCCCTCTGGTCCTATCACCAGTTAGCACAAGCTCCCCAGGGCCCCAGCCGTGTGAGCTGGTTCCTATGGCTGCTGAATGTTCCTTCCCGCCAGCGTAAGGGGTAAGTCAGGGAGAGAAGTGCTTGGGAGGATGGAAGAGAGGAGGAGCGATGGAAGGAGGGACGGAGGTAGCAGCTGGGTGAGTGGGTTTGCGTTGGGGCTGTCAGAAATTTCTGCTTTGGGAACCCTCCCCCTGGCTGGGTGCCTGGGGCAGGTTGCAGTGTTTGGGCAGATGAGAGTCGAGCTTCTTGCCCCTGGGACAGGGAGTAGGCCAGCGGGGTTTGGCAGAGCCCAGTGAGAGAGAATAATGATGGGAGGAGCTGAAGAAATGGGAGCTGAGAAAAATGCAGCTGGCTGTAGGACCTGAGGAAGATCCAGGGACAGCAGGATGCTGCAGCTGCTGGTTTGAGAGGGACAGGTAGTGGCTTTGCAGGTGATGCTTTGGAGGACACTGTATAAGCGGACAAGTCTGGTTGAATGTGCTGCTTGGCAGGTTTTCGGGCAGGTCTGTTAAGGGGCTGGCAGGGGAGCATTGCTGGAGCTGGCTGGAACCTGCCACTTGCTCTGGTTGTGTGTTCCTGTCACTGCAGAGGCGTTCGTAGCCTGCTTTGGAAGCCACTCTTTGGAGGATCTTAACAGTTAGCAGACTTGGGGCCTTAGGACATTGTCCTTGCCAAAGGGAACTTGTTCAAGTGATTCTTCCGAATTGGCTTCTGTCTTTCTCCCTTAGAAGATCCCCCATTTTCCATACAAGAATTCTTAAGTATACAAATTTCGCTAACAGTCTTAACTGAGGAGTGTGGTTGATGCTAAGCAGGACAAAATATGAAAATAAAGCATTCTTAAAAGCCTCTAATGTAACCACAAATTCTTAAGTGCTTTAATTGTCTTAATCCTGGTATTGCAGTTGTCTCTGTCTGAACGGCACGTTTCATGCCTTGCTGTGTTTAGGTTTAAGTGTAGCCTTACATGTGAATTTCCCAAGTATGGTGTTCATGGTTGGAGAAAAATTATATTCTGCTGGTTTTTAATTTTGCATTACTCATCCAGATTCTGTCATAATTCAGTTTTAATGTAGACTTGAACTATTTCTAGTTCTAGATAATGTGTGTGTGTGTGTATATATATATATGGAAACCAGTAAATACCTGTAGGATACTCTCTTGCAAATGCAAGCCTGGATTACATTACTCACCTTGTAGGTACCCGATTGGACAGTAACATTCCTTGTGTCAGTAATTACCTGATAGCTGTAACGTACCAGCAAATTTTGACTTGCTTTTGATTTATTTGCTCTTTCCATGTAGGATCTTAGAAGCCTCTTTGAACAGATAAATGCCCTTTAGTCAAGCAAATGCTTCCTCTGAAGCTCAAAACACAGCCTTGGTATTGTTGCCACCTGTTCTATTTAGAAACAACATAAAATTTTTCTAGGGAACCCAGGCTGTTGTTCTCTCCTCTGCCTTGTGGTGTGGTCATTGGGCTTCTGACACAAGCTGG
The DNA here is from genome assembly GCF_011077185.1 of Oxyura jamaicensis. Classification (NCBI taxonomy): domain Eukaryota; kingdom Metazoa; phylum Chordata; class Aves; order Anseriformes; family Anatidae; genus Oxyura; species Oxyura jamaicensis. The sequence goes on from NC_048901.1 coordinate 12,200,638, forward strand.
AGGACCTTTTTCATACTTTCTTCTAGAAGTATGACTGCTTTTCCAAGTCCTTACTTAGAACTGATAAGAACACGTTGCTTGGATTGCTCTGATTCAGCCCTCCTGGAAGAGGATTTTGTAGGAGGTACACCAGCTTTCAGTAACGTAGTTTCTTTTGTGGCTAATAAAAGGCTTGTAAGCACTCCAGGGCAGGCTGTGCTCCATGCCAGTGATAAACATACAAAATACTGGTTTGCATTCTTATTGCTACATGAAGAGTAAATTTTCTGGATATGAATTAGGCCAAGGAGAGACAAAAATGTACATAGCATTCCAGGGTACTCCTGCACAATTGCAGTAGTAACTGCACTTGACGAACTGCATTTTTTTGTTTGTCTCTCTCTTTTTTTTTTTTTTTTACTGTTTACGGCTTCAGTAAGACAGAAGTAAGCAGTGTGGTCATATGTTGTTTGTCATCTCAGACCTAATAAGAAAAAAATATCCTTCTACATAAGCCAGCTTTTAAAGACGCATGTGATTTGTGTTAAGACAAATTACGTTCTTTCGCAGAGAAATTATCCTTGACATTTTTTTGATGCTGAAATTATCACTTCACTTTTCATTTGTTAATGATTTATCTTTGTTTTTTTTTTTCAAGTGGCGCCTCAGAAATAGAAATATTTCTTCTTTATTTTTCATGTGTGGCCTTGTGCAGCTCGAGATGTTGCTGTGCAGAAGATTGAGACAATTATTAAAGAACAGTTTGCTGTCGAAATGAAGAATAAAGAACATGAAATTGAAGTTATAGATCAGGTATAAAAGTTTTCTTACTTAAAAAAAAAATAAAGTCCTGGCGTGATTTGCTTTTGGAGACTGGGGTAGTGGTTATCTGTTCATTGTTATATGTTATATATTCATTGCTATACGTTACCTCTTCTTTTCTTTTCATAGCGCCTGATTGAAGCAAGAAGGATGATGGATAAGCTGCGTGCCTGTATCGTGGCTAACTATTATGCCTCTGCTGGTCTTCTTAAAGCTGGAGAGGTAAAGATTACTTTGTGAAAAACAAGACTTTCAGGGGTCTTTGTGAAAAGTGATGTGTAGTCCACTGGTTATACAGCTAATGTTGGGGTTCGAGATGCAGCTTTTGAAGTAGTGGAATCTGAACCCCCGCTGGGAGAGCAGTGGGAGAGGTGACCTGGCAGGTGTCACTAGCTGGTAGGTGTCATTAACATTAGTCATCTTGACTGAAGTGAGAAGTCTCTAGGCAGCGCTTGGTTCTGTTTCCTGAAACACTCAGCACTTTTTGTCACTTTTTGTTGTGCAGCAGAGCACCTGGCTTCTCCCACACCTCACAGTTACCCTTGCAGAGCCCTGGAGAGTGAAGACCAAATTTTCCCATCTCACAAATGGAGTGGAAGTAGATGGACTTAGAAACTTGTCAGAAAAAAAAAAAAATAATACATTTACTGAGTCCTGGGCAGTGAAACAATCTTCCCTTTACCCAGGCAGTTGTTCTGTTAATGATGTGTTAACCAGGCTGATAGCAGCAGTGAAGCATGAGGTAAATCAAGGAGCTATCACAAAAAGATTAAAAATTCACAAGGAGGTTAAGAAATGAAACAGCAGAGCCCCTACGAGTTAACTCTCCCGTTCTGAGCACCGATTCTTTAATGGCCTGGTAATTGCAGGGTGTTCGAGACTCACACCGAGGCTGAATGCAGGCTCCTGACTGACATGTAGCTCCCTGCCAGTTTCCCTATTTTAGTTAACTCTCCGAGTTGGAAAAATGGTAGCTGTTTTCCAGGAAAAATCTAAACTGAAACCTGTTAATGTGTGCTGAGAGCTGAGGTTTCACTCCCAGTGCCACAAGAGTTTCTCTGCCAAGCAAGGGCTCTCATTGTTATTCCTATTTTCCTATTTTTATCCTTGTTTTTCCTCTCCTTGAACTTGAATTGAGCAACTGGAGCTGAGAAAGATCATGATGGTACTGGGAGGCTTGGAGATCTCTGCATTTCGTTTTGTGTGGGTGGCTGAGGAATTTGAGCTAGATTCTGATCTTTTAAAGTACTTTTATCCAGTGTTGTCACGTGTCAGCAAGAGCTTGTTCTGCCCCTGGTTTACTTGTTTTGCCATGCAGTGTTTTTTTTTTGTTTTTTTCTGTGTTTGTTTTCTTGTAGTTGTTACGAGCTTATGGCTAGTGTAGCTGTACCTTTGATTGCATTTTATTTTGTTTCTAAAAGTCCTGCTTTGCATGCTGGCTAAATCAGGTCTCTCTTTAATTTGAACTTGTTGCTGGTTTCATTTTTTCGGGCTGTTGTCGTTGTGTGGTTAATGTGCTTGATTCTGATGTCAGGGAGTGATTGCCTATTTCTGCTTTTGGGAATGGGAATTTTTGTAGTTTAACTCAGTGTGCTTCATATGTAAATGCTTGTGAACTTGTAAGAAGATGACTTGCAAATTCCTGATCTGTTCTCATGAAAGGTTCTTCAGCCTGGTGCTTCTGGGTTTTGAGGCTTCTGGTTCTGTACAATTACAGTTGTTTGGGTTGTTTGTTTGTACTACAAATAAGTGGACAAGGTGTTGGTCAGTTCACTGGATGAAATAAAAGAAAAGGGGTTGGTTATTTATTGATTTATGTCTATTTTGAAAAGGCTTGAAGGAAGCTTAGGAATTTTCTTATTTTAAAGATTTTTTGCGTGTGTGTGTGTGTGTTTCACATGGAGCTCTTGCAAATGCTTGGAAAACCGATAGGATTTGTGTTCTCCAGATATCAAAGTTCAGGATTTTGGTTTCAAAACTCTTTTAAGGGCTGTTGAGCAGGGAGAGTTGGCAGTTGCTTAGGTCGCGTGCCTCATGGACAGCTGGGAGGAAAGCTCTCAGTTGAGCCCTTAACTTCTGGGTGGGGAACTATTCAACTCCACTGCTGCTGCCACCTCTTGAGGGCGGTTCTGCCCTGTACTGGTGCCCATACTGGCTGCATGTTAAACCTCACAGGTTCAGGAGGATCTAACATTAGCTCTGAAACATCCATTTTGATGAAATTTTGTGAGCATGCATAAGCATGTTCCTCTTTAGCTTTTGTTAGGCTTTGGCAGCAGGCAGGGTGCTAATAAATGTATCTTGCATCATGGGCATTGGCAAGACCACCAGTTGGTAGCAAAACTAAGGAGCCTAATACATTTGCATACCCTGCTTGCCTGCAAGAATCAGGCATCTGTGGTCTTTTTGTGTACAGTGAAGGCCTGCAGAGGAGGGGATGCTGTTATTTTCAAGGGGACATTGTAAGTATCACTCTGCTGCAGCCCTCCTTTCCGAAGCTAGGTGGATTTCGGGGATCAGAGGATCTGAAGGAACAGATTCAATCTGGGGTCCTACTTCTATAGAACCGTTGTAAACTTTTCTCTTCTGTGGTGTATGCTTTTTTCTGCAAGGCAGCTGATTAAATATTTGCTCGTTATTTTTATGTTGAATTTTCACCTTTGGCACAGCCTTGTTTTACCTGGGCTGCAGGAAAATAAATTACTGGATCTGCCTGGCCTCTGTTGCAGGGGACCAGGACGTGTGACACAACAATTCTCAACCACCCTTCAATCAAGAAGTTCCTGGAATCGCCCTCCAGATCATCGTCCCCTGCTAACCAGGGCTCAGACACTCCATCTGCCAACCACTCTGAGAGCGACTCGCTCTCCCAGCACAATGACTTTCTCCTGGACAAGGACAATGGCAACTTGGACGCAGACGACCGGCTGACAAACAGCCTGGACCAGAGACAGAGCAGAAATACTGGCCGGGTAAAGTAAAACGCGAGTGGTGGTCAAGTTGTTGGAGGTGTGTGCTCTGTCTGGACTCGGTGCTGGCACCAGGAGCTCTTCATGTTGTCACCCACCTTGCTGAAGATCTGTTTCTTACCCTCTCCAACTGCTTGCTTCCACTCTCAGCCTGGCTTTGCTGTGAGGCTAACTGAAGTGTATGTAACTTAGGTAACTCCTCTTAATTCAGTCTTACCCAACAGAGAGGTCAGCCAGGCAGCAGCGACAGCGTTCGTGTTGGCACTGCTGATCTGCTGCTGTCTGGGTTGGCAGTCTCTGGGAAAGGAGATGTTGCACGGCTTGAGCACAGGGTTTTGCTGTGTGGATGGAAGTTGGGTCAGGAAAGGTAGAGCCTGGAGAGAAGAGCGAGAAGGGTCATTCCAAGTGACGTGCTTTGGGAGCTGGTGATATTCCACGTAGTGACGCTGCTGGGTGCCCCTGGGAACTGTGTTGCTCTGAGTGATCGAACCCTTGAGGTTGGGGCTGCTCAGCACTGTGTGGGGAATGCCTAGTGGTGGGTGGGTTGGCTCCTCCTGGGGGCGTGAGCTGGTAGAGCCTGAGGGCACACTATGTGCTGGTTTTCCCTTGGTGGCACGGCTTGCTCTTGAACTAATATTACCATTTGCTTAACAGAACCAGGCTGATCCACATTAAAAATACCTTCTTTCATATTTCCCTGAGCTGTTTTCTGTGTTACTTTTGATGTGGATCCATTCCCCATATGGCTCACTATGGAACTGCAGAAGTCATTGTACAGTTGCAGCTAAGAACCCACTTAGAAACAGATACAGCTGCCCAAAAGGTCCTTCTCAAGCTGTGTCCTCAGTACCGTGTGATTAAAACATAGCCCACATCTCGCAGCGAGCACCGGTTTCCCTTATTTTCATCTCTCTTGCTCTAGGAAATAGAAAAGACCCACGTCCTTATTCACAGTGGCCATTAGACAACTGAAGAGAAGCTTTGCAGAAGTTATTTCTCCTGCAGAGAAGCTGCAGCTTGCTGAGCATCCCAGCTTGTTCCTCTGCCCTGCTGCCCCTCTCTCCCCCAGCTGCTTTCCTTACCAGAGGCAGGTAGCTTCCTGAGGGAGATGCTCACTGGTTGCAGGTGAAATGCTGAATGCTCAATGAGAGGAAACTTGTTTCCTTTCAGTTTCTTCCATCTCAGCCCTGCCAGAGGAGAAGAGCCTCTGACCCAAAGTGGAGATGTGTATCTCACTGCGTATGGCTGCGTTCTGCAGTTGGACAAGTTGTCATGTGGTATGGCAGAAAAAGCATTGTTTCTGCATCCAGTGAGCAGGGTGACAGCTTTGGTAACAGGCCTGCGGTGTGCTGAAATCCTTCCTAGGGTCCGTAGCAGAAGCACGCAGACAGTGTGTACCTGGACCGTAAGCCACCAGCCCAGTATAGATAGTTTCTGCAGGGAGTCTTTGGCAGAACAGCTGGATTGCTTGGCTGTATAGCATGGTGGGGCATCTTTGGCCAACACAGAGGTGGCTGAAGGATGAGGAAAAGCTGATGCCGTGCCAGGCTTCTGTGACTGTCCATGCTCCAGCTTGGGGCATCACTGGGTTGATCACTCATTTAACTATGCAGGTTTTCTTTTTTAACAACACCTTACTTTTCTAGTGCCAAACAAAATAATGTTTAAGAGGAATGCTTTTTTTTATTATTTTTTTTTGGTTTGCCTTTTTTTCTTCCCCTACCCTCAGGACAGTTCGGGTGTTTCAAGCTCTCAGAAACCAGGACAACGAAATGCCGGGCTGCCAAGCGACGAGACTTCACGGCTGTACGTGAAGAAAACGATTGTGGTTGGCAACGTTTCCAAGTTAGTATCCAAAGTCTCCATGATGGGCCTTTACTTCAGAATCAAATGGAATAAGAGGTTAAAATTAGGAGATAAAGTTGTTAGGCTGTTGCAGCAGGAGGTATTGCTCTTGACAGTGGACCCAAGGCTGCCCTCCTTGAGTGTCTGCAAGAGCTTTTTGTTGGGGGAAGAGGAGTTTTAATAGGTAGTATAAATAGAGGTTTTAAGGTCTGTTTCTTTCAAGTCTTTAAGCCTTCTCTGTCCATTATAAAATCCCAGGTTTTCCCATGAAAATGCTGAAAAACAATTTGTCCTAATTGTTAATTTGATATGTCCATAGGGATGCGTTTAACAACAACAACAAAAAAGACAACCACCTGACTCTTCCCCTTGCCCCAAACAAACCAACCCCAAATCAGACATTATAAAAAATGAGAAAAACTCTGTGAAAGTACAGCATAGTCTGAAGAAATTTTTTATAGCTTTTATATTTTCCCCCCAAAAAAAATTGAAGACAGGTAAATTTATCTAATTGTTGAACTTTGAGGAAAGTAGCAAATAAAAGCATTCATTTTTGGAAGCTATGGACAAGCCAAGGTTTTAACTCTCTACCCTGTACTACAGAAGTTAATTTTCTTTTGCATAGAAAGTAGCAAATGTTAGCTGATAAGACTTATGGTATTAGAATTGTCTTGAAAATCTACTTAATCCTGGACCAGGAGCCAATTATTGACTAAGAAGCTTCTTTAAAATGCATAAGAATAATTGCTTCTTTTTTGACTTCTTGATGTCTCACAAAAGATGGGGAAAAGGATTTGACACTGACAAAATGAAGTCTTCCTGATTAAGAATCAAATTTTTAAATGGATGAATTTCTTATGGCAGTTGTGCACTGGATTCTAGGGAATATATTGGGAGTATAGAGTAAATTATGAGATTTCTCTTTGTTTTTGGAGGAATTTTTTTATGCAGATCTTGATGAACTGTCAGAATATAGAATAATTAGCAGAAGTATACAGGGGACAAGCTACACATGGGCATTTTACCATCCCTGTTTTTTTAAAAAATTTCTTTGCCAGGTACATTCCCCCTGACAAGAGAGAAGAAAATGATCAGTCAACCCATAAATGGATGGTGTATGTCCGAGGCTCTCGGAGAGAACCCAGTATAAATCATTTTGTCAAGAAAGTTTGGTTCTTCTTACATCCCAGTTACAAACCTAATGACCTGGTAGAAGTGAGGTAATAAAGAGCTCTTCCAGTTGTCACTCTCCTGTTTACGCTTGTCAGGTTTACAGTGCCAATTTTTTTTTTTTTTGAAGTTAACACCTTCTTTTCCTGGTTTTGTGTTTAATGTCTTTCTTTAACCTCTAGCTTGGCTTGACAGACTCTCAAAATAACAGCAGAATTACATTATTTTTTGTAACAAATGTGCCAAACATCTCTTTTTTTTTGTACTGGTGAAAGTTATCTATTGCATTTCCCATGTTATCCCTGTGAGTTTGTGCATCTGTATGCATTATGCTGTCTGCTGTGCAAGGTGCATTTGGAAACGAGATGTTCTCTACCTTCTTCCCAGTGGTATGTGGAAAAGAAATAGAAATTTCAGAAAGCTGTTTTACCTGTAGTTTTAATTGTGTGTGTATGTTTGGGCAAGTTTTATCTTTCTCCCAGGTATTTCTGTACTGCAGTGAGATCAGTGGCATCAACTCCATGGTTTGTGGAATTAATTTCCCATCAGTGTCATGGTATTGCTGCTACAGAAACAGGGCAGTTTCTCTGTCCTCACCTAACCTGTACTCAAAATTGTGACCCTGTTGTGATCAGCAGGCTCAGTTCTGTGTTCACTACTGCAGGCATATGCCCTGGCAGTTTTTCATTCTTGTTCTTTGGAAAAGATAGTCCAAAATGCTTTGTGTTTTCCTAAAGAAATTATTCTCTTAGGGTTCAGTTGCCTGCCTGGAGGGAAGTGGGCAGAACACCTCCATACAAAATGGCAGCTTAATTCTGGCAAAATTAGGCCAGAAGGGCGTATATGAGATAAGAAGTGTTAGTGCTAGCTAATGATTCTGAGAAGGTGATGCTGACCAGGATGAAAACAAACTCCTTTGTATTTTGGGTATAACATACTAAATTAGACTTGACTGCTTTAGTTTTGTGCCTTTCTCAGTTTACAGTATCTGATGTTAGTGCTGTTTGTCTTCTGTTTACTCTCCTCTGGCTAATAGATTTCTTCTTGTCATACAGCTCTAGTCATTTCAATGACCATTTGTGTTCTGGACTAAAAAGAAGTTATTGTTTTGTTTCATTACAAAACTGCATTTGCGATTTACAACTAAAATATTAAAGGAGAAAAGTAATGGTAAATGCTAGAGATAAATATGCCCTTCTTTTTCAGATTAGAGAACGACATTGGTTGAGTTAGCTTTTCCTTGTAGTCTGTTTCATTGGCCTTACATGAAGTGTACGCCTTTTTACTACTAGACAGGGAACAGCAGAAAGAGATTGCGAAATGTTGCAATGAAAACTCACCTTGGAGCTGACTTGTGTTTGTTTGTTTTTTAAAAGCAAGTATTTTTAGTCATTACACAGTCTTTTTTTTGTTTGTGTCCTGTAGTCTTTCATCCAACTGTTACACCATTTCCTTCTCTGTCCACTTGTGTGAAATGAAAGCATGTTTTCAGCTGTCCTCAGAATTAGAATTTGTGGGTTTGATTGCATTCTCTCTGCCGTGAATAGTAGGCCTAAAGCTAACTTTGGTTGTCAGTTAGACAAGCAGTCTTTGGCTTTCTGCAAAAGAGGTAGGTGAAAGCTCTACCTGTTTTGCATACAGAATCTGAATCACCGTTTGTTTCCAGAGAACCTCCGTTCCACCTGACCAGGAGAGGCTGGGGAGAATTCCCTGTGAGAGTCCAGATACACTTCAAGGATAGCCAGAACAAGAGGATTGATATCATACACAATCTGAAGGTATTTGAACAGAATGCTTGAGAGAAAGGCAATTAAATGAGCTCTCCATAATCTCTCTGCATGATCTTGAAGAGCATCCGCTTGTGTGTGTGTGTGCTTCTGTCTCTATTTTTTCCCTGCTGTTCTTTAACACATGAACAGTTGAAGAATCAAAAAAGATCCGGGAAAGTCCCTTACCTTGCCTGTGTTAAAGGTCATGCTGTAGCCAAGGAGCCCAGCTTTGCAGAAGCAAAGCGTTTACCTATTGTTCCCCTACATAGTGAGATTTTTAGCGTGCTCTCACTGGCTTTAGCTTGACAGGTTGCTGCAGGGCTGTCTTTCTGCTGTCAGTGATGGCTGTAACTGTTGTCTTCCTTCCACACCTGCACGTACCAGCTAGAGACTATCTCTCATGGCAGAGTGGGCAGGGAGAGGCTGAGATTGCCGCTCCTTCCTTCTGAACAGAGCCTTCTTTCAAATCATTCACCTCCCCTGTGACATTCAATAGGATTTATAACATGCAGCAGCCCTGGTAAACTAGGCCAATCCTTTTGGTTTTGTGTTAATTAGCAGTGCCTAGCATTAGAGGCATTAAGTCCTCGGCTGGTTTGTTTTCATGTGAGCAGCATGATTAGTTGTATTTAAGCCCTACCTGCAATGATGGTTTTCCTACTAATGTAAATACCGAGTTGTAACCACATATGGAGACAGTAGAGAAGGTTGAAAACGTTCCCCTGGAACTTGGGAATGTGTAATGTAGCCTACGAGAAAAATATATTTGGAGAAGAAAACACATACCTTTGAACACTTGATGTGTATAAGCTGATGCAGTTTGCTTTACGTGCTTGAATCCCATTCCTCCTGTGTGGGCTAGCTTCCTTCACTGAACCTCCTGTGATGCACTGTGTGGCTGCGTGACTCAAGTTTCTGCTGAACTTCCGAAGAAATTGGTAACAGCATGGTTTGTGTTGTGCAGCCTACGGAGGAAAACGGAGCCAGTCTATGGCATAAAAAGAACTGAAAATATTACTTGTCGTGCTTCGTAATAGAAGCACTCACGAGAAAACTCTTTGCTCGTACCTGGCAAAGTAGCGTGAGGATCTTGAGTCAGCAAATCCATGCTGTTTATTTCTTTATTTAGACCTCAGGAATTAAAAAAGGATGCTGCTCAAAGGCTATTCTTAGACTGAAATAATATCTCCCCAACAAATCTAATTTCTTTCAGCTTTTTTGCTCCTTTCTACTTCAGAGTGGGCTTTGGGTTGTGGTTGGCTTCTTAGCTCCTTAATAGCGCACGTTCTTCTGGCCCCATGGATTCAGAACCAACCTGATGCACTGCTGCTTGTCTGATGTAGTTTCAACTCCTTTCAAAGAGATCGTACTGTAAATTCTAGCTAACATGCTGCTCTGTGTTGGTTAATATAAACATATTCTATTGCTTTATCCAGCTGGACAGGACTTACACAGGCCTGCAGACACTCGGTGCAGAAACGGTAAGCCAGCTGGTTGTGGGATGGATGTTGTACTTTGATTCCCTTAAAGATGTTTAGAAAGAAAAAGATAGAAGGGACTAAGCACTGAGTCAGACCCATTTGATTTCACAATTTCTGGAATGTAGGTTTTGCTCTCTTGTTAAATGAAATGGTTATGACACCTTGTCACTGTTCACAACAACAATCATTTTTCCCTTTATATAGTTCAGAGGAAACTGTTTCCAGCTCTTTCATAAAGAATTTAATATGTACTACAGTTTTTGTTTCTTTTTGGAGCCTTTGGTACCAAATGTCTTGATTTGCTTTCTAATGTGCTACAGATCTTGAACATCAAGAATTTAAATTAAAGCTAGGTGTTCTGCTGAAAATACGCAGTAAATTAAGTAAAGGTCTACCCATGTCAACATTCAGTACCTTCATGGAAAATTAACTCTGAAAGCTTTAAATAAAAAAAAATGAATGAATTGCGCAGTTTGTTATATCCCTGAAGTTTCTTTTATTTTTTTCCCCTGTTAGACTGTAGTGAATGGAAATTTTTATTCTGAAATAGCGTTACTTCAGCTTTTCACTCTGTAGAGAAAAATTTAACATGAAATGCCTATGGTGATGGAAGTATATTTTTGAAGAGTAGATGATGTAGTGGTGCCTTTCTGAGGACCTTATCAAAAAGGCAAGCTACAGTTTCATGCCTGTCTCTAAGGAGCTTACCTGGAGCCTGGGCTCTGTGTTCCTTACAGTGTTCACTATTCAGATTTCCCTGGGGACTGAGAGATGCTCTGTTTTACCATGGTGCTTTAGTGTTGCAAGATTCTTGTCTTAGCCCTGGGGAGCATCATGAAAATGGATGGAAATTTTATGTAGAGTTTGGGGGAGGAAGGGGAGAGGTTTCCAGACATTTAAAATAATAATAGTTAAAACAAAAAGGCATAGTTGTTTTCACTATCTTTACCAGCTACCGGATATTATTGTCATCTTTTTGCCTGTTTCTGGAAGGTAGTGGATGTGGAGCTGCATAGGCATTCACTCGGCGAGGAATATCTTTTTTCCCAGTCTTCAGAGTCTGACCTTTCTGATGTTCCTACATCTTTACCACTGCCGTTGAGTATCCCAGCACCAGTTAAAGCTTCCTCACCAATTAAACAGCTGCGGGACTCCAGCCCAGATGCTTCTGCAGACAAAGGTAAAGCAAATGGGTATTGGTGCGACTGGAATGCTTGGAACATCTTCTGGGTGCTTTCTCTTAATTATTCCTTTGGCTTAAAGGTTGATACCTGCTCTTTGCACACAATTCTTTCCTTAATGTACTAGGAAACATAATTTAGAAATTGTTATCATTTTTTTTTTTTTTTTTTAACCTGGAGTTGGTTGAGCGAGCTCTGTTTTGTTAAACTTAGTGAGTGTGGAGTTTCATGTAGCATGCATAGCTGGAAAAAGGTTGTTGAGTAGCACTTGTAGTTTTGTTCTTGGCAGACTGTTTTTAGAGGGCTTTTAGGTTTCTGAATGCTTTGGGGACTGTGTATACATTTAAGGAATCAGTCTAGTGGTGTGTTCAGTTGTATTTGTTGGTTCCTAACATGAGATGAGTTTGAGAAAAACTCTTTATGTAACTGTGATGGTGAAAGTAAAGAGTGGAAGACTTAGTGGATATTTGTTGGTCTCATTCCCACCTGTAAGATCTGAAAATGCAGTGCCCACTGCAATGTGCTGGTGATTGATGCTGTAGCACCATTTGAATTGCCTGAAACAAGCTAGGTACTGGCCACTTGAGCACACTGTTCTGATTTCTAGATTGTGGGAAGTAGGAAAAACTGTGCCTCTGATAGTGTTTAACTTTTTTTCTGAAATATATAATATTAAGACAAATCTGAGTTAACTGCTCAGAGAAACAAGGAAGTCTTTATAGTTTGCATGATTCAGTGAGAGAAAATTGCTGGAAACAGCAACTGTGTATTTCAAAATATGATCACATTCAACGCGGTTTCATTCCTTTAGTAATCTATCCTGAATTCCTGTGTTAAAGGAATGGCTATAATGCTCAGGTCTTGCATGGTGAGCTTTCTGCTCGGTGGTACGATGCCAGGGGCATTGTCCTGGCGTAGCAAGGAGAATGCTGTTTAAGTTCAGTGTTTTCTTATGGCAGCACAGCCAAAAATGGGGAAATGAAGCCAATTTTTAAATGCGCACCCTTTTATTGAAACATGAAAATGAGCAGCACCGTTAGGTGGGGAAAGGAGGCAAAACTGCTTCTTTCTTCGGCTAAATGGCAGTGGCTTCTCTCATCAGGTCAAGGTTAAATGATCTACTTCTACATCATATAAGACTGATTCCTTAGCCCAGGTCAGAAGGCAGCAGTTGGTTTCCTCATGCTCTTACTCTAAAAAATGCACTGCAAGATTTCCTGTGAAGGAAATTCTGCCTTAGTTGTGTGAAACCCTGTCTGTGGACACAAAACTATCCACAGCTTTCTGTCAGTGGAAGAGTCTTTTCAAGAAAATTTGTAAGAAGTGGCTGATGACCTACCAAAGCTAAGCAGGCTGTGTATGTTCACATTTTATTCTTTGGTTCAGAGACAAACCTGACAGATGTGCGCAGAAGGAACTCCCTTCACCCCTTTTTCTCCTGGTTGAGCACTGCCCACCAGTTGCTTTCTCCTTCCTTCCTTCCAGAGGGTGTTTGTCATACGTTAGTTTTGTTTGTGTAGAGAAGCACAGTAAGGAATTAGATATCTCAGCCTAAGATCGATTTCTCTTCTTTTCCCTGTTTTAATCAGGATTCCCTGGGAATGCTGAAACCGAAAGACATGCCACGTTTTATTCCCTGCCATCTTCGATAGAACGGACTCCCACCAAATTAGCCACCCAGAAAGTTCCCTTTGGCTCTCATGGAAATTCAGCCTTTCAACCCATTGCAGCTAGCTGTAAAATAGTGCCTCAAGGTCAGATTCCAAGCCCTGCAGAGTCACCCGGAAAATCCTTCCAGCCTATCACCATGAGTTGCAAGATTGTATCAGGTGAATGTTAGTTTACGTGTCTGAGTGCTTCACCCTGGAAAGCAAGAGTTTGAAGGAGCTGGACTTGGTTTGTGTCCGTCCCCCAGTTGCCTGCCAATGTTTGAACGTCAGGCAGTAGGAAACTAGAGTAAGGAGCTGAACACACTTCTTAATGGTGAAGGAAAAAAATGCAAGTGTGAAATGCTTTGTATGAAATTGAAAGTGGGATGAGAGCTGTTCTCTCCCTTTTCATGAATGCTTTTGGGTGTGAAAATGGTGGTCCTTAACTGGACTGCTACCCACAGAAAGGCCCAGGCAAGGACACAACTTCCACGTGGGCAGTTTGTATGTGGGGAAAAAGCCCTTCTTCTCCCTCCCTCTTTCAGACAACGGGGATGGACTAAGAAGATTTTTTTTCTGATTACTTGGCAAATAATTTTCAACCTTGTTCACTCAAATGGTTCCTCTTATACTTGCGATATCTCCTTAGATGGAACAACTTTGGTCTTCCTCTTCCATACATCCAGCCTCTGGATTAATTTTTCAGCTGACTGCAGTGAGCAATGTGATGCTCTTTTGATAGTTTCCCAACCAAACAGTCAGGGTACTGTTTACTCACTTCACATACAGTCCCTTCCCTGCCTGGGCATGATGCCATCCACTGGATGATGTTTTACATAAAAAGTTTTAATGTACAGCTGACTGTGTCACATATTATGAAGCTGAAAGATGACCCACTACATCCCTTCATTTTCTGGTGGTCAGGTTAGAGAGGATGTAGCACCTCAGGTGATCACAATGTGTGATTTCTGATGATCAGCTCGCTCCCAGCTCATTTTCCTCAAGTGTGCTTTTTTGTTCAAAATTTCAATATTTCTCCTTGATATATTCAAAGTGTTAGTGATTTATATTTGAACCTATGCCAAATATTTTCTTCTTTCCCAATAAGCTCTACTCTAATCTTCTTTCTCCAAGGCTGTCCAGAAAGCACTAATTATAGTATGTCCTCTCTTTCTTAAAATCCTTGGACTATTCTTTGTTGCTCTTTGCAATTTAAATGTTGCTCTGCAAAATATTTTTCCAAGGCTCTCTGTCTGCTGAGAAAAATCACCCCTTTCCTATTTCAAGAGCAGCTCATAAGACACAGAGAATTTATTTGATTAGCATTTATGTTCCATTTTAATAGTCAATTACTGCCAAGAAAGCAGATTGACAGGCACTTGAAGTTTAGAATGCTTGCTGCCTTCTTTCTCTGATGACTTTTCTTGCCTGTCCTTATCTCTGCATTACTTGCTTACCCCCTTGTGCATCTTTTTTCTTCTGTTTTTTTCTCTCTCTCCTGGTCCTCTTACCCAGAAGATACACATTCTACAGCATTTGCTTTCAAGGTCTTCTGCTGTAATGAGAGCAGTGAAGAGACAAGAGTGGTCTGGCCTGCCAGCTAGCTGCTGTATCGCGTGGCCTTTTGTGTGAGCTGCTTGGTTCTTGGGTTGGAGTGCCTGCAGCATGGGCTCCAAGAGGGAAAGAGAGCACACATCAAGGAACTCTGCTCTCTTTCTTCTTCTCATTGGGTGGACTGGACTTGGCAGTGAGAATAATTTACATGATGATCATCCACCTCAGGATTCAGGGGTGGACTAGGTAGCTTCTGAAGTTCACTTTGAACCCTGTTTGTCCTGGCAGACAGAGAATGTCCGGGGTAGGTATGAGCCGTAGTGCTTTACGCTCCTTTTAATTTTCGTTCTATTTACCCTTTCTTCTCTAAATCCTAACACTTGTCTCAGGCTGGGAAATGCATCCTCAAAGATACTCCTTCTCTAAACCATTTTTAAAAGCACTATTGATGTATTTTTGTGTTCTCATGACATTTACAAGATAGAAGCATTGGACTTTTTTTCTGAAGGTTCTCCAATATCGACCCCTAGTCCATCTCCGCTACCTCGTACCCCAACCTCCACTCCGGTGCACATGAAGCAAGGCTCTGCTAGTTCAGTCATTAATAATCCGTATGTTGTTGTGGACAAGCCTGGACAGATGGTTGGAGCAGCAGCCACAAGCACAGGTGTGTAGTGTGATCAAAGAAGGCAGTGACTTAGTATTACCCATTCAATTTGCTCTCCCTTTTCAGTGATGACTGCAATAACTGCATTTCAGTCTGTGCTGTTAGAAGAGTACTCAGCAAAGGAAGAGTGGTGTCGTTGCTTAAGCGTCCTGTAGTGTAGTCGAGGGTATGGTGGAGTTTAACACGACTGGCTCTTTAGGTAACAGCACGTGGTGTAAGCCTGAAGCGAATTCATAGATCTCTATTCAGAGAGAGCCTGTTCTGTACAGCCAAAAGGGAAGGGGAGTTAGAGGTTGTGATGAATGGAGGTTTTAAACAGAAGTGGTGTGTGGGTGCTTGGGTGAGGACTCTGTCTTGGGCATGGGCAAAGAGCATGGAGAGCTGGCAGCAACTTATGGGTCTAGTCCTAAGTCCTGTGCTGTGTGTTGAAATGGTTGATAGAGCCAGGTTACCAGGAGAATAGAGGTTAGTTTTTGTTGTTGCTCTCGACTTCTGGCTGGTCAGAATGCAGCCAGTTTGGATTCCTCTAACTGGACTCTGAAAGGGTGCATCGAAAGGGGACAGAAGCCCAGGGTCAGACGGGGAAGAGGACTGAACCCCAGGAGACTGGGTGATGGCTGTGGTAGTCAACTGCTAATCTATGTGGAGGTGCTGGAGGAAAAGTCACTCAAAAGCCATTTATTTGTTACGACTTGTGGCCACGAATGGCTTTCTAAGAGCACACTTGTTTGCGTCTGTGTGTGCTTACCCCCATCTCGAAATGATTCTTCAGAGCCGTGTGTTGAACTGCAGTGTCTGTGTGACACAAAGTGTTCATTGTGCATGGCTGTAAAAATGGAAAAATAGATCTCTTGGTAACATCCCCTTCTTTTTTCTGAGGGAACACAGCTGCCATGTTGTGCACATTTTAATTTTATCACAGGGGGATTTAGTAGGGAAAGCACAGCTGAATGTTTTAAGTGTGTTTTAGGGCTTTCTTGGTAATGCTGAAGCTCTTTTACCAACAGGGTTTTTCTTTTTGTTTTGCTTTTTTCCTGTTTCTTCCTTACCTCCAGCCTGACTGTCTGTTCTGCATACATGGTTTGTCATGGTTTGGGTAACTTTCGTATTCTCATAGTAGTGATTTTTGCATGGAGGATAGGATCTGTAGAAGTACCAGGCGGTTTGGATGTGCAAGTCTTAATGCCACTAAAGGTGCGCTTTCCCACTACATCAGTGTTATTTAAGTATAGACTGGCCTGAAAGAAACTGCCTGCTGTCTCTTCTTCGCCTTGTATTCCTGTCACTTCCTTTTATCCTACGTGAGCCAAATCAGATCAGCAGCAGAGCATAAAATGAATACCTTCCCCTCCCCAGGTTGTTTTGTTGTCAGATAGCCACGTCACCAGACCCCATCTGGAACAAGGGGAATATGGGACTGGGCTTTGGCAGCCGGGTGGGATTGAGGGTAATGTGTATGGACAAAGTCACCAGGATGTTTTTGATAAAACTGCTGATCATATTTTAGAAAGGATTAAGGTCTGAAACTTCATGTTTTGTGTAAGCCAGCCTTTACAAATCCCATTGTTTTGAGACATGGCCGCACAGTTTACTTTTAAATGTAAGTGCAGTTTGTAAAAAAATCATGTGAGAGACTATGACTGTGTTTTCATGTGTGATCTGTAGCATCTCTTAAACAAATGGAGCTACAAAATCAAACCTGCAGCAGTAACCAAAGTGCTGTTGAGTAGCAACAGGTTGTATTCATCCCCTAATAATACAGGGCCAGTTCAGCACTGACCTTTCATGCCTGAACTCCCCCACCCATCTCAGGTGCAGGACGAGGGCAGTGCCGTGGCACAATTTTCCAAGAGCAGCATTCTTCAGACGCAGGAACCTGTCTTTGTTCTTCGTTTTTAGTTCTTCCTCTTCCCTACCTTGCCCTGTCCATTCCTCTGGTTACTCCTCACCCGGTGTCTGTCCTTTTCTGACCTTCCTTTTTCCTCCCAGTATCATTCAAACCTTCCCAATACCGGTGTTTAAGACTAGAGTATGTTCAGCGTTTCTGGGCAGTGGAGGGAGCTACGTTTACATCAGCAGATTCTGCCTGGAATCTCACCGGTAGCCGCAATGCTTGGTCATCCAGGAGTTACCTGACCCTTTACAGCAGACAGCTCTGAGGGGACATGGGCAGTGAGTTGTCCGGGGTGTGGATCCTGCACGTGAAAATTGTGCAGCAGCTGGCCTCAGGAGTATCACAGAGCCATGTTGGGTTTTAGGGCCAGCTGGGGAGAAGTGCAAGTGAGAAACTCTTCAAACACTGCAAAATAGTCTCCTTTTTCATTTCATACAGGTGATGGAGACAAAGACCTAATACATTGTAATGAAAATTGATTTGTTTTGTGCCCATGCCAACTCCCACTGATGTACCAACCTCGTTATGTGTACCTCATGGGCAATATAGATTCGGTCCTTACCTGAAATCTGCTTTGTTTCCCGATGCACAGGGAGCCCAACCAGCAAACTGACAAATGTTTGTCAGGCTTCTCACAGGACTGGATCTCCTGTATCAAAGACCCATGGGAGCAGCTTTGTAACCTCAGCTGTCAAGGTAATGTTCTTATTAGGTGTATACTTTCTATTTAAAACCCAGCTTCCTATTGAGTAGGGCTTTTTAGTATTATAAATTCTACATTTCAGGCAACTCTTTCGGTCCTCATTTCATATGAGGATATACTCAAACAGCTGTACCCCTGTGAGGACATGGTGGTTATACAAGATGATAGCGTTGATTCATGCAGCTGTAATTAAACTTGCCTACTCCTCTGTTTAAAGGCACTGATTTTTTGCTTTTCTACAAGGAAATCTGTAAAGGGCACAATTTGCAAAATGTCTTATCTGTCAAGAGAGCTCTTCTCTAACTGGCTTTGATCTTTTTCACTCTGTTAGTGACAGTATATGATTAAACCAGAGGTGCCTACCTCAAAACCTCCACTTGGCTCATTATCTTGTGCAGCAGCTTTTCCTAGCAGCCCGAAAATAGGTCATTTAATGACTTTACAACTGCCTACATTTAGAAAAATGTTCATGTAAACAGTAGAGTAACTGAATGTATAAACAAACAGTGATGAATAAGGTTCACGCTTCTAGCTGCAAAGCCCAAAAGGTATGGAGCTGAATTATCTCAGATAAAACCTCTCCCACGTCTTGCACAAGGAACAGTACTTCTGGCAGGCAAGTGGCGTCAGTGAGGTTCCTTCTGAAAGCATCTGGTGGGTGTGCTGCTGAAAACAGGAACGTTTCCCTGTCTCTGAGTCACAAGAATATTAGTGCTGGATATAGTGGGGAAGGGGCGGAAGTTTTTCAGTTAGCCTGCAGAGAGCAAATCATTTCACGTTTGGAACTGAAATGCTTCCTACATCTATTTGTTAACAAAAATGTGTTGAAGATTGCTCTCAGAAACAATTATTTTGGAGTAGCATTTTAAATGTCAGGTGTGCAGCTGTCTATTCTGCTCTTAAGAGCCTGGCTGTTAAGGATTTTACTTAACAATGTTAAAAAAAACATTTATTTTTCACTGGTTTGGGACAGTTCTTTATGTGTTTTAAGTGAGTCAGAGTAGGTGCATATCATTAATAAAAGTTGGAATCTGTATTTCCAGGGCAATGTCAGTTAAAATCTGAAGGTATTTAAAAAATAATAACCCTAACTGTAAACAGAAATATATTTGATTTATGTCCATATGTCTTCTGGTTGGTGGAAAAGTGATAATTTGGTGATTTCTTCAGAGAATGGGATGTTTGCTAGTTCAATGTGATGTTAACGGATTATGCTTCACTTATCACTCATCCCTTCACTATATGGAAGTTTACTCAGTATTTTTTTTAATGACTTATGCCTGTGTTCCTTTAGGCACTTTAAAATGCCCGATATGCACACTGCTCTTGAAAAGTCTGGTTGTGCCTCTAAACTTATCTTCACACCTTTTCCTGTTTGCTAGCAGTTGTGTAGCTATGTGGTGAACCAGAGCAAACAACTCCTCTGGTTGAAAAAGAACCTATTTTCAGCTGCGTGTGTCAGCACAAGGAAGATGGCAGGAGCACTGGTTTAGAGTCCGAGGCTTTTTTGGTCATGATCCAACCCCAGGATGGACTAAGTAGTTGTGAAACCAGTCTCAGAGTTCACACGGCTTGTAAATGAGTACAATTATTTTAATTAAACAAAATGTAACAACGCCAGGCCTCCTCAGATGCACATGACGTGTCGACCAGCCTCGGATTGAGGAATGACAGATGCACCATTTTGCAGGTGTAGGAATGTTTTTTATTCCATTTAGGTAGGTAGCCTCACTGTTTGTGCCAACTCATGAGTTCTGCCTGAAAAGACTGTGCCATCAGTACCTGAGATAATTTTGCTTGCAGATTAAATTGGATATATATATATTTTTTGTTCTCCGTAACTTGTTTCTTCTGAGATACTCTTCTCTTTCTGAGATTGGACATAGATTGGCAGAACGGTTGAGGTTGGCAGGGTCCTCTGGAGACCATGCAGTGCACCTTCTCAGCCTGGAGCAGGATTAGTTAGACCAGGCTGCAGATAAAAGTGTCCAGTTGGGTTTTGAGTTTTCTCCAGGGCTGGAGAGGGCACAGCCTCTCTCAGCAGCCTGTTCCAGTGCTCAATCACCATAAAAAAAAAAAAGAGGGGGGATGAGGGGTGGGGGGAAGAAAACGGTTTTCCTTATGTTTAAACAGAATTTCTTGCGTTTCAATTCATGCCCATTGGCTCTTGTCCTTTCATTGCATACTATTGAGCTCTGTCTGGCTCAGTCATCTTCACACCCTCCCGCAGGTATTTATTGCACATCGATAAGATGCTCACTCAGACTTCCTGTCTCAAGGCTAAAATAAGCCAATTATTAGCGTGCCTTAATTTTACAGCTCTGAAATGCTTTGTATAAAAAGCTGCTGGGGGACATGTGTCGATTTCTTTTATTTGTGTATGATATGGTAAGAAACAGTTACTGCTGTTGGAGATAACAATCTAGGAAACAAATCTTAATTAAGCAAATTGTGTTAAATATGTTACATTCTTGTTACTTAAATGTTGACTGATTTCAGAAATGGCTTATTTGTACAGGTAACTTGGGATTGCCCAGCTTGTCCATGCTACCCTCTGTAACTAATGACTTGTTTTCTTTCTTTTGTTGGATGTTTCACCATTTTTTTTTTGGCCACATCTTCCTATTTGCAGCAGGAGGATTCCCTGTTTGCCACCATGCCACCCCTTTGTCCCATTGGGAGTCATTCCAAGGTGCAAAGCCCCAAATCAGTCACTGGAGGACTTGGAGCTTTTACAAAGGTATTCCTCTTGGCTTTTGTGCCTGGACAAGGAGCACAGTATTAGCATTTCATGCTGACTTTTGCCACAGACTGTGTAACTTCCAGTGCATGTAAAACTTAACTGGAACCAACGTGTCTTGCTGCCGAGGGCTCTCTATCACCTCTCAAAAGATGTATCTTGACTTCTTTTCCTGTGGCTCTGCTGTTCCTGTGGTCTTTCTTTTCATCATCTCTTTCATCCTTTCTTGTTTTTCTTTGAATCGCTGTCATATTGAGGCAGATTTTTAAAGGTATTTTTGGTGGAATACAGAAAAGAAGTCAGTAGAAGATCTGTCAGGAGTTTCTAACAAAATGCTCTAGTTATTTCTGAGTGTCAGATGTTGCCATTTGTGAGTACATTTCCCTAAATGTTACCATACTGAATTTAAGGCTTTGGGCAATATTTGGTGATCCAGCTAAAAAGTTGAAAAAATGCTTCCTACTAGTTACAGTATCTACAGCAGTCTAGCAAAAAAGAAGAACAACAACAACAAAAAAAAAAAACTAACAAAACAAACAAACAAAAACAAAAAACCACCAAATCAACAGCCTTTCCTGAGCTGCTGATTTTGGTGATTAGATTTAGGGCCTGTTCCAGAGCAACACGTAGTCATGTTGAGCTACACACAAGAGAATAATATGATCTTTAACCAGTTACAGTATCTACATCGGGTTATATCTACACCTTTAATGTTAGCTATAATTTTGCAAGATAGAGGAGGAAAAAAAGGGGCTTATAACATGTTCTGAGCAGGAAAATATTTAGGTATTTGAAACCTTAAAGTGTTCTCCTTCCTGAGATGGAGATGTTAGTGATGTTAGTATGTGAGTAGAACTAGTAGGTGTAATATTACTACCACTGTCTGTGGTTCTTTAATTTTTGTGAGCACCTCTCAAATTTGGAATGCTCTGTAAGTACAGACCCCCTGCACACTTTCGCACTGGGAGCAGCCCCCATGTTAGGTCTGGGAGGTGGGTTAGAGTTCCCCTGATGGTGTGTGAGAACTACATCTGAGTTACTGGCTGTTGTGTGCCCTTTTTTACAGACAGGCTGTTCCAGAAATGACTCCCAGTCATTTAGAGTTGCTTGTTGTTTGTTTTTTTTCTGTTGTGGTGTTATTTATTTTTTTCTTCATATCTAAAAGGTGATAATAAAACAGGAACCAGGAGAGCTGCCCCAGCAACCCCAGCTACCAGCAACAGCGACAACCCCGCAGACCTCTGTGCAGCAGTATGTCACTGTAAAAGGAAGCCACATGTTAGCCTTGTCACCGCAAAAGCCGGTTGTGAGCACAGGCGAGGGGACGGTGCAGTCTAAGGTATGAGGCATTTGGGCTTCTTTGGGTTGGTGCAGGCCATCTGTTGTGTAGTTTCATTGCAACACCTCGTGCTTCTCCTGGGGGCGTGGAGTTAGTTCCATCTCAGAAAGAGGCAGGGGCACCCCAACTGGCTAGTTTCCCCCTGTGCACAGAGAGGCTCATGTCATGCTTAGCTTTTGTCCTTGAGAAGGGAGCAGGGTGAACAGGCACTATTGCATATTGTTTAGGGAAAACATCTCCCACCTCTGTCTAGCCCATTGCAACAGTGGGGTGGAGGTGGTTTTGGACTGGATCCCGACAACCCAGAAAGTTGGCTGCCATCATCAGCTCTTGCTGAAATTCATCCAGGTCTCTCTGTAACAGGAAGTGAATTCTCTCCTTGGACAACGTGCCTGCAACAAAAAAAGAGCAGGACAAATAAGGGGTAGTGGTGAGGGCTGGGATAGAGCTAGCGTAAGGTGGAAGCAATCCTACCTGAGTGATTGCAGTGCTGCTGTGACAGGAGTGACACAGCATCTCAGAAGGCATCATAAATGTGCAGTGACAAGATGACAGAGGTTTATAGCATGTTCTCAGCAGGAAAATACTTAGGTATTTGAAACCTTAAAGTGTTCTGGCTCCTTTCTGAGATGGAGTTAATGATGTCAGAAGTTCTCTCCCTTGTTGCCTGTTTCCATGGTAGATACAGTGAAATGTGCCGAGCACAAGAGACTACATATGGAGGGCTGAATTTTGCATAAGTAAATACATATTTGCATTTTCAACAGTTCATTGCCCTTTTTACTGCCTTACTTGCCTGTTTGAGCAGGTATGCAAACTCTGTTTGCCTGTGGATATTGTCAACAGACAAAATTGAAGCACTTGGCAGGTTCTAATTTGAGGCCATGGTTTTCCCAGGGAGTCTGTTCCTATGAATGTGTTGAAACTAAATCTTTGGATTTCTTTATTTCGCCAAGGCAAGCTTTATCCTCAGTTGGAATGAATCCGCTGTTTATATATCAGAGAAAAATGAAATTGCTCTGTAATTTGAATGTACTCAGTCTTCTGTGGTTACTTTGAAATCCTGATAGCGTTTAACAGTTTATTGCTTTTTATCTGGAGCTGGCCTCTTGCCAATCTAATTTTGTTTCAGAATGAATAGCCTTTGTACGTGAGTAGACATGTAGAAAGAGTCCTAAAATGTCTAGAGATGGAGGTAGCATTCCACCTAGAATTCAAGTGGTTCCTCTTGCAAGAAGCACATCACCCAATACTTATTTGTTGCAGGTTGTTGGCGTTCCAGTTGGTTCTGCTTTGCAGTCGACAGTGAAACAGGCGGTGGCTATCAGTGGTGGCCAGATACTTGTGGCAAAATCTAGTTCTTCAGTAGCAAAGGCTGTTGGTCCAAAACAGGTTGTGACTCAAGGTGTAGCCAAAGCCATCGTGAGTGGAGGTGGAGGAACAATTGTTGCTCAGCCTGTGCAGACTATAACAAAGGCGCAAGTTGCTTCCACAGGTGCTCAGAAAAGTACCTCTCAAGGATCAGGTAGAGTAATTTTATACCTTGTTAATGGCTCCTGATGGCTCTGTAATGAACTTTAAAATAATTGTTTAATGGTAAAGTTTGATGATGAATAGGAAAGTCTATGGAAATTCAGGCTGACTGAGGCTAGTGTGGTAATAAAATCTGAACTCATTGTCTGTTTTAGGGAAGAGAGCACAAGTACTTTACAACACGTGGTGTTCTATGAATAGAGTACATGGTTTGGTCAGACCTGCAGATGGCCCTCGCTTACATTGGCAGGGGGTGTTTGAGGTGTCCTGGGGTGTGGAGATCATCAGGATATGCTGGGGAATGTGCTAGAGACCTGATGGGCTTTCATGGAGCCAGGTCTCGTACTTTTGACCAGCGTTGTGGTCTTTGGATGTTCAAAGGAACTCTTGAACCCAACAAACAAAAGTCAAACTGTTCTTCCTGCATCTTTACATCTTCCCCCGTGCCCACAATTACGGGACTGTGGGCAGAAGCCCCCAGCCTGCTTGTGCGTGCACCTGGCTTTAACTGCACGTCTCAGCTCAGACTCTGGACAGTTTGAAAGGTACTGTGTGGCTTCTAGACTTCAGCCTGCAAACCCCACCACTGTGCTTCCTTGGCCTGTGGCCATAAGTACTGCACATTGAGTTTTTTTTTCAGACCTGTTCAATGTGTTTGTGCGTCACTGGTGGAGTTAATCTCAGTTAGGCCAGCTAAGCATGGATTATCAAAGGCTAGATGCATGCCACTCCCAGTACTTTCATTCTGTGCAGACTTCATTGCATACTGGCCTCTTCAAGCAGTAATTTTTTTCTTTTTATTCCTTCTTTCTAGTCATGGCTACACTGCAGTTACCAGCTACCAACCTGGCAAACTTGGCAAACTTGCCACCGGGCACCAAACTGTACCTTACCACCAACAGCAAGAATCCTTCTGGGAAAGGAAAACTGCTTCTGATACCCCAAGGAGCCATACTGAGAGCCACAAATAATGCTAGTTAGTCTTGCAGGGAAATCTAATGCTTTAAATAATGTAATCACTGTATAATTAATATGTTTGGGTGTTTTTGCTATAATGCATTCTGGTACTGTGAAAGTCAGTAATGGGATGGGGGTTCTTTGTTCACAACAGTACAGTACGCGGAGCTAAAAAGCTGAGGTGTCAAAAGAGTCTTCCATCATAGATGAAACTGCTTTACATTCAGGGCTCCCAGTGTCTTACTATTTGTGCTGAAAGCAGACTAACTTTCCCCATAATTCACAGTGAAAGATTGCCTTCACTGTGCAATAATGCTTTCTCTGTGGGGAGACAACTGCGTTTTCCTAATGTAGAACTGAGCAGGATTTGAATGCAGTTGTGAAATCTATTAATAAGTAATGGAATGTGACCCTGGAAAAAACTAAAAACATAGTAAGCTAGCTTTGAAAAGGATGAGTTAACTGTATCTAGAATGAGGGAAAGAAATAGATTTGAATATTGATAAAAGGTTTGACCCCAAGTTGTTGACACCAGCAGAAATGCTTTGTTGGTAATGGGCTTATGAATCAAACTTGCTGTGAAATACCTGGAGAACAGCACTGCTAAAATACTTCTGATGGGCAGTATTTTTTTCTATAGTGTGCTCTTGCATTGTGTAGGTTAAGAAAAGGTTGGTTGTGGGACATGGCTTAGTAGGTAATACTGGTGGGAGGGGGATGGTTCGACCTGATGATCTTGGAGGTCTTTTCCAACCTTTATGATTCTATAGGAAAGGATACGGCAAGTTTGGGACTGTATAGATGCAGAGTTTTGTTGTGAGCCTTGCCCAAAATGTCTCTGTTTTTAGGGCTGGGGTTTAACATGGGAGGTGGATTGGGTGCAAGGTGTTTGCTCATAGTTCTGATACTGACACTGGGGAGGAGAGTTTGTTCAGTTTAATATATAAGAATCAGCAGCATAGCTGGTATTTGGAGTATTTCCAGAGCTTCTGCTGCAGGTTCGTAACCTGCAAAAGACTGATTAAAAACAGTTTACCTGTTGGACAGTGTTTTCGTCAATAGAAATTTCACATCAGCCTGAAATGAGCTTTTCAGGCCCACCAGTCCTTACCCCCCCCATATCTCCTTTTGTTCACGATATTTGCTGAGCTATAGGAGAGTACAGCAGCACTTCTGAACTGTGCTGTACTGGGTAATTATGGTGTTTATGCCTGGATATTGCTCAGTTACATGATGTGTTACAGCAAGCATCTTGCAAGCTGTTTTCAATTATTTGTGTATACAGGGATACTTCAGCAACTGACATTGTCTGGTTACCAAAGAGTCAAGCCTTTTGTTCTGGTTACAGGTCTCCAATCTGGTTCTTCTACGAATAGTGGAGGAGGAGGAACACAAAGCACAAGCAGTAACTTGTCACAGCATCTCACCTATACATCCTACATCCTGAAGCAGACACCGCAGGTCAGTAGCATAAGCATATTAATAGAAGCAGTTCAGTATTTCAGGCTGCAGTGAATCTCTCTAGCAACCCTTGCCTCTTTCTCCTCTACCAGGTATCTGCTTTACCATTTGCTATAGATATTTCCACATATCTGCACTTTACCTCCCCTTACAGGGTGGGACCCCCT
This sequence comes from Oxyura jamaicensis, assembly GCF_011077185.1. Classification (NCBI taxonomy): domain Eukaryota; kingdom Metazoa; phylum Chordata; class Aves; order Anseriformes; family Anatidae; genus Oxyura; species Oxyura jamaicensis. Next base: position 12,226,518 of record NC_048901.1, read on the forward strand.
CGGGGCTTAGCTCCTTGTGGGCTGAGAAAGTAGCATGGAGCACTTTTTCAGGGCAACTAGTGGGTGGGGAGCAAGGTCTCCACACTAGGAGAGGTGATAAGACTAATAATATTAGAAGATCCATCTTACATAATAGGGATGCATGGAAGTTCTAGGAAAGCCTCACAGATAGGGGAATAAAAGAGAGTTATTAGAGAGAAATGGCAAGGCTGAGAAAGGAAGAAAAATGGTAAAACAGAAGCTTGTGTGAAGGGATCCATGTTTGACTGTAGGTGAATGAAGAGAAAAGAGCAACAACTAAATAAGGATGTAAAACAGAAAGGGATGCAAGGCTTCAGATGGTAGGTTGTTAGAGTGCACACCTCCAGATCTAGCTGTAGTGAGGTGGGGTTTGGTCTATTCTCCCACTCTGGTGACAGGATGAGGGGGAATGGGCTAAAGTTGTGCCAGCGGAGGTTTAGGTTGGATATAAGGAAGAACTTCTTTACTGAAAGGGTTGTTAGGCATTGGAATAGGCTGCCCCAGGAAGTGGTGGAGTCACCATCCCTGGAGGTCTTTAAAAGATGTTTAGATGTAGAGCTTAGTGGTATGGTTTAGTGGAGGACTTGTTAGTGTTAGGTCAGACGTTGGACTAGGTGATCTTGGAGGTCTCTTCTAACCTAGATGATTCTGTGATTCTGTGACTAAATACATTTTGAAGCTAGAAGGTGACAGTGGTTTGATTTCTGACATTTTTTTGCCTAGCCCAGCAGTAGCCTCTCTGATCTTGCAGGTTAAGCAGTATTTGTCACAAAGAATAACTCTGAAGAGCATGAGGTGTGTTATATTGTAGTGGATGCCTCTGAGTGTATAGGGAACTGTGGCTTTTTCACCTTTACCTTTGTGTTCGAAAGTGTTCTGCACCGAGACGGCTATGTCTAGCTCTAGGTGCAGAATCATCCATTGTAATTAACAATCCATTATTTTAGAAGTCAAAATGTTTTGGGCCACTGGCATGCTTCCTGCCCTTGGAAGGTGGACAGAGAGGAGACTTCCTTTCAGACCTTTCAGTGGGGTCAGCAAAGATGAGGACTTCAGATTTTTTTGTCTTCTTTAATTCAAGCGTTTGTGATTATGCAATACAGAAAGAATGTCAAAAACCTGCTTAATGCGTTATTTTGCATCACCGAATACCTGCAGATGTTGCTGTTCCACTACAGCTACAGTCTGTAGCAGTATTGTCACTTTTAGATTTCTGTTGACTCTTAACTGTGGTTTCAAACGCTGACCTCCCTGACTTATTTCTGGAGCAGGGCACCTTTCTGGTTGGCCAACCGTCTCCTCAAAGTTCAGGGAAGCAGCTGACGCCAGCATCTGTTGTTCAGGGCAATGTCGGAGTTGGAACATCTTCCGCACAAGGACAAGCATTAAAAGTGATAACTGGACAGAAAACAGCTTTATTTACACAGGTAACTTGCAAACGAAGTGTTTCTCTTACTGGTCAGCATTTTGACAGATAAAGTATAGGAACCACAATTGCATGTTATGAGAGCTTCCCCTTTCATAGTCAGTTTTTTCTTTGTACAGTTACGGCTGCACTATGAAAGCATGCGCAGGTATACTTTTATATGCAGATATTGGACCACAGTTTTCCAGCTTTATTGATGTTCTCAAAGTGGGTCATTTATAAGCTTAGGTTGCCAGTTTTTAAATGTGCTCCAGGATTTCTTAAAGTATTAGAGGAGTGAATACAGATAAATGCAAAAATGTGCTTAAATATTTGAACCTTAGAAATGAATCACCTGGTATGTCTCTTAGAAATTTTTGGCTTTAGTCATCTTGAGATCACTCAAAAGACCCTTTTTTTCTGAATAATCCCTATGAAACTCAAACTCACCAAGAGTGCCAGAAAACCGTCCAAAATTCAAAATCAGTAGGCTTTAAAAAACAAAACAACAACAACAAAAAACTCTACAGCTTGATAAATTTGAATTTGAGGTGGTAATTTTGTTCCAACTATTCTTGTCCCAGAATGCCCTTTTCTGTGCAAAAAGTATTTTTAAAATATTTTCCAGTAATATAAGAAGCATTCATCTTGTTTTTTAAACAAGCAAACAAAAAACAACCAATACGGTTTTAATATCGTTTACCCTATGCTGAATTTCTTTTCCAAGGCTGCACCCGGTGGACAGACGTCACTGATGAAAATATCAGATGGGTCTCTGAAATCAGTGCCTGCCTCATCCCAGCTCTCCAAACCTGGTACCACTGTGCTGAGAGTATCAGGAGGTGTTATCACCACAGCTGCTGCTCCTGCCGTGACCCTTCCCACAAATGGGGTGGCACAGGTGAGAAACAACCTTGCCAACATACTAGGAGATGACATTTGCACCCTACCTAGTATAATCCCTAGGCTACCTAGCCTTTAAACACCAAATCTGTCACTAGCACAAAAATTTGCAGAAGAATGTAAAATGCCTGAAGATCTGCATCCAGTAGGCCAGTGAAAGCCAATGGTAGTTAGAATGTAGATTGTTCCTCTGAGATCACAGACTCAACAATGTTCAGTGCCCAGTCTGTTGTGAATAGACCTCACGGTGGCCAAGGTTCACGATCGTTTGGTTCTGACCGCATTCAAAGAATGTCACTCCTCCCTACCCTAAGGAGTTGTAACGGTGCAGCGTAGGAATGGGGTGCTTCGCCATGAAGTAAGGTTGAAAGTAAAATATTTGCATTCCTGGAGTGAGGGGGACATGCAGCCATGTGTCCAATTGGTAGAGATTGTCCACCAGGAGTGGAGATAGAGTTCATAGGGTGGGGATGAGGCAGCAAAGAGGAAAGTGTGTTCACTGGGAGGCTTTCACAGCCTTCCTGCTTCTGTCTATGGGGAGGCAAAGGTTTAAACAAGTTGAGAGTTGAGGCCATGCTTCCCTTAGAGAGCTGAACCCTGGCATATATGGCACATACTGATGAAAGTACTGAAATTTGCTTTAAATGCTACTTACTCTGTACAGCTCTGAGTGAAGCTGCAGAGGTTCCAGTTTTCCATCCAACCTCTTTATCCCAAAGTCGCCACCACCACCTGACTTCCCAATGACAGTTATGAGCACCCTGTTGGCCTACCTATCCCTGTCTAGGCCACACAGCAGCCAGGACACTAGGATCCGCCTGGGGACTGAGCTGATGAGTGGCAAAGAGGTTGTTGCTAACGTTGTGAGATACCTCATCTGGAGGATTGCTTGCTGGAGTTAAGGGACCTAGCTCCAGATACCATCGCAGCAGTTGTGGTAGCGGTTCCTGTGTGCACAATTTCATGTTATTTCTGCTTTAAATAGTCTCCATTCTCTGTGTATCATATTGTTGTATACTGTTGTGTATGGGCTTTTTGTTAAGTGCTTGTAAATTTCTTTCTTCTTAGTGATAGAAAAACAGAGTTCTGCTTTTGCTATTTCTAGATATTCTCTCCTTGTGTTTATTGCTGAATCATCTGTGAAATTAAAAGCAATGTTATCACTGTCGTCTTCTTTTCTGCAGCAAATAGATAATGCAGGTTCCAGTTCATCATCTTCTGGAGCTCCTACAGCAAAAACCTCTGGACAACATCAAATCTGTATAAACCAGAGCCAGTCTACTTCATCAGCAGTGAATAAGACTGCTACTTCTACTGTTGTAAGTGTTGCTTCTCTGGTGACTACACCAACGCCTGTGACTGGAAAAGCTGCAGTATCAGGTATTCTCCCTTCATGCCTTTCCTACAGAAAGTTAAAATTGTGTACAAGTTCTTTAGATGTCTTCACTGTAAAAGGAAGAATGTGGAATCATCTGCCTTTGTGAACAGGTGAAAGTAGAGTCATGCTTTCTAAAACGTAACTTATTAGGATAACTTTTGGCTTAGCCAAAGAGATGTGTAAGTAATTTGGCATCCTAATACAGTGCATTGACTGCATCTGATACAAGTAACAGTGCAAGTTGCCTACTGGTATTGGAGGGGGATTTTAGATTTTCATGCCAAATCCTCTGTAGAGGATGCATTCTGCTTGTTCAAGGTATCAGACATACTATAAACTTGGTTCAGTTTGTGAAAGTGAACTGCCACTGAAGTTGGAGAAGTTGCGTAAGCAGAATTTGGCTCTGAGACTTTGCATCTGCTCTTTTTGGCTTGGAAAAAAAGAGCGGTTTTGATTTAAGGTTCATAAATGTTTTAAAGTCATAATCTGAGTACAGCAAAGTGGATTTGATCTGGAATCTTTCAATTTAATAAAGACAGAGCAATAAAGATGGACCACCTCTAGGTAGAGGAGTTTTTTTCCTTATTCAGTTTTACAGTCTTCCATTATATTTTGTATTAGGGAGAGCAAATATAGCAGATTTAATTTTAGTATTTAATTTTAGTATGAGTTAACATTAGACATCTTCATTTTGACTTCTGATTTACCTGCTGGTATGTCATACCCATTTGAAATGGCTCCTTACTAAGGGGAAACAAAACAAATACAAAAAAAGAGAAAGTTAAGTGACATGGAGCCCATTTAACAGTCTCTTTTTAAAGCAGCTCTTCTCATTTCCGTTGTACACAGTGTTCCAAACTCGTCCTTTCTTCATCACACTGTGTTTTCCAAAGCTTGAAAATAAACAACAGAAGCTGTTAAGAATACTGCAATTCTGCTATAAGCAGTTGAGTATTTTTTTTCTTTCCAAACAAAGCAGCTAGAGTTTTTGTTGGAAATATACCATTCTAAATAGCTTTCCGATTAAGGCTGCCATATGTAAGAATATCATCTAGATTTTTTTTAAAAATCTGAGACACTGACTTCATTATTAAAAGCAAATTCAAAGATCCCAAAAGAAGCAATTGCTATAAAACATGTTATTTCAGTGGGGTGGTGGAATACTATGTTAGAATTCTTGAGATCTGTATTTTTAAAGGCAACTTTTCAAAAAGAATTTCAAATCTTCCTGTTGTTTTGCAATGGGCAGTGTTGTCTCCCTGTCAGGCTAATAGGAATAGTTGCAAATGTCCCTTTTTACTTGCCTTGCAGTTTGGGTCCTTTGCCATGCTGTCCTGACACATCTTTGCATCACACAGTTATGACATCCCCAAAGCCACACTTATAAGTGATAACACTTTCTTGAAGTGTGAGGAGCTGTTCTGGAAGGAAACTTGTGAAGCCCTGAACATTTAAATGCTTGCTGAAGACTGACTGTCCCTAAAGAGAGTTTTGGTTTACTGTTTAACGTCCCTAGAAGAGCTGTTTATGTTTAACGTCCCTAGAAGAGCTGTTTATGGGCAGTGCATCAAAGAGGAAGCCAGCAGCCACTGAGCTTGAGCATTGTGGTGCGCATTTGAGAAAGCTGGAGGCAGAAGAAGAGGTTTTGCCAAAACTTGTGGCATCAGATACTTAATTCTAAATATATATATATATATTTTTGTTTAAATGGATCTTAAATAGAAAGTTCTATAATGTTTAAAAATGAACTAGGCTAGCCTCCTTGCCCAGTGTTCATTGTTTAACTGACTAGTGTTATGTATCTTTCCAAACCAAGGGACATTTTTATCGGACCTTGCATGTCTGGTACTTGGAAGGCAATTATTTCTTAAACAATAGTAATGGATTGCAAGGGGAATAGAAACTATTGAAACAAATAGTGTGTATAAAACTACCACTGTGAAACTAAGAAGTGCGTTGTTTGCAGTTTTCTAAAACAAAAGCTGAATAAAAGTTTATTCAGTCAAAGCATTAAATAAAATTATATAGGAAAAAGCCAGTTTACTAATAAAAATGATAAGCATAGTCCCATATCGCAGTACTAGAGCCCTGGTTCTGGTGGTTTGGGATGTCATCACTGTGGAGGAGGGAACTAGGGGAACAGGAGATGGGTGCTCCTCACCCATTACCCCGTGGTTCAGCTTGGAGCCACGTTGGCTTCCACTAGTCACTGGATGCTGCCACTGTTAATGTTGTTAATAACACAATGTCATGCTTGTTCTTCTAGACTTAACTAAAATCAGTTATTTAACTCAGTCCCCCCCCTTAATGTGCTTCATAGCTTGTTCAGTCATCTTTATGGATACATGCATTGAGTGCTTGTAACAGAAAGACATGGGACGCTCAGTTCAGGTATATTCTTTGTCAGACTGGCTGCACAGGCTTGGGTTTGTCATTTAGTTAAAGCATGGTTGATTTTGCTCTGCTAACTGCAGTGGGTGCTGCTAAGCTGAGCTGCAGAGGTGAAAGGGGCTGTGTAAGTATGACAGCTGTCATTCACTGGCTTACCAGATGCTTGAGCACAAGGAAAGGAGAGGAGAGCTGCGAGTCATGCTCTAACTGCCTTTGTCTTGTTCTATTAAGAGTGTTTTATTCTGTGCTGAGCCTGCTTCATTTGAAAGGTTTGTTTTACATCAACTTTTGCTTAAGATTACTTAAGTGAGAACTTGCTTCACAAATGTCAGAGTGCTGTGCATCATATAATGCATCTCAGTACTTTAGCAGTCATCCGTGTCAGTAAAAATTTAACAGGCAGTTCACTGAAGTGTGGCTTGTTAAGATGGTGGCAGTGGTAGCTTACAAGCCATCCTACTTCAGTCAGAAAGGGAGAGAAATAACTGGAGATAAACAAAATGGTGTGTTTTATTTAACATTTTGTCTTCCATTCTTCTTGCAGGGTTGCTAAAAATCCACTCAAATCAGTCTAGTCCACAGCAGGCTGTTCTGACAGTTCCCAGCCAGCTTAAACAGCTCGGTGTAAACACAGCTTCTGGAGGTGTTCAGACTATACTCATGCCTATGAACAAAGGTAAAGGGCAGAGGAGGATGACAGATGGTGTTTGAAAATCCCCTTTGACACAGGGTAGCTCTTCGTCACTGTTGGCATACTTGGTCCAAAGGTTAGAGATAGAAGAAAATATAGCAAGGAAATTCATCCCTAAACTTTGTGTTGCAAACATTTTATTGCTTCTGAATATGGTTATATGCCAAAGTTTTATTTTTTTAAATTTGTTGTCCTTTTTATTTCCTCTCCAGTGATACAGTCACTTTCTACTAGCAAAGTTGCAGCTGTTACAGCTGTCACATCAGCGAGTACAGTTGTCCCGAGTCCCTCTACAGCATCCATTACTAAAGGTAACAAAAAATTTCTCTGTAAGATAAGTACTAGAAATATGCCAGTGCTGCTTTATGCAAGTGGTCTGACTCTGAAATTAGACCTTGTGACTGTGGGTTCCTTTATTTCTGTTGATAGCAGGGTTTGAATTTATTTACAATGACATCTGGGGACTGGGAAATTTACAGTTACTTCCCCCTCAACAAAGCCAAAAGCATAGGCAAGTACAGAGAGGAAAGAGAATGTTCTGAAAAACTACTATTGAGTACTATAAACATTCATCATTTCAATCCATCATTGCACAAAAGCACAGAGCAGCATGTATTTGTACTGGGTCTGGCTGGGATGTTAACTTTCCCTGCAGCAGCCCATACAGTGCTGCGCTCTGCACTTGTAGCTAGAACAGCAGTGGTATCACACCGGTGTTGTGTCTGCTGTTGAGAAGTGCTGGCACAGCATCAGGACTCTCTCTGACCCTCCTAGGGGGTGGGCAAAAAAGTGAGAAAGAAACATCAGCAGGGCAGCTGACCTAAACCAACCAAAGGGATATTCCATACCATATGATGTCACACTCAGCAATAAAAGGTGGAAAAAGGAAGAAGAGGGGAGGGGTGGGCTCTTGTTGCGAAAACGTCTGTCCTCCTCCCGAACACCGGCTACGTGCGTTGAGGCCCTGCTTCAAGGACGTGGTCAAGCATCGCTCATTTGTGGGAAGTAGAGAGTAATTTCTGTCCTCTGCACTTCCACATAGCCTTTACTTGTTTTGTTTAGTTATTCCCTTTCCCCCTCCCTCTTCCCCTTTCCCTTTTTTCCCTTTAGTTGAATTGTTTAATTAATAATAATATTTCCTTAATAATATATATATATATATATATATATATATTTCTCTTTAATTAAATCATGCTTATCTCAACCCGTGAGTTGTTCTTTCCTTTACTTCTTCCCTTCCTCATCTGAGGAGGGGGAGTGAGAGAGCAGTTGTGGTGTTCAACTGCCTAGCACGGTAAAACCACCACAGTCCTTTTTGGCGCCCAACGTGGGGCACGAAGGGTTGAGATAACAATAGAATTGATTAAACTTACAACTAACACACTTACTTGCTAGTCACCATGTTCAGTGTCCTGCTAATATTGGCTTGTTTGATCATGTGTCATGCAATCCGAGTCATATTCTCCTTTCTCCTCTATATCCGATCCGAGAACGTGCTACAATGTGTTCGTTAAACCACCACGTAAAACCACCACAGTATTTAATCGCAGTCACTGCTGTCCTCAAAGTAGTGACTGAAAGCCCAATTCTTGCAGAATTGCTATGTCTCTTTCCCCTCCCCGCTGAATGACCAGACTGCCTGGCTGTTCTGGGTGTGGAACATCTCCTGCTGCCTTGGCAGAGTTCTGTCCTAGATGTGAGAGCTCACTGGTGACAATTTGAAATCCCACTAGTAGCTAAATCTGTTATTAGCTTTCTGTCCAGCTCTTTGTTTAAAAAAAGGCCAGCATACATTTTTAAGCAGTTCAGTTTAGATCATGCAGTCGTATGCAAAACGTCGGCAATTGGATGATGTGCATACATATTTTCTAAAAGGGATATCATCATGTTGAGATTTGGAGGGAGAGCTGGTTATGTTCTTGTGGCTTTCTTGCAGTACAGATGAAGCTTATGTTCTTCACAAGGTCAGGTTTGTTCATGTTTAAAGGAGAATGCAAACAACAAATTCAGTGATGTTACTTAATTTGTAAGACAGTCTTATTGGAGTCTTACTCAAGGCATTATTTACCAAGCTGATGGGTGCTCTTTCTTTTGAAACGTGTTCTGTTTCTTTGAAGTTAAGATGGAGCCTGATTCAACTGGACAGAACTGCAGCTCTGTGGGTACTCAAGAAGGTCAAGCAGCAGTAAAAACAGAAGAGAATTCAGAACTTGGGAATTACGTTATCAAGTAATTGTTCATTTCTTTGTAAGGATTTCTGGTCTTTGAAGCTCCAGGGGAGTTGGAGGAGACTCTAGGGATGCGTGCAGCATTGTTAAAAGTTTGACTCAGAAATACAATGTAAAATCTTCTGTCACATACACCATTGTGTCAGTACTGATCCTGTTGGATGGCATTTATTTCAGACAGTGTTGCAAGTCTTCCATAATGGATTTGTATTTAGGGCTCCTGGAAAAGGGGTGGGGGGAATAAATATTTGTAGTTGTTTCGGGGTTTGCTAAAATCTCAAGCTGCTATCTTTATCATCCAACACTTGGACAATTCTCATTGCCACTGTGTGTTTTTACTGAGGTCAAACTGTACACAGTGAAATTCAGGTTTAAAAGGGAGCATCTGAAATAAGTTGAACTGTCTCTCTTCTTGCCTCTATAGTCTTCATAAGATCATATACTTCTGTAATTACTTAATATGACGGCTTCTCAGTTCAGAATTGAAATGAGATGATAAATATCATTGGAGAATATTTGTTCACTGGATTCTGTGAAATCCAGTGCCTTATTTGTGATGTTCTTGGAAGTACTTTTCAGTGGTATTTCACCAGAACTCAGTTTGCAAATTTTTCTCTGGAAATTTCTTGTAATGCGTAGGATGTCCTTCTGCTCTTGGTTCTTCAGTGGCATATTTCCCCATCTCCATGTTTTGAAAAGCATTGTCTTGATACATCCCTGTAAACGTTATCCTGATGGAAAGTATGTGTAGCAGACAGGATAAATATCAAGTCACTACACAATGGAAATAGTCTTTGTTGCAACTGTATGAAACAGATGGCCAGAAGTGTACTTTCCATCAGTTAAATACAGTACAACTGGTTAAGTGAGATTTACCTAAACTCCCATTAGCACAAGTTCTAATGTTAAAGCAAAAGTGCTGGCATCAATTGAGCCACTGAGTACAACCTTTCTCTGTAACAGGAACCTCTCCTTCTTACAGAATTTAAGAGATAATCAGCTGATGAGCAGCAGCAGGGAGTATAAAGCTTCCCATGCAGTATCCCATGTTCCCACTGGGACAGCCTGCACTAATAGGTGCTTCTTACCCCTCAAAAAAACCTTCAGTTTTTGTTTGTTCAGCTTGACAAATGCAACTTCACATGTGGATGTTTCAGCAAGAGGAAGGGCTGCTTGAAATACCTTCCCCAAACTGGAGCATAACAGTTTATCCTCACACTATTACTGCTATAATGCTTTGGATCTAGGGGCATTAAACCATGTAGTGATTTTGAAACTTTTTGCGTCTGATTTATTACTTCCAACAGTAGTCTTTATTGTGATTCTCTTTATCCTTTGCAGCATAGAATATTTGGAGAACGTCCAGCAGCTCTTAACAGCAATAGTGAAGAAGGTTCCATTAATTGCTGAAAAAAGTAAGCAGTGCATGAAAAGGCTTTGCTCTCTATTGTCAATGTATCAACAGAATGCCTCGCATGCTCTGTAGCTGAAAAATTAATGAAAAACAGAACAAAATGAAGCCATTCTCCTAGAGAGCTTACTCCATGGGTTATTCTAAAGGCAATTAGAATTAGGTTCTTCCAATAAAACCAAGCATGCTGTAAGCAGTTAACTTTTTCAGTTACAAATAGAATGTATTTCCTCACATAATGGTTGCAAGTAGGTCCTCATTTTCCCTGGTTTTCTCCTTAGTAGATGTGCTATTGTTTTAATGCCTGGGTTTCAGAAATACTTGCAAATATGATAACAGCTCAATATTGGAATGCATTTTGTTTTTATATCTGTCTATCTATTTGTCTGTCTTCCAAAGGAAGAGAGTTTGACCAATATGACAGACTGAGAGGTCTACATCATTACAGTTCAGGGGTGGGAGAGAAAACTTAAAACAGCCTATAGCCACGGATAACTGGGTATCCTGACCGAGAATTATGCTGTTTCAGCATCCAAAGAACATTGGGTGCTGCACACCTCTGTGGTGTTCTCAGAACACAACATTTTTATGGCCCTTGAACCTAAAAGCAGGAACACATTTCCTCCTTCCTCCTCACTAGACAACATTGTAAGCAGGATGTATTTTATTTTACCTACTAAAATTTAATACTGTTTTTGTCGTTGTGTTTTCTAGGTGAAGATGCAAGCTCTTTTTGTGCCAGTTCAGTGGACCAGTATTATAGTTGGAATATTGGGAAGAGGAGGGCAGCTGAGGTAATCTTCTCCTTTGTTTTATAAGCAGTCATTAGGGACATGAAATAGGTTTCTGAATTACAGAACCTGCCTTGTTGGTTGTTCTTGTTTTCTGAAGCAGTCTGTTGTATTCTAAATGGAAGCATTCCTTACCACAAGACACACTAATTTCTGCTCAGCTAATGATCCAGTTTAATTTTTGGAGCCTTTCTCAGACAGAAGGGACTCTGAAGGTCACTTTTCAGTTGATTCAAAGTAAGATGCTTCTGGAACACTTTAAAAATCAGATTTTTTGCAAACTGTCCTGTTTACGCTTGGTCCTCATCATTCCTCTGTGGCATTGTATGGTCTTGTGAATTTTCTACAATATACTTTGTCCATGTTTTTGTGGGATTGTGGCTGTTTTCTGTAGGAAGAGCATTGAGAGTACTAGTACTGAAATACTATGTCATAGCTTGTCTGTTCAACAAAGATAAATATTTCAGTTTATCTGGATCTTTTTGTATTCTGGTTGTTATATTTCCTTGTGTTTCTTAACAATTTTATCATCTTGCCATGGACTTCTACAGGGAAGATTGTAAAACTGATTAGTTCTGCTGTCACCAACATAAGTGAAAAAAGGCTTTAGCCAAAACTTTAAGAAGCATCTTTTGCTCTAGTGAATTGTTTGCATTATGCCATCTTAAGATGTTATTTGAAAGAGGAAATGGTTCAAGTTAAGGCAAGTGTGCCTGGCCTCCTGTATCTGCTCTTTCTTGAGGTTTTGGTTGGATGAGAAGGAGTTTAAATGACCTGCCCAGAACTGCCAAAGATAACAGGATTAGGACCATCTCCCACATTTTTTTTTTCCTTGTCATTCTGACTTCTGAGAAAATCATGTTTCTTTTGTTTTCCTTGCAGCCTGCGTTGTTGTTCTGGGTCATATCTAGCCTTAAACACTTCAGCCAATGTGATGAGCTTTTTTTCTCTTTGGTTTGTCACAGTGGCAACGAGCAATGACAGTGAAGAAGATCCTTCAAGAAATCATAGAGAAGCACCCCAGGTTTCACAACATTACGCCACTGAAAACAAAGCATGTGGTGCAGTGGTGTCGATGCCATGGCTACACTCCACCTGACCCTGAGACCTTGCGAAATGATGAAGACTCGATTGAAGATGTGCTGACACAGATAGACAGTGAGCCAGGTGAGCAAACAGGGACAGAAAAATCCTTTTTGCCAAAGGCACTGTTGGTTAAATTGGCTCAAGAATGGGTATGCTCACCCATCTGCTGCCTCTTTAGGAGACATGTTTTTTTGTTGTTGTTGTTTTGTTTTGTTTTTTACTTAATTCATTCTGGAATAACAGATATTGGAGACCCTAAGAGCAAGCATACAAGTGAAGCTGTCTCTCGTGTCTACAAATACTGATGCTCTGTGGGGCCTCTTCTGGGTTTCATTGTGCTTTGCGGCCCCTGGAGGCCCAGCGTAGGTATTTGTTATGAGAGATGAATCCAGATCTGCAGTGCAATCATTTATAAGTGGGTACAGAAACTCATTATTGGGTAAGCTTAGCCTGTGTTCAAAGACTTACTGTGCAAACAGTGTGAATGAGCTTCAGGTACAAAAGATTGTCTGGCAACAGCAACATGGAGCACACTGGGAGTTAACTTACCTCCACAAGTGAAGTGAATTGGCATACGTGAAGCTTCATGTGGTGGTTAATATAGCTGCTGCATTAGTCCACTAGGCTTAGCTCTGGGATCTCCACAGTCTATTCTCCACATTCATCTTCAATTTCATCATTTTTTTCAGTGAAGCTCCCTTGTTTCACCTTCAGATAATCTCTTTCCCAAAGTTGAATGATACTCTGTTCTGATTGTACTTGAAGTCCTTGTATTTCACAGAAGTGTGTGATTAGTCTTTGCTAAGCCTGGTCCTGCACTGCAATTGTTGAAGGAAGCATATATCTACCTTTTAATCTTTTTGTCTAAATAACTAGGTTTGTGTTTATCTTTGAAAAAAACAATCTGTTTACTGCTTAGCTTTTCATAAAAAGTTTTTCTGGTTCATGCTGATCATGCAGAGAAGAGGTTACCCTTTTGTAATTCCATTGGGAATCTGTCTTCTGATTTTCCTTAAAAACAAACAAAAAACCAACTTGATAATACTAATCACAACGTAAAAGGTGATACAGTGTTAAATGGTGCCTACGTAGTAAAACTCCACATCTCCAAGCAAGTTGAAGAGCATCAGACTGCCTAGCCAGTTGTCAAAACTTCTGTAAGAATGTTTAGGAGCCTGGTTTTGTTCAGAGTACAGCCTTCTTGATTAGTGTAGGGGCAGATGAGAGAGCACTGAGTGTAATAAAGACATAATTAGAAGTCTCTTGGTGACTGTTAAGTGTTTCTGTTCATCCATATGTTTGGCAGGAACTACAAAAATAACTTCCAATTACCTCAATTTCTTGCCATATTTTGGGCATGCATCTGTTTGTAAGCAGCTTTCCATAATCTATCATTTGTTTAATTGATTGCTTCTTTTTTAGAATGTCCGTCATCTTATAGCAGTGGTGAGGATTTGTGCCGAAAACTAGAGGAGCTACAGCAATTTCTGAAACGAGAACCAGAACATGAAGAGGAAGTAGATGTTCTCAACTTTAGTGAGCCATTAAAAATAAACATTAAAAAAGAACAGGAGGAGAAGCAAGAGGAGATGAAGTTCTATTTGTCTTCCTTGCCTGCATCAGAATTTGTGAGGGACACAGCAGAGAAGGTAATAAGTGGATCATAAAGCTAGTATAATTGCTGCTCAGTTGTGGCCTTACATTCATTTAGTTGCCTTTCTTTCATCTGTATGGGCCTCTGGATGCTTTATTAAGGTTTTTATAAGTGGCCTGGATAAATCTGACCTTCTGGTTCGTGATGCTCAGCTGGCCAGTGCTGGCAGAAGTGAAGCATGCCAGCTGCTGGGAGATCATTTCAGAGAAGCTGTGTTGCCAAGCTTAGCACCAGAAAAATTGGTCTGGAAGGCCAGAAGCAAGAGGAAGTAAGGGAAAAGAAGCACTGGCATGGATTGCATCTTGTCCTATCTTTTGAAAGATCTAGGCTTGTTGCCTGGACTGATGCTGTTCTTGGAAAGGGGGGTGCAGTAAAGTTAAGATCACAGCAAACTTCTCTACTCTTTGGTCATTCCCCTGCACCTGCCAACTCAAATTAAGGCAAAAGAAAGGGAGAGAGTGGTCTTCCTTCCTGCTGCTGTGAGGGAAAGAGAGGAAGAGGCTTACTCAGGTTGTAGGAAAAGGTGCTCTCCACTGAGAGACAGAAGCAGCAGGAGGGGGTTTCCTCGCAGCAGCTGAGGGGAAAAAGAAGCTTATCTGTCTCTGCCTCAGATGTTGTTATCAAGGGATGAAACTTTGGTTTGCAGTATATCCAGTCTCTTCCTACATGTGTGACAAGGGCACAGGTGTGATGGGAGTGGAGCTGGGGGATGAAATTCTTATGATGCGGAACTTTTGTGCCAGAAGTAGTTTAAAGCTGTTTCAGTTGTCATAGGTGCAGGGAAGATTATGAATACATGGACTGAATATATGTTCAGTTTTAAAATGGAACTTGTATTTGTAACCCAAAATACCTCATACTTTTTTTTTTTTTTTTTTTTTTTTTTTTTTTTGGAC
>NC_048901.1:12241472-12249755 GCF_011077185.1 Oxyura jamaicensis
TTTTTTTTTTTTTTTTTTTTTTTTTTTTTTGTGGACTCCCTGCAACTAAAATGAAAATCTGCTTTTTTTTTTTTGTTTGTCTGTTTGAGAGGCATTTCTGCAGGCTACTGTAATGTTCAAGCTTCATTTTCTCCAGAATTCTTTTAAATGAGGCATGAGATTATACTGCCTGAAAATTCTGCAGAGCCTGCTTGCTTGTTTTTTAAATACCCTTTATAATAGATTGTTTCTATTATACCATTGCCATCTCATCTGTAGCAAAACGTGGGTTGTGTTACTTGATGTACTAGTTCTTTTTCCTCTTGTATTTTATAGATAGGGATTTCTTTTCAGCCTGCTGAGGTACAAAAGAATGTTTATGCATCAGTAATAGAAGATATGATTTTAAAGGTAAGAAATCACTTAACAATAAGAAATTTTCTACAAATGTATTAACCCAGTAAGGTAGGGGAAAAAAAAGATGGATTGTCCATAGTAACATTCATTTATGAAATCAGGAGATGCAGATTCTGATGTCAGTATAATGTATGTGTATAGAAGGATATATAGCTGGATGAAGAGAGTTGTATATTTCTGTCTGTGTGTTTCCAGCTTCTTAATCATCTGTTGTCTTGAACACAGGATGCTGGTTTGCACGTCCTGACTTCCAGTAAGATACTGGTTCCTCTTTAACTTTGAAAGTACCATCTTGTTTGCCCTACCTTTGGAACTGTAGAGGGAATATCTGCTAAAGGTCAATAAGACTTGATTATTTTATAGGAGGATTAACTGTTTTTCCATAAATGCCATTGAGTTGCTTTTTGCCTGAGTTGTCTCTGCTGGGAGATTGCTGAATTCCTGCACTCAGTAGCAATTTTCTGTTGTGTAAGAAATCATTCATCTGTCATTCAGTTTCATAAAAGCAGAGAATCTTTGTTAAGAAAGCTTTGAACAGCATAGAATTGGAGTTCTCAAGTTTGGACTGAAGGCTAATGCAGATAATTTTTAGCAGTGCTCTGTTGTATTTCAAGCCAAATATGACTTTTTAGGTTGTTTATACAACAGTTTTTTTTCACAGTTTATGCAGTCTGCTGTAGATCATTTTTATAAAATTAATCAATTCCAGGTTATATGTATACTTGCGTGCACACTTCTCCTGTACTGTCACTTACTATAATTGAAGTCAGATATAGAAATATCTGGTTTTAGATACAGATTATAATCATCAGATTGCTCCAGTATAATTGTTGAGCTTTCCTGAGTAAAAAACCAGCTTTCCTGAGTAAAAAATCCCAGAAACCTCTGCTGTAGTCTTGATATAGGCTCAGAAAGACGAGAGCCCTAACTGACTTTTAATTGAGCCTTGATTAAACCAGCACGTAGGACATACAGCTGCTGTGCATCTGCTGTCTAGGATGGGAAGTTTTTGTGTGTCTTGATGCAAACCTGGTGGGCCCAGGCTAACAAGCATATACCAAGTACCAGGAGAACATCTGGTGTAAGCCACTTACAAACAGGCTCTAGCATATGAGGCTGGGCCCTAAAATACTCTTGGAAATGCACCTGCGATGTGCAGATGGATGCACATTGCATCCATCCATCCTGCAGCACACGTGTGCTCTGCGGGTCCAGAGAAAAACCAGACCGGGCAGTTGTAGTCATGAGCTGTGTGTATCCATAGGCCTCCTCCTGTTAAATATATACTTTTATCACTGGGCTAATAAAAGGCACTTCTGCGTCTAGAACTGCCTGCCCCCTGCTACTTTAATACAGGACTGAAGTGAGTCAGATTTTCATATGCTCCGTTACACTGATAATCCAGTGAATAGCATGCTGCTTTCCTCTTTTTATAATGCTGTCACCCAATGTTGCCTTTTGTCACAGGCCACTGAACAGCTTATGAGTGATATCCTACGGCAAGCCCTGGCAGTGGCGTACCAGACAGCTCCTCACAACAGGTACAGCACTTGAACTACTTATGCCAACACTAAGGTCTGAAGTACTTGAGGAATTCTGTCAGATTTTGTGGGGTTCAGACCATGTGAGCAAGGGATTTCCAGATGATATGGGGTAGGGTGTGTGCATGAACTACAGGGGTTTGTCATCTCCTAGCTCCAGTGGCAAATCAGTGGAAATAGAGACATTAAAAACTGAGGCAGGACTGCTGGTGTTGCCATGCTCAGAGGCAAATAACTTGTTTTAGCAGAGCCGTATTGGAAGGACCTTCTCTCATCCAGTTCAGGTCACCATGTAGACAACTTACCCGTGGCCCACCAGTACTTCAGCAACCTCAATATTCTGTATTTTACTGAGACACTCTTCTGGCTCAGATACTGAGTGATTTAAATGGTAACCATGGGACCACATTTGATTTGTGTTTGGCAACATGAAATTGAAAGAAGTAAGACTATGAGAAAATGGACAGTTTAAATATTACCTAGATACACTATATAAATATAATATCTATAATGTAACTGCACACAGAGTTTGTGCTACAGAAGCTCAAGAATTAATACTTCAGCACTTCGTTTTACTGTGCCAGCACCCAAGATGTTTCCCCTAGTCATTTGAGTGGTTCTTTTGTGCTGTGATGTTTTAATGGTGTTGTGTTTTTTTTTGGTGTGTGTGAGTGTTGCTCTAACCACATGCTCTTTTATCCTGTTTTTGATTTTTATTATTTTTTCTCCCTGTTAGTAAATTGAATGACTTGCTGTTTTATGGGCATGTCTTTTTCTGTGTTATAAAAACACTCTGATGCATTCCCTGCAGGACTCCAAGAGAGATCACAGTGATGAATATTCACAAAGCCATCTGTAACATTCCCTTTCTTGACTTCCTCACAAACAAGCATATGAAGATACTAAATGAGGAACAATGAAATAGAGCAGAGAAGATGCTACAGGAAAGGTGGATATACGACTGAAGCTGGGATGACAAATCCAGTATTTCTGTAGGACACTATTACATACATTTAGAACATTGGGCTACTAGATTGTTACCTCCAATTAAAGATGCACCTTAATGCAACAAAATGATGCTCTGTTCCAAATCAAGTTGTTAAATGTCAGTGTTTACTTGGTAAGTGTATGTTCAGTGGCTGAACAACATTGTCAGTTTGCGTCAAGTTGCTAGCTATGAGAGGCTCCACTGTCCTGGTCCCCTGATGACAGCTGCATCGATGAGATTGAACATTTTCCTAGAAAAGAAATTAAGCTTTCTGATGCAGTCTATGTACCATTTGGTTTCCCATGCAGTGGGCAGAACAGTTGCTTTGGCACTCAGACTATGAGAAAATTCAAATTCAGTTTTTAAAGGTGGGTTGTTTGAGTAGATGGGTTGATTAGTTGGTTAGGTTTGGATGCAGGGGAGCAGAAGGCTGATGGCTGCACCAAATTCTGCCAGTCCTGTTTGATTGTCACGTGTGTGGCTGAGAGCACAGCTAGGGAGGGTTGTTTGCTTATTCAGCTAAGTGCAACCTAACCAAATTACTGACACCTCCTTAAAGGAGGTGTCAGATCTCACCTTTCTCAGTCACCACAGAATGGGTAGACTGGCATATGCTCAGTCTAGATGAGTAAACCGTGGTCAGGCTTTGTAGGATTTGGCTGGCCACTTCTGCACAAGAAAAGAGAAGAACATGGACAGTATTCAGTGTCTGTGGGCTTGGACTGGCTGAAATTCTCTGTTTGCCCAACAAGTGCCTCTAGGCTGCCAGAAGTTTTGGAGTGTTACACTGGAAGGCCAGTGACCAGCTCTGTTGTACAAGTCTTAGTGTTTTAACAGCGTTCTCTTAATGATCACTTTGGATTCGGAAGTGCCACTTCAGCTAAAGTTCTGCTGAAAACAGAGGCCTGATAGGATCAAAAAACCCAGAGGTTTGTTGCTTGTGGTGACCTACTCTGATATCCTGACTGCAGGAGGAAATTCTGCTACTAACCCCAGCACTTACCTGTCTTGGGAATGTTGATGGTGTAGAAGAAATGTCTGCAGTCTGGCTGTCAACACTGTTCTGAAGAAGGCTTCAATAACAAGACCCTGACCACCACCCCCTCTACTACCCCTCAGTCCTGCCCCATGGGTGCTTGCGAGTAGTGTGAATGGGCCATGGCAGTCAGATGGGACCCCTGTTGGACTTCCATGTTTTCAGGCATGTAAGGCAGCGCTGTCAGGCAGGTGGAGCATGGGTCAAATAGCCAGAGCCTCCATTGTGCTGATCTCAGCTGGGTCACTGATCTGCATGGCCTTTGATTTAATCACTCTGTGCCTCAGTTTCCCCATATCTGAGTATGGGGAGCAGGATACCTACCTCACAGGGGTGTACTGAGGCCTCTCACTCTTGTTGGTGCCGTGCTTTGGCAATACAAAGCCTTTTATAAACATTAAACTGCAGTTATATTTCCTGGTCTGGGGTAGGAACAGAAATCTTCAAAATGTCATCTTTTGGTGCTTTTTTTTTGGGCTAGAAGACAGGTGATGATAACTCTAGCTGTGTGCAGTAACAGTGGAAGATGGTTCACATAGAGGGTGATCAAAAGCTTCAAGGAGAGCTGACTTAAGTTGAATGCAGTTCTTGATCTGCAGAAGGTACTGCGTACCTTAGATGAGATACTGCCTTTCTTCTCCATCTGGAATAAAATCAGGGTCTGCAGATAAGCCCCTCTTAGTTCATGAGAGATGGTGGGGTGTTGCAGTTAGTTTGAATACAAGTGGCAGAACCTGGTCCTTGAATCTATGGAATGAGACTGATGGATGAAATCCAAAGAACATTCAGAGAAGGATTTAGATGCCCCCTATGGCAGGGCATTTCAGACGCTCTGGATTCAAAAGATAATCCTGGCTTTTTCAAGTGAGACTGGGGGAGGACCGCCTGCACAGGAAAAGTGCACAGCTTAGCCCTGACATTAGTTTTCTGGTGGAGGTCAGCATGGAGGAGTTGAGCATTCATTATGTCCCAGTTCAGCAGGGAGGAATCCAGGTAACTGGGGAGCTGCTGGCCCCACACTGTAGGCTGTTGCAAGCTCAAAGTACATGTTGTATTCAGCCCCCCCTGTATGCAGCTTTTACAAAAGAGGCCATATCTGAGTTATCTGTCACTCGCTATGACAGCCTCCAGGTTGTGTGGGAACAGCCTTTCGGGCAAAGTCAGATCTGCTAGGATCTTCTGCGATGATGCACATTTTCAGCCCCCATCTCCTTGTGGGCTTCTGGGATTTCGGTGTGCCCAGAGCAGTTTTTCAGAATGCAGGAGCTTGTATTTGGGCATCCGTTTGCAAGCAGTGGCTTCCTTGCCTGTGTCCAGGTTGTGGAGACTCCTACTCTGGAGATAATCAAAATCCACCTGGATGCCATCCTGTGCAGTGTGCTCTAGGGGATCCTGCTTGGCAGGGGGGTTGGACTGGGTGATCTCCGGAGGTCCCTTCCAACCTCAGCCGTTCTGTGATTCTGTCCTGCTTTTCCATGAGGAACAGTTCTCCGGAATTGGAGTCCTGAAGGAGGCAGGGGGGTGCCTGTTGTTCCTAATGGTGTTCTTGTGGTGGAGATCTACTGATAACATTTCCTAGCAACCACAGGTTATTCTCCTAGGAGATGCTGTATTAATAATACATAAAGTTTGCTAAGGAAAAATAAAATCTGTTAAAAGCAGATAGAAAATAACACATTTGTTATAGTCCTTCAGATGTAGGAAATGTTTGCAACACTTCCTTTGGTATTTTTTTTTAAGTGGTGGGAGAAAAATCTGTCAGCGAAGACGTTCCTGTGAGAATTGGCTTGGAGATGAACGAGAGGTGGTGGAATTGCTCACGCCTGCTCAGGTGCGTGCTGAAACATTACGGTGTGTTTCTCTGTAAAGAGTCTTAATACGAGTTATAGATCTCTTTACAAATATTGCCACTCTTTGTAATGCCGAGTGTTTAAATCCTTTATGTTATCTGTATTATACTGTATAATTGTGTAAGATACGTATGTTTACAATAAATCCTTTTATTAGCTGTGATAGGATTGTCTGACTGTCACTTGAAGCAAGTTCATCAGAATTCACAAAAATAAAGTGTTTTGTTTATTTAATGTTTTAGTTCTGGATAATATCTGGTGGAATCTGTTCAGGCACTGGGAACACTTCTTGCTCTTCCTATTCCTCCTCTCCTGCCCCCCTCCGCCCTGCTGCGCCCTCACTGTCCCCTCACGGCGGCCCAGCGGCCTGAGGCTGTTCCTGGCAGCAGAACCGCCCCGAACCGCCCAGAACCGGCTGCGTCCAGGTGAGGGCAGCCCCGCCCTCTCCTCACAGAGCCCCTGCTGGCAGCTGGGCGCCGGCACCTCGTACAAAAGGGACTGGAGAAAAGTAAGGCAAGGGGATTTCTCAGTTTTCCTCAAACTGCAGGGGCTGACTTTGAGTAGATTTCACACTCGGTTGTCTTTCGGGATTCTTCAAAACTTGTTTTTACTAAATCCCATAAAAGCGGCCTCCTCAGTGTGAGTGTAGGCTAGGCATTTTTACGCTGCCAGAGCCACGACTGGCCAGCAGAGGCTGACAAAGTGCTGTGGGCTGGCTCCTTGACGCCGATCCCCTTCGGGATCCTCCAGCTGATGCCTCCCTTGGTGCATTGTGGCAGCCCCGTCCTCACGTTCACAACCTACACAAAAGAGTGACAACATGGAAAAGTGGAAATGTAATAATGTAGAACTCCTGCCGTGCGTGTTCATGCTGCTTTCCTCGTGCTCCCTCAGCCATCCCTTCTGGCAAGAAGGGGCTCTGCCAAGCAGCTGCTATCTGGTTCTGATCCTTAGGCATGTGTGTATCCTGCTCTGTTCCTTCCCCATTGGCAAAGGCCTGAAAACATCGGGCTGACCTGTAATGGGTGCCCAGAAGAAACTGAACCATCTACTCATGGAAATGAAGTCCTTGGCACAGGAGCAGCAGACTGGCCCTTAGGATTGTGCATTACATTGGCAGACAATACAGAGAAAATCTCTACAAATAAGGCAGAGGTAGAAAATTCACATCTGATATTTCATGCCCCAAGAAATTCATGCAACACGAAGAGAAATGCAGAGTTTATAAAAGGAAATCATGTTATGCACAGAAAAATCATTAATGTGCTGCTTGTGAACTTTCGAAGTCCAAGTGATGAGAATTGTTCTGAGTAATCCAGTATTTCACATCAGAGCTTCACCTGAGCATGCACTAGTGCAGGTGTTCCCAGTTGCCTGGCATAACTGAGGCACAAACGGCACAAACCTTTCTCTCAGCATCCCAACAGGCCAGGTATCCCTTGTCAGCAAGACTAGTTGAAACAAGCACGTTCAGTGTCATGCTGTAGGTAGTAAATACAAAGGTTCAGGTATAAGACTTTCCTTTTAAATGATGTTTCTCTGTGCATCAGATAACCACTATTTCCAGTGTGACTCACAGTTTGAAAATACAAGATAGGCTTGTATGTTAACCTAAAGCAATTGGGAAGACAAATATTAGTGTGAGAGCAATGCTGGAAGATGTCCCAGCATCGTGACTCCCTGGAGCCTGCAAAATCTGTAGATCTGCCCTCTTCAGAGGAACTTGGGCTGATACCTTTTGATCTTGCTAAGGTGGGCACTTCCTGTGAAAAAGCAGATGTGTCGCAAATACCAGCAGCCAGCTGCATCTCCCTGTCCCTTGCAGTGGTAAGTACCTGCTTGGTTTTATTTCTGTTCTTCGTGTTAGCTGAAGTCAGGCAGCAGCACCATGAGCCTTTGGCTTTCTTCCAGAAGTCTTCTGAAGCATCACTCGAGGAGCTGGCATTGCAGTAGACGGGGGAGCTAGTTGCCCAGTCAGCGCCTTCCTTACTTACTCGCTAAAATGTTCTTAGGAACAATTGTGAAGCTATGGTCCATATTAAGATGGAAAGCTATTACCATTTTCCCCTGATCTGTGTGAGCTGGCAGAGTGAAACTAAGGTGAAACAGTGTGTTGCTTGTCCATTTCTGGTAACCGGGAATGTGCTGTGGGCACCACTGAAAAGGGAGTCCTGAGAGCACTGGAGTATCTGCACTAGAATAGGTGTAGCCTTGGTGTGTCTGGTAGTGGAATGCAGCAAATCAGTGTCAATGGTTCAGCCCCCTTTTCCCTGTGCTGGTGAACTGCATGCTGAATAGTTTGCTTTCCCTTTGAAAATGTCTGGGAAAAATCCCACAAGTAATTATGAATTCTGCACCTTTCAGCTCAGCGCTTAGGTCACAACTTGAAATGTGCTTTGCAAGCCACCGGGGGGGGGGGGGGGGGGGGGGGGGGGGGGGGGGCCCCCACCCCGCCACCAAAATTGGGGAAAA
>NC_048901.1:12249855-12262350 GCF_011077185.1 Oxyura jamaicensis
GGGGGCCTATGCCTGCAGATAAATTTGAGGAATACCGAATTGACTGCTGATGGCTGGGAATGCAGTCGGGAATCTTCCTGACACCTGGCTTGGTGTCCAGTGTGCCCTGCTGTCCTACAGGTGCAGCTGTGAGAAAGAAATGCAGTGACAAATTGTGCTGCTGAGGTTGAATATCCAAAGATTATGTTTTACAATTAAAAAAAAGGTGCTGGGAAAGAACCAATAGCCAAAATACATTTTAATTTATTAAATTAAATCCAGTCCATTTGATAAAATACAAGCTCATTATATTTCCAGTTTGTTTCAAACTGGGTTGATTTTTTTAGAAATACACTGAATTAAGAGGAGAGACTTTATTTTCTTCTGTTAAAGCCCAGGATTGAAATGACTGAAATTGTTTGAACAAAACTGTTAAAAACATTATAAAGAGGTTAATCAAGCAGATTGATTTTTTTTTTTTTTCCTTAGAAACATCTAACATGCAAAACATTTAGTACGGTTTGAATGTTTCGAATTAATTCCTTGAAAAACAAGTCTCCTGAAAAATGATTTTGGCAAGCACTGGTATTACTGTACGTTCCTCTGGGTCCAAAAGCAAGAGTGAGTGGGAGAAGTGTCATCCCATGTCCAACCCATCGCAGCTTGCTGCAGATGTTACCTGTTCTTGTGGTTGCATTCGGTCCTACTGGTACAACAAACAGAGGTGGCAATATTAAATTCTCACATAATGCAGTGAGAAGATAATGTCTGCGTGAATTCCTGATATAATCCACATGCCAACATTTTCAATACTGTTCTTATGGGAATTTTCAGCAATGGTTATGTGTTTGCAGAGTCCCCAGAGTTCATTAAATTTGCCGTTGACTTCAGCTAGAGAGGAGGTTAAGAAAGAAATCCCCAGTGTTAAAGTCCATTTCATTACAGATGAATGAATATCTGATCATTGTTAGAGTCTGTGGAGTTTCTTTTCATTCTGGCCAACACATTCGTATGTTTCAAATACATGAAGTTTTGTGACTTTTTTGTCTCAAAAAAATAATCAGTAAAAACATAAAGTAAGCAGTAAACTACTTATATTGGATAAGTCCTTGAGATAAAAACTGTAAACTCACTACAATCTGAATGAACAAAGGCTAAAGGAAATGCTGCTTTCTTGTACCTCACATGTACCTCAGCAAAAGTTAAATCCATGCTAATGTAAATAAATAAATAAATCAGCTTTACAATAATGACACTTAAAATGGCTTACCTTAAAAATGAAGGATGTCTTACATTCTATGTTATATTTCTAAGAAGAGTTTATAAGTAACATTCACTTCTGGTTGTTCCTAGCATTAGCATTACCAAGATGCAGGCAGTAATTTAGGAATTTCAAGGCAGTATTTTCCACCTTGCATATGCAAAGAGTTAACATTTATTAAAATTATGAGCATGTTCTTTTCATTAAAGGATCACAAATTGCTTTAGGTAAAAACCATATACAGTATTTACACTCAGCAGCTATACAGATTACATGCATATTTAAATCCTCGGGAGCCTGGTATGTGTTTAGCTGACTCGGTGTCCATGCAATCCTCCCGAACCAAGCTGGTGCATGGCCAGGGCTGTCTTCAGAAGTTCAGTCCCCTCTTGTTCTGCTGCCAGCCCTCCAATTTTGCAAATATCCAGCTTTCAATCCTTAAAGCCCCAAGTCACTGCATATGCCAGATTCAAAGTTCATCAATGCTGGCTTGTCCCTGTGCTTCTTCCAGTTCCTAAAACAAACCTGGAAGTTCAGCCCAGCCCCTTTGATGCTGTGAATTCTGGTGATGCCATCTGAGGTCTGTGTGAGAGGTTTGTCTTCTAGTTTCCAAAAAACTTCAAGAAGCTGAGAAGTCAGCCAGACATTCCGTCTTTCACTGGCCTATTTAGAGGGTGCTACTAAATAACACTTGTTTTGGTTTTAATCATCGGTCCTGCTTATTATGATTGTTTGCCCTCCTGCCCTGTGCAGTTAGGCATCGGGATGTTGTCCACAATACTGTCTTTGCTGCCCAAAGTCAGTCTCCCAGTGTGACGCCAGCTGGCATAGTAATGAACCTGCTCCTGTGGAAAACTAGGTCGTTCCTTGCAGTGTGTTTTGCCAGTTCTGAATTGAGCGCTTTGCGTGTTCAGAGTAACTGTGTGCACATCACTAATCACTAGAGCTGCTTTTGATAATATTGGAGCTTTGATCTTAACACTCCTCATGAAAATTGCATAGTGATACATCTTATCAGAAACACATTTAAGCTGCCTGCGTGTGAGAAGGGTCCAGGTTCATACGTTGAGGATCCGTGATGGTGCCTGGAAAACAGCAGAAGGATTGGGGGAGAACCTGGTCTTCACCTCTGGGATCTAGTGGGGTGAGGGGGGAGAGAAACATTAGTGTGACACAGGGTGCAACTGTCCAGAGAGTTCAAGGGGTCTTGAGCCTTGTGACAATCTCTACAAGACAAAGAGCTGCCCTCTTCACAAATCCCCCCGAAACGTACTTGACTAGCATCGTGACAAATTCACTGCTGGACTGATGCTGGATTAAAGTGAGGGGAGTTTTAGTGATGTGTGTCTGTCCCCTTAGCCTTTTGGAGACCGCCATCAAGGTTCTGTCAAAGTGCTCCACTGCAATGCTCTAAGGAGCCACAAGCTCACTGTGCTGTGAACAGACCTGGCACAGACCTGGAGTACCTGAAGGAGAAAGGGAGAAAAGTGGGAGACCACTGGCTGTGCCATTCTGTGAAACTACAACAACTCCAGTAGGGATATAAACTCCTCAGCTCTGGAAGAAATACATAACAGAAGTGATCAAAACTTTCATGTCTGTGGAGTCAAATTTTCCCCCAATATGTAGCTGTGGTACTGACGTGTGAAGTATGTTGTACTGAAGTACAGCTGGATGCTTTGTGTCCTTCCTAATGCTTAAAACTCGAAGGATTTGAAACAGGACTGTCCCTAGTTGTGCATTCAGCCCAGGACACTGAGTGAATCTGGCCATAAAATGTAACAGGGGTGGGAAGCTTTGCTGGGTACTGGGGTTCTGATAGCACCATCCAAGCAAAAAAGAAGAGTGAGCCCACAGGGAAAAAGTATAGGAAAAAAGCTATTGATCTGTTTGTTGTTGTTGCATTGTTCTATGCTTTCCATTCCTCCGGGGATGCATCTGACATGCTAAGGAGCAAGAGGAGTGTCCAAAACAACCTGTCCACAGCTCGGTAGCAGGGTACAACCTGCAGTCTGAGTCCTACAGGCAAGCTGTCACAACATGATATAAAGCTGATGCTCATGTGCCCAGTGAAACCATGGACTTCAGGCAAGAGTAGTAGGCACGCAGTCTGAATGGCTATGTGTAAACCAGGGGGAGTCCCATTTCTGTTTGAACTGGTGTTCTTTTGGCACCTTGTCCATTCCTTGCCTGTGCTGACTGTGTCAGAGGGGTTGCAGTGGCACCCACGAGCTCCAGGAAACTGGGCCTCTGCATGGCCCGAGGCACGGTGTCCTCGGTGGTGTGTTTTCATGTCTGGGATTCCAGTTTTCTCTTTCCCTTCCTCGAGAAGTGGGAGAGAGATTCTGAGGGTACATCTAGGAGCAGCTCCTTTGGATCCTGTCCACCAGGTTGGAAGCACAGGAGGGGAGCATGTCTTCACACAGTGCTGCGCCTTTGGCCAGCGGAGGAGCTGCGTTCTACCCCAGGGCAGTACTGTCTGACTTGTGTCTCCCACCCCTGCCCTCCCCTCTTTCTTCCTCTTCCTGCTGGGGCACGGGTCTCAGCATGTCTGAGCCCAGGACACTGTCTTTTGCCCCTCCAGGGCCAAAATGCACACCCTTAAACACGAGGGTCAAAATACAAGGTTTAAGGGTTAACCACCCTTCTGGCCTCGGTGCTGCACCTCAGTAAGCATCCCAGACTAGTCAGAGCAAGGAGGAAGTTTTGGTGAGGTTTGCAAATTCTCTTTTGCCTGAGGTGCCTGTCCCACTTTCAGTGGAGCTGGATATACCCATCGTGTGCCTCGATGCAGCAATACGCCAGCAATCCTATGTGGAGGAGGTACTTTGCTGTCTGCTGATTAAACATTTCTTCCCTGTCTCCTCCAAGGCAAAGATTTACTTTTTACATGTGGCCCTGGAGGATCGGCTGCCGTCTCTGACAGCACCACATGCTGTGCTGGGGAGCTCGGCCCTGGCTCTGCTCCCTGAGCCACTTGCTGCAGCCTGTGCTTGCTTGTAGCCACTGCTTGTGAAGCACCCTTCTCCACGGTGGTCTCATGCAAGCAGCTGCTAGCTAGAGCAGAGGAGGGTAAATGGGCCTTACGCAGAGAGAGGTAACGGCACTTTCTACACAACATATCCAATTGTGGGAATGGCAATTCTTGGGCTTCCTGGCTTTCGTGCAATTTAAATCTCGGTCTCGGGCTGAATTATGATACGGTACCGCTTCCTTCTAGCATGTCTTTCTGAAAGCAAAGGGTAACCGCAGTCAGCTAGGACATGGCATTACTCTACACACACCACACCAGTAACAAATGAGGAGTTCCTGATGCATGCCTTGGGTTTTAGCCACACTGACTTTGGGATTTATTTATTTATTTATTTATTTATTTTTTACCTTAAAATCTGCCTTGTAACTTGTCTCTTGAACAAAATGGTCTTCTGGGATAATGAAGCCTTGCTTTGTCTTTATAGGCTTGGATGGTTTTGCTCCAGTCCAAGGGCGATACTCTTGCCTGAAATGAGATTGTCAAGACAAAAGAACCCATAAACCACAACATATTCACAGGGTACCTCTGCTCAGAGTGGCTGCAAACCCAGAAGGCAAGTCGGGTTACAATCAGCGTACGATATTAAACTTAGATAAGGCAATCTGGAAACAAAAGAACTTAGCCTAGAGGCCTGACTTTCTCAAAAAGCCCAAACTGAAAGATGCGTTAGGGCATAGACCCGTCTACCTGGCTGCCCTGGCTTCTCTCTTTTATTCTTGGCAGTATGTGCTGTGTCTTGGAGGTACTCGGTGCTTTCTTCCTGAATAAGAAAATGTCAGGGTAACTTTTTGCTTGATAGCATTCACTGACTCATTGGTCACTTGCAGTGTAAAGCATCTTGGTTTGGGGATCCAGGAGTGCCGTCCTTGCGTGCACAGAGGGAGGCTACCTGCTGATGTTGCCTTCCTTTAGCTCTCTTGACAGCAGGAATGTTTGCCAATGCATTCTGTATTGCACTTCTGTAGCAATGCAGGCTGAAATGCATCTGAAGGAAGACACCATCGCACTCACCAGATGCTTCAGCTAGTGGTTTCCTTCAAACGGGGGCTTTGACTTTGCACGATAATGTCTGAGAATAAGGCACTTGGGTGCCTTATCGCTGGAGCTGTGGCATCTGTGGAATGGGTACAGAGACTGCATGCTTGGAAAGAGGTGTATGTTTTAAGAGCACTGAAGAGCATGCAGCTTCCATCTGCCTTCTGGCTCATCACAGACGGGCTTCACTAATGCCTTCCTCGTTAGGACTTTTTAGATGCTGCAGTAGCAGGCAGCTGACCTGGCTTGTTTGCTCTCAGAGAAGGACAGGACAAGTCTGCTCTGTTTGCATATGCAGCTCTGACAAGCAGTTTAGGCAGCTTCTGTAGTGAAAGGAGAGGAGGCTAACTAAGCTGTGACAAGTTTATGTTCACATGCTGGCATTCTCTAGATAATAACTGCACTTAACTACGCTTTACTTAATGGTTGTAGATAGGATCCTGAGTCATGACCCTGGCACAAGTCCTAAGCCATGTCCAGGCTAGAAAAATAGACTTTGTTTTTAATATGCTGAGCCTAGCTTTGACCAAAGCCCTTCTAATTTTCATTTTTTTTCCAAGCATGCTATTTGCTATTTTGATAGTGGCTGCAAATTCCTCTTTAAAAAATCTTATTTAAAGTATATAAGTGTGGGGTAGTAGTTTAGCATGTGTAGTTTGATTCTGATCTTTTTAATATATTGCTAGAATACACAGTGCCTGGATTGTGCTTGATTTCTAAATGCAGTTTCAACCTTAAAATGCTGCCTCTTTTGTTGGTTGATTTGTAGACATGGGGTACAACACTGGAGCATACCTAACCTAGACAACCCTGCAAACTAACAAAGTTAACTCTGAAGAGTTGCTGCTATTTATTTCCTGCCTGCACTGCCCTCCTGGCTCAAGGCAGGAGCCCACAGCCAGGGCTGGCAGCTGGCCATCAGCTCGTGTACTGGCAGGGTGAGTTCTTAAATGCACTCAGAGTTAGTGACAGATGTTGCCCTACAGGAGAGCTTCCCACTCCTGGGAAAGCACAACCAAGCCCTGGTGAGGCTGTCCATGGGCACTGCAAATCTTGTTTGTAATCAGTTTGTTCCTGCTGTTCTGAGCTGCCACCTCTTGCCTTCTTGGTGTCTTGCTTTTCAGGCTATCTCAGGCAGCAGGTAAGTGCCTGCGTGGCTCTCCTGGTGGCGGTGGTGCAATCCCTGAGGCTTTAGCACCTCCAGGTAAGAAAGCACCTCTGCAGAAATCTGATTTTGGCCAACTGGTGCCCCAGGAAGGCAATCTTTCAGCAGGGAATCCCAGACAAGTGTGAATGCTGAGCTAAATCTAGCTCTGTTCTGCTGCACAGCAAGAGGGAAGATGCTGGCTGGGCAAACTACCAGCAAAATGGTACAAAGCCATCAATTACATCCCAGCAGTTCCCAGCCACTAGAGCCTGCTATCCCTTAGAAAGCCAGACTGCTCCAAGGATGCTGATGGCTTTGGTTCTTAACCATTCATTCTTGCAAGAGCTGGCCTCCCTGCTGCACTGCCTTGCAAGGGAGCGTGTCCCCAGCTTTCAGGGAACAACTGGGCCTGTTCCTTTCAAGGAACAACTGGAACAACTGTCTGCAGCCAGCTCTGGCTCGGTGCTCTGCGGCAGATCAGTTGCTGATTTGGCAGGCCCCCAAACACAGATCTTTTGGATCGCAGGACCCTCATTTTGGCCGGAAGCCAAGTTGTTCTCCTCACAGCCTGGAGAGACAGAATGACTTTAGAGGCACCCACATGCAGGAGGTGCCTTGTCCAAGATCCCATGAATTGCAGTTACTTGCAAGAGAATGATGTCATGGGAGGGGAAATTACAGGAGCGATGTGGAGGAGGGGAGAGCCCCCCATGGTCTGACAGCCAGCTGCTGCTGGGGATGAACATGAGACACTGACTGCTGCTGGAGGTGGTCATCTTCATCCTTCCTGCACTACCCCTCTTCCTCCTCCCCAGACAGCCACTCTCAGTTTACTTTGGAGGTGCTCAGAGCAGCACTGGGATGGGGACTGTTTTGCTACCCTAGGTGTTAAAAGGTGACAGTGTGCACGATGAACGCCTCTCGCTGAGATGGAGGGCACTTCTACCAGGGCTGGAAATCACAAACTGCTCGGGCCGTTCACAATACTGGGGCTGCCATTTCCAGGCAGATTTACTTTCAGCATTTATAACATTCCTTTGTCCTGTACTACAACACCACTGCCATCACTGTTGGCATTTTGGTACCTCATCTTTATGTCACGGCTTACTTTGTATACTTAATTATCAGTGGTGTTCTGAGCCGCTGCATTATAATCCAATTTTTTATTCAAGAAGTAGAGAAAAAGACTCACCCTGTACAGCTGGAGGTAACTCTGAGCTACGCTGCCTGACCCCGTCTGCCTTTAGTCCTCCGCTGACCTCTTCCTTCTAATGGCTGGCACACCAGCAAGCATTAAGCAGCATCATTAACATTTTCCATAATTTCCCTTCAGAGGCAAAGTTGTGTGTGCACTTTCTGTTGTTCACATTTCCTTTCCAAAGTGCGCAGTAGCCCAGGCTCCTGCTGGGGAAGCCAGCCCGGTGCGTGGGGCTGTGAGTTGCAGCTTCTGGCATGGCCGTGCTGCCAGTCCCACGGGGGCACGGGAGAGTTTTGCCCAGGCAGAGCAGGGCGCTGCAATAGGGCCCGGTCAGCTGAGGGCCACGAGTCATGGACACAGCGGTGAGAGCTCTGCAGGATGGCCAAAAAACCCTCAAGCATCATACTGGTGCTTGAGGGGAATTTGGGGTGTTTGATCTGTTCCCAGATGGAGCCCGAAGGAAAGAGCACCAAGGTGGGGTGAGAGGATGGGCAACTGACGTCCTCTGATCGGAAAGCTATGGGCTGAGGGCAGGTCTTGGGTCTTGGTTTCTGCCTTTTCCCATTTCCCCTTCTTTCTCCTTTTCATCTAATGTAGGTTTGGAGGAAATTCCTCCAAACTTTATGCAACAGCTTTGAATCTTCCCTGTTTCAGTTCTGCAGCCTACTTGGCAGCACAGCCAGCCTCTCCTGCGCCTTTCCACCCGCCTCGTGCTCTCCTCCCACGACTCCGTCCCCCTTCCCCCAGCCAGGCTCTGCAGAGCACGTCTCTCTGGATCTATCCCAATGCCTGCACCAAGCAAGCTTACTTATTAAGTACCATAAAAATCAGGACTTCAGTATTAATTTCCCCAAGCAGCAAGATACTTAAGAATGTAAAGATAACATTAAGCCTTGATTATAAAAGATTTACTCCTGTTATTAAGGATAAGCATGTGTTTAAATATCTTGCTGGATCAAGGATGAAGCTTCTTGCACACAGTACTCCCAACCCTGCCAGCTCACGTGTGCTCTGAACATCAGTGCAGGTATTTTTTTTCTTTCTGAAGTCTGAAATAAAATGCTTTTCACTGGGCAGCAGTGACCACAGTTCACCTTGGCCTTCTGTGGAAGCAGTATTTGAAGGCAGGCAGGCAGTACAGACACAATGACGTGCTCTGTGACTGCATCTGCAGCAGTGGGGAAGAAGGATTATTCCCTTTCGTTCTGTGGTATCTCCTCTGATGGGGAGATCCCTGCTCTGTGGTCACAGTGCTGAGCACATGCACAGGAAGGTGGGAGCTCAGCTCACCAAGGGATCTTCCACCCTGCTGTTTCCAAAACTGTTCATGAGGGCACATCAGGCCTTCACCCCTGAACAACCCCAGCGCTTCACACATTTTCTTTCCCTCAAAGCAACAGCCCAGAATTGCTCACTCCCTGCGAGCAGGAAGCCCTGCTGATTTCAAGGCCTCCAGTTTGGTCTGCTTTCCTGCTGCGCCTCCACACCCACTCACAAGCCTGGTGCTCTCAGCCCTCACACCCACCCAACCCACTGATGGTGCTGGAACACCAGCTTCAGAGCTGAGGCGCTGCCGGGGGCTGGCACTAGGCGTGTGCACAAACTCAAGCTGTCCTCCCCCTTCCCTGAGCGCAAATACAAGAAAAGCTGATGGCTGGGGGAAGAGACAAAACAGTCACAGCTCTGGTGCGATGCATTTGAAATGCTTTCCCAAGGCTGGCAGGTTACAGAAGGGGAAACTGAGGTCTGAAGCGACTCAGACAAATACAGCTGAGCCTCAACCAGGGCTCTCCTCTCAGCAGGACCAGAAGCAGCCCCAGCAGAGCAGTCGTGCCCCTGTCTTATTGCCTTCCATCAAGGCAAAAACAGGTGATGCCCAGCAAACAGGACCTGCTGGAGATGTGTTGCTGATAGCACCAGCTTCTCTCATCCCCTGTAGCAAGGAGCTAAGTAAGCCACTCGTCCATTTCTAAATGCAATCAGGACCTAGTGCTACAATTAATGGCACTCAAATCTCTGCTGTGTCAGAATTATGTAGCACCTGTGACTCACTGCTGAGTGACAGGAGCCCCTTCCATGACCCCAGATGAGGTGTGGAGGGGGTGGCTCAGTGCTTCCTTCTGCCTCCTCCTGTGTCCACCTGATGCAATCTACTGCAACCCTCTGCAGCAGTTACCAGGATCTTTTCGAAGTTGGAGCACGTCCCATTTGAGCCTTTCAAGTGCAGCTTGGATCAATCCACCTTGGTCTGCGTGCCTGAGCTCCCCCTGTGGAGCCCGGCGTGGCTTTGACTTCAGCTGGAGCCTGTAGAGCTCCAGCTCTAAAATCCATGCAGAGATCTGTGGACAAAGGGCAATGTTCTGGAGAGCGGGCTGCCATGCGCACTCCTACCCTTTGTGCAGAGTTGTTAGTTCATAATTAAAAATTTGCCTTCTCAAAGAGAGGAAGGCATTTTTTCCAATGCCCCCTCTACATTTATCTTTCTTTTGGCTCTGGAAAGACTCCTACAAAGTCCCAAGGAATGGGACTGCTCTTTTGGTCTTGGTTGCTGATGTTCTGCTAAATGTCAGTCTGACTGGCTGCACCATGTGCAAGGAAACAGCTGGTTTTGTATGCACCTGAGTTTCCTTCTGTGCTTAAAAAAGAGTGCAGGGAGAAAGATGTAGCAGGAACTTGCAGAAGGAAGTCTCACCGAAGGATCAAACTGACGCACAAAAGCAGATCAAGCAATGCCGGATGGTGCAGGGGATTCACTGCTACGCTTGTATGCTCCATGAGAACAAACACGCACTGGAGTGTTGTAGAAACAAATCCCCAAATTAAATAATTAAATATAACCAAACAAGAACCCCAAACATGAAAACCCCATCAGCTTACTGAACTAAGCAAAAAAAAAAAAAAAATGCCAAAAGTATTAAAGGCTTGGAGTGGAGCAGGTACCAATGCCAACATTTCTGCACTGTCCTGTTGAAACCAGTCCTTCCCTTAGGATCTCATCTCTTTAACATGAAACAAGCCCAGCTGGGGCTTGTTTTGCCTGCCCTTGTGATGACCCAGCTTGCCACAGAGCCTGCTGAAGTACCTACAGTGCAAATAAATCAAAAGGCCACTTCTCCTAAGTGGCCACAGCTGGTCCTCGCACAGAGCCTGCTCCTCAGGGCTGCTTGGAACCACAGACAGCAACAGCAGAAAAGGGGGAATTTATGCCATGGTCCTCCCTCGAAAGGAAATAAAGGCACACACCAAAATGTGTGTGCTTTCCACCTTTGCTCCCCATGTCGTTTTATTTATTTTTTATTTTGAGTGTGACCACCAAGGAGCTGCTGAGTGCACAAAGGCCTTCACCAGAGGGGAAGATGAAGAGCACCAACACCAAACAACGCTGTTTGGCTGCTGCCTGCAAGTAAGTGTTTGCGCACTGTGATGCTGCCTTTGGAGGACAGCAAGGTGAAGAGGAACAGTGGTCTTCCCTGTACTTAGTGAAGGTGGCCTTGTGGTTGTGAAAGCAGTGCCCGTGCTGCGGACTGCCGGTGCCCCAAGTGGAACTGGAAATGGGCAAGTAGCAGCCAGGTACCAACTGCTCCCCTCCTGTTTAGTCTCCCTTGAAAAAAGGAAACGCAATGATGCATGAGAAAATATTTTCACAGCCTGCGAGGGTATTGTGGGCTTCTCTCTTGCTGTTGGCTGTGGCTCCTGTGAGTTACCTAGGGTGCAGTCAGTTGTTGTCAGTGGTATGGGGATTTCTTACGCTTGCACTATTGCACTAGGTGGTAATTCAAAAAAGCTGTGGGAATTACTGGAATAAGACAAATGTGGTTTGACTTGCGTAGGGCCTGTCTGCATGTAGCCTTCATGTAGCTTAAATGTGGCTCATGGAGAAATCTGCTCTGGGGCAGCTGCCCTGCTCGTGCCTTGATCCACACTGCTCTGCTGGGGTGGGTTCCTTGGCCACCTGCAAGCCTTACTTTATGTAAAATTTCTGTTGTGACTTGCTCACTGGTATCTCGCACAGCCGGCTTTGTCCCGTGATCTGCAGACTTTCCCCTCTTTTATTATACAGGGAGCCCTGGCTAGGAATAGCCGAGCCAGAGAGGAAAGGCACGAGAAGTGGCTGGGCAGGGAGGCTGTGGCTCTGATGCGCTCTGCATGGGGGGTGTTTAAGGAACAATTTGGAGATGGCTGCGTTTCTGAAAGCTGAACCTCACCACTGGTGTGTTATAAAGGTTTCCTTGACACGGTAATTCCTGTACTGCTTTGAAATAGCAAAGTGCTTTTCAGGACCAGCCATCGCTCTGTGACTGTTCTGGGAGATGCAGCAGCGGTAAGACAAGGCGAGCAGCGTGGCTGTGCCTTCTCCAGTCGATGCTGACCGCGAGTGCCAGGCAGCTGTGGGGGCACAGGGGAGCAGGATCAGTGCTGCGCTACTGCAGGGCACCCCGTGCGTGTCTTAGCACCACACTAAATAATGTCATGAACCACAATTATCAAGGGAAGCGCTGCGTAGGTACCCGAGGCACAACCAGCGTCTGAACACTTGTGGCTCTGTTAAAATAAGATGAATTGTTCTATGAATCCATCTCGCGGCACACCACAGTCCTCAAGCCCCGTTAGGAGGGGGCAGGCGGCACGAAGGAACCGCAGCCGTGCAGCCAAAGCCCCGCACCTCCCGCCGAAGCGCGCCCGGCCCTGCCGCTCGCTCGGGAACCAGGGGGGCTGAGCGCCCGGGAAGGCGTCGCGGAGTCCCCGGGGCTCGTTAGGAGCCGGCGCCCCCCGCCCCGAGCCGCCCGTTACCTGTAGGACGTGGTGTGGCCGCCGGCCGGGGGTGAGCGGGGCCGGAGCTG
>NC_048901.1:12262750-12279232 GCF_011077185.1 Oxyura jamaicensis
TCCTGCGCCCCCCCGGCTGCCCGGGGGCGGCCCGCGGGCGGGGGGCGGCGGGCGGGCGGCGGCAGCCCCGGGGCGGGGGGGAAGCGCCGCCGCTCTCGGCCCCTCTGGCAGCCTCCTCGGGCTCGTCGATGGCCGAGTAGTTGTGGATGGTGAGCGGCACGGAGAGGTCCGACTTGTCCAGCTGGCTCCAGAAGCGCGCCAGGCAGCACACCCGGCTGATGCAGGGCCAGGCCATGGCCGCGGCGCCCGCAGCCGGCTCCGGTCCTCATCAGCGGCTCCTCCTCCTCCTCCTCCTCCCCCCGCCGCCCCTTCCCCGGTCCGGGGCTCGGGGTCGGCCCCAGCCGTGCTGCGAGGGGCGGCGTTCGCGTAGGGACCCGGCGAGAACGACGAGCTCTGCGGTGCGAGTCCCCGACTGAGCGGCTTGGCTTCGGAGCCCGAAACCCCAGCACCTCTTGGATGCGCTACTGCATACACGATCCACAGATATTACTGCTTGCTGAGGACTGGAGCTTGCAGGTTTTCTTTGCGCGTTTGGGGTCTCAAACCAAACGGTCCTGGTGCAAATCACCGACGCTGACAAAATTATGCTGGGGATAAATCTGGCTTTTGAAATTGGACATCTTATGTAATAAGTGGCTGCGGGCCATGATGCTCCTCCACAATAACCCATTCAGTGTGTTATGGAAGAATCTGAATCTTGTGTCAGGTCGCTGAACTACGAAATACGAGGCTGTAAAAGTGAAGCACAAGCAGACTCCACCTATTAGAAAACCATCTATTTAAAAGCTAATGGGTACCTCCTTTTAGAAAGTAATCTAGTTACAGACGGTTATCTGGTAAGACTGAAAAACAAAGTAATTGTGCAGTGAAACTCAGAAGGCTGAGAGATCTGCTCTCGTCCAGCTAAGCCATCTAAGCAGTGGCACATTAGCATCTTAAACTTCAGGTGAGGTTGGGACCTGATTCCAGTAGAAAGGACAGACAAACCTGGCTGTGGGCTATGACCAGACCTCTCTTTGAGTGTCTGGCCTCTCTGGGAAACAGCTATAGAAAGATGGATAGACATCCCTTACAGATAATCGTGTTGTCCAAAACATACGATTAGACACTTGCTGGTGCTACTAGCTGTTTCAATTACTTGTTTTTATGTGCGTCAGGGTAAGGAGCCTCAGAAATTTGAGATAAAATTTTGGTCCCATGGAGAAATCCTGCCTAAATATGTGGGATATCAGATGCTCAGTTTCACTTGTTGCCCCCAAACTCCAGACAGTACCCTAGTTTTAGGAGTATGTGGGGAGCCACTTAATTTCCTGGTGCCTTTTTTTTTTTTTTCTCCTAGAAGTGTTCTGCTCTATGTTGTAATTTTACCCAAATACAATTTATTTTAAAAGTTTAGACACTTTATCCTGGTCAAGAAAAATGTTTTTACAGTCTAGGTGAAAATAGAACATCCATTTGATTATGTTATTACTGACAAAGTACAAATGGTGCTTTGATCCTTGTTCTTAGGCCTGACTGAGCAAAGTACATCAAGGAATAAATGGGATGTCTCCGCTGCCGCTGTGCCTACCACTTCCTAGTACTGCTCTGGCACTGTGCGTCTCAGAGCCCACCTACGGTATTGGGGAGGGCTTTGAGTAGCTGCTCACACCAGCGTGTAGGATGAGGTTGGTGCAAGGGGGTATCTCGGACAGGGAAACCAGGAGGAGCTGGATGAGATTAAAAAGTAGACTGCATTTAGAAGAGATTTATCATGATTAAAGGGGGGGAGGGGGGAGATACTGCAACAGTAAGACCAAGACAAGCCTGTAAATCATAAAGCAAAACAGCTTTTACTGCCAGGGATGGGGACTGAAAGCTCAGTCAGGCTGTTCTAATACTAAAATAAAACTTCAGGAGAGCTGATTAGTACTCTGGAGCAAAATATTCCTTAAACATGGCAAGGCCAGGCTAGACTTTCTTAAAAAGGTTGAAAAGGTGAACAATTCTCCTTATTCATGTTTAACCATAACTTTATACTTACAACTGTTTTTCCCCCCCCCAACACAAACACTAGCTGATGTCTCTGCCAAGCATCTGTATAATTACCGCATTGTATCTTTAGTCACAATAATAGGCTCTTTGAAAGAGGGGAAAGCAGCCTTTCCGTGCAGTGTGTGCTTTTTTTCATTATTTGTGGGTTTGTTGGTGATGGTGGTGCTCTTGCATTCTCGTAACTTCTTTGCCATTCAAAGATGTGACTGACTACTGAGATACTGGTACATATTGATGGTAGGGTTTGGAAGAAGGGCACTTGTTTGCCAGAAAGGTATCTGCTGCAGTAAGCTGTTCTAACTCCAGGCCATTCCTCATCTGCCTGAACTGAGTACTGACTTTCTATTGCAGTCTGAAACTTGTTTTGGTCCAGAGAAGACCGTTTAACTTCAGTACAGTGCTGCGTGAATGTTGAGGTACAAGATGACAAAGAACTTGGTGCTTGGCCACATGAATGCTTTTGTACCACCTTGCTCGTGGAACTTCTACAAGTATTTAACATTTGTGTGGAAAATTCAGATATTGACTAACCTCTAGAAAGGTGAATGCTGCTAACCCTAAGCTTAAGGTAAACTAAACTTTGGCATGAAACCCCCTAACCACAGCTGCTGCCTGAAACAAACAGTGTCTTCTGAACCTCTCTGGCTGTTCCAAGATGCTTTTTTTTTTTCTCAGGAGCAGTGAGCCCCTGCAACTCTGAGAATCTAGCAGAAGTGCAGGCACTGCCTCTGACGGATCAGCATGAAATATCTCGGTACTCATCTGCAACCTTCCAGCGAACTGAAAGGGTACAGCAATGCCATGCTGCTCTCGCAGGTCTAACTGACCACGGAGTAGGATTCCAGTCTGTGCCAGTGATACAGGAATGTGACTTTCAAACTTTGAGGCAGGCATTGACCAATATGGTAAAGAACTTAACTGTGATCTTGGCTTACTCTTCTAGGCAGGTCATGTCCTTCAGGATCGTGCATCTCCTGCACTGTTACTCCTTGCTGCATTCAGTCAGGGTCTTTAAATCCCATTCCTCAAAGTAGTGCTGAAGAGACTAAAAGTTGTAGAGTAGAGAAGATGAAGGGGGAAATAAAGTGGTCAAAGACACCATGTGAGTTTTAAGTATGAGCAAAACCAGCATGGGAAACACTGAGCTACAGCTTTTGAGCTGCTTTTGGCCTGAAGCATTCCCTCCTGTGTCATAAGCCTGTTTAATGGCCATCTGCTGCTGCTGTCCTCCCTGCTGCTGCAGGCAGTGACTCCTGCTGGAAGAAGTGCATCCTGCTGCACAGCTGGCTGCCCTCCGCTGTGTGCAGTACTGCACTGGGCCTGAAGCCCTAGGAACTGGCATGCTTAGCCCTGAAGTATCGGAGAAAAGGAGGGTGAAAATGATAAGAAAGGTGAAGCTGGAAAGCTTCTGGCATTGAGCAAAAGGTACAGTAGGTACTTTTATTTTAAGCATTTAAGTAAAAAGATACTTAAATGAACAAATCATCGATGTGTCTCATTTTCCAAGGGAGGAAAAAAATGCTTTAAGTTTTGGTAAGTAAAATGACAGACTGAGCACTAGTCTATGACAGTATGTGAGTTCAAAGCAAGTTTGTACTCAATCACTTAAAACAGCTGGTACTGTTTAGCACTGCTGTTTACACATGCAGAAAATGTAATTTCTGTAATGTACTATGCTTAAATTTTTTATTTTTAAAAAAGGTCTATTTGTTTGCACTCAAAGATGCAGCATGATCCTCAGCAGGTCAGCCTATCTGGAATGACTAATCTAACCTACAGCATGCAGTTAAGGGTTTGTTTCCCCTAGTTTGTACCTGGGCAGACTCCTCAGCCTCTTACAAGGGACATGCACAGAGTAGTAGCAGACCCAAGATTCAACTTGTGTTTTTATTTGTATAATTAGGAACACTGGCCACGGTACTGTGATCAATCTTACTTTAGCAGTTGCTTCTGGTTACGATATTGCTGATCTCAGACTCTTCCATTTTTGTTGAAGCTGCTTATTTCTTTTTTAACAGCAGATTCTGAATCAAATGTTATTGTTCTG
Organism: Oxyura jamaicensis; assembly: GCF_011077185.1. NCBI lineage: Eukaryota > Metazoa > Chordata > Aves > Anseriformes > Anatidae > Oxyura > Oxyura jamaicensis. The sequence goes on from NC_048901.1 coordinate 12,266,832, forward strand.
AAATTCTTACAAAAAAAACTTAACGAAATCTACAAAAGAGCACAACTTAAAAGATTAATGCAGTAGAAGAGAGAGAAAGCAGTACAACTTAAGGTAAAATGTCTAAAACCCCAGTGTAGGAAATTCTTTCTCTCACATAATTATGAAAGAGATAAACAGATATCTTGTTAGTAAAGTATAACAAGATACGACAGTATCTTGGAAGCACAGAGACATTAAGACATTGAATAAGGTGATGAATAAAGCTGGACCATTAACCAGGATGTAGGCTATGTCTACCTGTACAAACCTGACAGTATTGCTTCATGTATTTCAAGTTTAGATCAGAAGAGACCATTGTCTTAACTAACCCAATCTTTTCAACAATAGAGACCACTGAACTTCATCATAGTAGCATTATGCTGAGCCCAATTAGGCTATGTCTAAAACTAGAAAAGCACCCAGTGTTGTTTGGTGGACACTAGGGGGTATGGATCCCACAGTATTTCAGATAGGTACCTTCCTAAGTATTAACCAGCTACGCTAAACTTACAGTTTGTTGATAACTTTATTGGAAAGCTTTGTGCATCTTTAAAAAAAAATGTAACACAGGCTGCTACTGCAGGGAAATAGGATAAAAACCTTTATCGTTCCACCTTTGTCAGAGTTCATTTTCTATTGATATGCCTTTTTGTAACTGTAGTTTATGTTAGTCCTCTAAGGAGCTGAGGTTTCTAATGTGGAGTAGCAAGAAAAAACAACCTTCAAAACCAATTCAATCCCATGTCTTCAAGTAATATACCACTTCAGCACAAGAAACCTCTAGGATTAGGATTAATTAGATCTTCCACCTCCTTTTCCCGTGTTCTTTGTCCTCAGTTCATGCCAAGCTTTCACCAGAGGTTCTCTGTTTTTCCATATGAGCTCGTGACCATAAGTCACATACCACCTGAAAAATAAAGTACTAGTTAAATTTAACTGCAACTTTTCTCAGCATTTGAGGAATAGACTGATCACTAAAGGCAGCTAGATGCTTGTAATAGTAGACAAGATTAAACTGAGGCACAAGTAACATTCTTGGAAAGTAGTGATGTTAGCTAAGCCACTTGTTCTCTTGACTCCCTCCATTTAACTTTTATGTTCTTGCTTGTCTCAGTCCTGAGAATTAAAGGCATGAACACCTTCCAATTTCATGCTCTCATGAATTCTATTTAAAGAGATACAAAACCTACTTCCATTTAACCTGTTAAAACAGTACAGTTGCTTGTGCTAATCCTTACTAACACCACCAGATAAAAAGTATTTTTCTTGTATGTAAACACAAGAGAAACTCCCCCATAAACAGCCACACTCCTTTAAAGTGAATTTTCTGCTATAAACAACTCAATGAAGAATTGATCTATTGAAGTGTTCTGAATCAATTTATACTGATTTTCATACAGTTTTGTATAAGTGATTAAGCAAGGGAGGTTATGGAGGACAGGAGAGAGAGAAGTGGAAGGGGAAGCAATCACATAAAAATACGTTGAAGGTTCTAACACGAGCCTTCAGTAAGTACTTTTGTATGAGACACTAGCTTAGCTAGAACTGTCAGGCCATTCCAGGAGGTCATATAGTGGCTTTCTGAAATGGACAGTTGTTTGCAGAGGCCCTCTTTAAGGATGAAGTGGCCAAAATGATCTCTGAGTAGAACATACAGGCACACATATATGAAAGAAAAAGTTACTTTTAAAACATGTCTTTACTGCATCTGCTATCTTATTTTAATAATATACAAGTCTGTATTACGGCAAGCTGATATAGCTGCATCAAGGCAGAAAGTAGCTACAAATTGGAAAGCCTACGCCAACTGCCTCTGTGATGCCAGAGAAAGGGTGGAAAACAGGCTGTGCAAGGTAAAACTTACACTGAAGTAAAGAAACAGCAAACAAAGGCAAACCAGTCTGGAGACCAAAATTAGTACTCTCCAACTTCTAGAATATATCTTCCAGACTAGTCACACTGTGTGAACAAATACTGTTAATCACTGTGCAGTCTGATCTTATGAAAAGATCAAAGGAACAACATTCTGCAAATTTCCAAAGGTTCCTAAGTTCCTTGATAAGGTTGCTGCAGAATAAACTTACTGGGCACACTTCTGCATGGAGCTTTAAATTCATTTATTATCTGTCCTAGTTAAAATTTGGGTAGGCTTTTAACTTATGTTTAAAAATGCTCTTAGCAATAAGTGTGCAAGTTAAGACAACAGTCGGTGTGAAAAGGGGAAAAACTCATTAGGTAATACAGTTCAAACATGAACAATGCAGAACTGTTTGCTAGAAACTAGTTTCTAGTAGTTCTCAATTAGGCTCCACAAAAAGATGAAAGCAGCAACACTGATAAACAACAGTAAAGGCTGTCTGAAGAACTTGGCCTCTGCTCATTCTCATTCAGCTCTTTCCAAACTGGTAATTAGAAACATTCATACACGAGAATTTTGTTAGCTGTTCAACTCAAGAGATGTTTTAATTTGTCCATGCCGTGTTTTGTGATAATGTATTCTGTCTTACGACTCTCTTCAATGTTCTGGGGAGAGAGCAGGACAGAGAAAGACAGTCCAGGTTACAATGACAGGACAATCAAACATTTAACCTGTCATTTCAAGATGACTCAGCTTCTTTCAGTTCTAGGAATTTGTTAACAGTATTTTCCATGCAATTTTATGGCATTGCAAGAATAATGGCTAGATATCTTCAGTGCTATTCAAGACAACTTTCCAAACCCCACAAAATTCAAAGAGAAGACTAAGTCAGGGAAGTGCAGGAAGAAAGCAAATTTGCGAATATTCAGAAAGTGAATAGGAGGAGTTTAAATATAAACCAGACTTACATTCCAAATAGAGCTCCCCCTAGATGTGCAGCATGATCAAAAAATCTCCAGCCTAGAGCAAGCCCTGCAGTGTCAAATGCAATTATGGCTTTTAAAGCCTGGAAAGGAAGAGAACATGAACAGACAGGATCAGCCACAGTATATAATGAGCACTGGTAACAAGGCTTTATACACAGCAAACATTTGGATCAAAAAGCATCTATTAAACTTTTTATCAATGCAAACACTGTAAAAAATATTTTAAAAATGGACAGTCTGTTAGCTGTACTGTGCTGCCAAAATACAGTCATGAGCAACCATAGAATAATGCTGGATAGGAACGTTGTCTTCTCAAACAATTTATTTGTTCAAAGCTTTATTTCTACAACTATATATATTTTAAACTTAGGTCAGTATATTTTCTAAACTTAGGTCAGAAAAAAAGAGAAAACTACCTGGGAAGAAGTACAGTCATAAAAGACACCATAAAATACAAAACTGTAGTATTCTCGTTCACTAATTCTGACATAGCTGAATGACACAACCCTCTACTGGACAGAACAATGTGGGGCAGCATCCCTGTCTTCCCCTCTGACAGCTATTGATCATCACACATTCTTAAGTGACCCATCTGTTAGAAGGAAGAAAATCAGGATGACAGTGAACAATTCCATGGCAAGAACCATGAGCAATAGTTTAACATCCTCAGGAGTCACAAATCACTATAGTTGTAATTATGCAACATTTTACTAAATGCATCATTTCAAGAGACTGACAGAAGTAATGTCAGGATGACGTGTTACTTTAAGTAGAATTTCTTTCCTTGAGCATAGGTGTTAAAATAGAAGCTATGTTGCTATATTGGCTTTTTTCTTTTAAAAGCCCATTACAGTATACCTGAGGTAGGCTACTGGAGTACGTGAAGTTTAGAAATTACTAAGAACTTCTAGCATTTAAAGGCTGTATCAGAAAATATTCTGAGATTTACACCATAATAGCCAATGTTCCTTATTTATTGTTGTAATGAGTGCTTCCTCATGGCAATGCTATCTGTGGCTCTGACAGTATTTTCACCCTGGTTTCTTTTCAGGAAAGATGCAATTGAAGGTGAGCATGCAATAAATAAATAAATAAAACCACAACATATCCACTCAAACAGAAGGGCAAGAAAAACATGAAGGCTATATTCGAGAACGTTGTTGAAATCTGTAAGCTGTATTTACAAAAAATATTAAACCGCATCAGTTGGGATGACAAAGATTAACCACCTTAGGTAACATAGGAAAGCAACTGTTAAGTGGTGGACCACAGGCGATTAACTTATTTAAGCAAATCAAAATATACATGAGAAGCTTTTCTTAAGTGGTATATGTATGAATGCATCTCAAAGCATTTAATGAAAAATGGACTGCTAGTAGCACACATAAAGGGAAGTCTCAGCAGTTTGTTTTTAACCCAAGAATGTTCTTGGAAGTCGTAACAGATGTTCTTCTAGGGCTAGAATGTTATTTCCCTTGAGAAGCAAGATTCTTTTTTCTCAGTCTTGACCAATCTTTCTTCAAAAAGAGAATTTAGATATTAGTCTGTAACAACTATTGCTATACAAAATATTGCCCTTCAGAAAGACTTGTCTTTCTAATGTCTGAACAGTACATAGCTGAACAGTTTGTGTGCACGCAGTCCTCAGACAGAACTCCCAATTTCCTTCACCTCTTAGTATCAGATTTGCAACACACCCATGGAGGATGAAATTTAGGATAATTCTGAATCCACTGCACGCTTGTGTAAGTGACTCTGCCAGGCTGCATTAACTCAGAATCAGTCTCCAGGTCTTCCATGACCTTGTAGTTCTTTTCAAAGTAAATTTAACAGCTTAGAAACACAAACGAAGAGGACATGCCTTAAGATAAGGGATAGGTACACAAAAACGTTTTAAGTGTAGGATTTCTTTTGAAGTTCAAAGGTACTTACACTTCCTGCTGTAAATGTGAACATTGGAAGAAATATGATGGCTAGTTTTGCTTCTGGCATCTTTGTGCATACAGCTGCAAGGACAGTCATTATAGCTCCTGACTGTAAAAACATTAAAAGATATGGAAGTAAACTGAGATATTATGTAAGGGAAAAAATATTTTTCTGAATGTGAGCCTTTTTCCTTTTGGCTTTCATTATTCTTCTAACACAGCCCTGTGATAGGTCATGAAGTATCACAGCAACGTTGAGAACAAAAATAAGGCTTTAAGGTCAATATCTAAAACTACAAGTACTGGGAAAAAACTCATGCTCTTAGCTAGGACAGGAACAAGTCATTTGTCAATGAAACAACAAATCCATGGTTTGTACTGAAGTGACTGCAGGCTTTTGTATCCCATGAAAATTCACAATGGAAAGGCTGTGAATACCATCAACTAATGCAACATGTGTCAATTTCAGTAAGTTCAAGTCAGTAAAACTAATGGAAAGTTGCTCCAGATATAATTTATTCATAAAATAAAGGGAAAATAAGACAGCATTAACAAAACCCTAACTTGGGGACTTCCCATAACATTTTTCATTCCCATTGAAAAATGAGAACCTTTGTTAAAAGCTAACAGTTTAGTAAAAGAAGAAGGCTGTAAAACTTGGCAAATGGCTAGGTTCACTTCAAATTTATAGTAAGCTCAGTGTTTTAAAACATAGTACTAAAAATACTTGTAAAGAACAGATAACCATAACATGTCCTTGACCCTCCTCGTACCTTACATATAGTAAGACTTTGGGCAGCAGTGCTGCTTTCTGCACAGTATTCCCTATAGCTTCCACTAGCATCCCATGCTGATTCTGACTGGTTACGTGATTTTCAAAAGTAGTGTTTTCAGTTAGAGAAAACAATTATACACAATTATGTAATAACAGCTTTGAAATAAGTTGCAGAACTGAACTATCTGCTCAGTGATGAGGTCCTGCTCATTAAGTACTCATTTACAACCCACTACAATATGTGTTAATTCTGGGCTTTCACTGCAAGAGTTGAAATATTTGAAGAATAGACAAGTTCTTGCACAGGAGTAACTGCTAGATTGCTTGGTTTCAATAACCCTTCCTGGTTTCTATCATCCAGAATGTATTCTTTTAAGCAGGTAAAAGACGACAGCAGGCTATGAAAATAACATCAGGTACTATATAGAGTCTCTTATATTCCAAATACTCACAGCTCCAAGGGATGGTTCAAACTTTCCAGTGGCCATTTTAGCAACATAACTGACAAAAGTAGAGACAACACCTAGAAAGGTAAAGTAACAATTAGAAACGATGTCTGCAGTGCAGGCAAGCATCAGAAAGTTAAACAACATCATTGGTACATTCTAAAGAAGCTAATGTGGGGCCTTTTTAAAAAAAAAAACTTGAATGAACTGTAAGCTTTTCATAGGAAATTCCCATGAGTCTGCTCTAAGAGCTACTTTGTTTTGGTGACTGTGGTGGTTTTACCTTGCTGGGCACGTGAACTCCACTACAACTGCTCTCTCACTCCCCCTACTCAGAAGAGGAAGGGAAGAGGAAAAGGAAAAAAAAACAAAAACCTCACAGGTTGAGAGAAGCATAATTTAATTAAAGGAAACATAATTATTATGGGAAAATTAGTATTAATTAAATAACAATACTAAAGGGAAAAGGGGGGAAAACAAGTAAAGGCCGTGTGGAAGTGCAGAGGAAAGAAATTACTCTCTACTTCCCACCAGTGAGTGATGCTTGACCACGTCCTTGAAGCAGGGCCTCAATGCACATAGCCATTGTTCAGGAGGACAGACGTTTTCACAAGAACCCACCTCTCTTCTTCCTTGTTCCACCTTTTATTGCTGAGTGTGACATCACATGGTATGGAATATCCCTTTGGTTGGTTTAGGTCAGCTACCCTGCTGATGTTCCTTCCTCCCCTCTTGCCCACCCCCAGCTTGCTGGCTCTGGGGGATTAGAGGGAGTCCTGATGCTGTGCCAGCACTGCTCAGCAGGAGACAACGCTGGTATGATACCAGTGCTGTTCTAGCGACAGGTGCAGAGCGCCGAACTGCATGGGTTGCTGCAGGGAAAGTTACTCCAGCACAGCCCAACCCAGTACAGTAACTAAGCATGACTGTACACCAGATACTTGTATTTTCATGGTATTTTGAAGCCCAGTACCCTAAAGCCATCAGACTTCCATGTGACAGCAAATAAGCACTACAGTTAGCATAGAGCAGTCTGTGGGGCTGAATAATCACTGTCATCACATGCTTATTAACCACGTACACTGTATTTGCATTAATATATATTTTTGAATGTTGCAAATATATGTATTTCACATTACCAGCAGAAAGATACACTGCAATGAACTGCTCACATCCCAGAAGAGAGACAATGCTGCTGGAAAAACTCCATAGAACATACATATTTGCTGCCATGTGGAAAAGAGAGAAGTGACTAAACGTAGAGAGCAGCATTGGAGAACACAAGGCTCCTACAAGAGAGAAAAAGTTATGAAATAAGTCAGTGTTTAACTTAACTTGAACATGTCATGCAGACTAGAAATTCATTAAGAGATACTATAAGCTAATTGTACTTAGAATCCTCAAATACAAATTATGTAATAAACCCAAAAAAGTAACAAACTTCAAATTCCATGCAATACCTCTTGAAAAATGTAACATACACCCCATAAACATGTAAGCTGTATGAACAGCTACTTTAGAAAGCTTAAATTACCTACTAGGAAAAGTTTCACATAAAACTTTAATCTAAAAACACTTGTTCTGTGCTTTGGAAAGAAAGATTTGGATAAATGTACACGGCAAAAGTTTTTATTATATTAATAGGAAAAACTATATAATATGATTTTACTAGGGAGACTGTTTCAGAAAGGAAAACTTTCTTCTCAAAAGAAAAACTAGTTCTTTGTGCAACAGCAGCCTTGAAAATGTAAAAAAAAAAGTCAATTAGCAGGTTTAAAGGTCAACTTCATTTAAGCAGGAGAGTTTGGGATGACTGCTAGCTTTAGCTTTGGAGTGTGGGAATTGGCTGAGTTTGCATTTCAGCAGAAACTACTTTCCTCATGCACATTTGTCTCATTCTTTTAATTATTTTCTCTATTGTGGAAATGAAAGCTAATTGTTCTGCTATTATATACTAGTAACTTACTTTAGTAACTTACTTCCCTAAGTTAACCTCTTCAAAATATTTCACACACAGTGAAAGCCAAGTTTGTTTGTTTGGCAGGAGGGGGGAACACAAGGCCACCCGAAGTTTGAAACAAGGTGCCTGTACATAGCATACAGACTGATGTTTTCTGAAGACTGGGATGATTAGTGTTCTGTCCAGGAAAGCAGCTGGGGTTGATATCGCTAACAGAAGTGCCGCTTCATCTTTAGGAAGGCAGAAACTGCATCCCACTGAATGCAGCAAGAGGCCAGGCAGCAGGCAACAGTTCTGATAGTTTACAGTATTTAGAGAAGTACAGGTGGTGGTTTCTTTTTTGACTTAAAAGAAACAATCAGACAAACAAAAAATCTACATTACCTCTAACTTTTTCTCCATTCAAAGTGTTTCCTATCTGGACAAAATGACGTGTTTGGGCATGACTGAGCTTACTTGCAGCTCCATCACCCACAATCAAAGCACCATCCCAAGCTTTTGCGGTACGATCAAAGGCTCTATTATACACCAACAAAGAAAAGTCACCCAAATTACTGTTGACTTACTGGAGGATGGATCTGAGGTGAAATACGTAAACATAATCCGTCGCATACCAGGTAGCCTCCATAAACAGAATACGAAGACATTTGCAGCTATAATACCTAGTAAGAGGGAAAAGTATAAACAAATTTTGAATGTAACATGCCAAAATACTTACTGTAAACAGGCATTCAGATGTACGCTTGCAAAAAATCATACTGTAAACTTTATGGAGTTTAGAAAAAGTAAAAAGAAATACAGGAATTCAGCTTATATAATGGAAATCTTAGAAAACTTAGAAGAACCGGCTAAAAGAGGTCCATTGCTTGCCTCTAGCTGCTTATTCCCAAATGCCACCAACCAGCTGCACAGATGCATTTAACTGCACATGGAGGGGAGAAGGCTAGGGGAACCATACAAACATGCAGTATATATCCTTCCATTTTACAGACAGCTTTGGTTTTGAAGGGATTCTAATGACACCAGTTAGATATGAAGCGTAAAAAGTTGACTTGGCATTGCTAAAGCATAGTCATCCCTGTGAGATAGCAAACACGGCTTTTTACTTCAGATGTTTGCTGTGGTCTTATTTTAGTTTAAAAGAGAATGTACATGATTAGAAATACAGCAATGCAAATTTGTTTCTTGTTTATAGTGCCTCCTCTATTATTATAGAAACAGTTAGCCATTTACAACATTTTACAATAGCTAAAAACATTTAAGGGGAAAATAATTGTGCTTCCTTTACAGAGTAGTAAGTATCACATAATGATTCTCTATTTGAAGTTCGTAACAAAATGTAAGAATGGTGAGAAACCGCAACATATAAGTCCTAGAACCAAAACTTTTATACATCTCTTGACGCTCTATCTTGCTCCATTATGTTAGAGGAAATATTTTCCTTGCATGCTGCACCAAGATGTCACAGAACCGTCAACCGTTTCAGTACAGGAAGCCCAATCTTGTGATGGCAGTCAAGGGCAAGCATCCCAATGGCTCAGGATATACCAGCTAGAATTTAGATAGTTTATTAGATCAACTAAATGTTGAGAGATGCTCTAGAGACTAGAGATTAAGAGTCTTCACCGTCCAGACCCAATACAACACTTATCTGTATCGTGACCTGACTGCATGTTGAAAAGTAATTCAAGTCATTGTACAATGTAAAAAACAAATGACAAAACATAATGTTATATTCCTCCCTGTGGTGGTGAACACAGCCATACTATTTAACAGAGTATGCAACTCTAGCCAACCTTTGTTGGGTGAAAAGGTCACACAATTTAGGGACACCTCACAACTACCTAATCTTTCAAGACAGTGCTTACAGAATTGCATGAAAAAAGCACATAACTAGCTCATGTTACTTCTAAAAGTATTTTCTGTTTTTCCACAGTTCCTGAAAAAAACATTCCAGTTCTGGATTCTAGCTAATCCTCTGTAATCTCACACAGATGCAGAGGAATTTTTGATGCATATAAAGATATATTCTGAGAAGTGTAATAGAAACCATGTATGTGCAGGTATAAGTTTACACATGCTTGGTGCCTAACAACCTAAATGTGGTATGAAAGCCATCTGTTTTAACATACTGTACCTGTTTGCCATATTTCTCTTCCTGTGAATGTCTAATACTTGTAAGCTAACACAAACCTGTCACAGTCCGCTGACCCTCAGTCAGGTTATTCCACCAGCTGTTAACCTGAAACAGAATTGGTATTCATCAGTGCCATTGCAGGGTATTTGTAAATTCAGAAATAGTCACAGAAAGGTCTACCTTTTTAAGAAAAGCATTTGTTTGAAATCTGTCAAGGAAATCAGCTTCAAACTTGTTATTTTTCTTAGGGATTTAGCTTTTTAAGTCAGCATTTCCTTACTCAAGAGTAGTTATCTACCTTCCTTCTCATTTAATATCCAAGAGTAGATCAAGAATTTCTTCAAAAAGAATTGGGTTATATCATTTTGCAGAACTGCATGGGTTACCTCTGCTTGTACTGAAGAAGGATATAGCCCATAATGCTGTCTTTGGTAACATGCTAAAGTAAGCATCGACCTTGCCTCGACTAAGCCTCACCCTAATGCTATCTAACATCACACCACCCACCTTTCAGAGATTCCACTTTTGTGCCAGGGTCACTTTTGCAGAGGTGGCTCACAAGATGTGGAATCCATTCCCCCTTGCGTCCAGCTCACCCAAGTTTAAAACCCCTGAAAAAGTTTATTTTGAGTGCAGTCAGCCCACACGCAAACTCCATCCCCCGCTTCCACTTTTCAAGCTTTCTGAATTATTTTGGACAAATATTTTCTTGCTAGCTCCATGACCTTCCAATCATATCAATGGGGGCAATGTCAAAAACTGAGCTATAGGCTGGAGGCAGGAAGAAATAATGCTCTATGAAACTACCTGTGTGCGATCTGGTATCTGTGTAACAGCTTCACTGCATTTTTTGTTTAATGCTCTGGCACAGGACAGATATCCGTATCTCCTATCAATTTCTCCAGTACAAAGACACTAAACTAAGATCATTTTTCTGTAACACAGTGATAGAATGCCCTCAGAGTCTATTGGGAGATCCTGAATCTAAAAACAGAACTTACCTACTGAAGACGGGTTGGGAATTTAAGCCTATTAACAACAGGGTGGTTTTATTTCTGGATAGCTATTCAGCAAATCTTCCCCTTCGGGTTTTGAAGGAAAACAAAAGTACAAAACCAAAATTATTTGACATATAATTCAGGGGCAGTCATAATCTCACCTGCACTTCATATAAACTGAGCAGGAAAGCGTGCCCATTTGGAAAAAAGTACCACAGCGCACACAATTGGTGTTACAAAACCAGCTCCTCTGTGTGCCATCCAGGACACCGTGCTTCTCCAGCAGCACGCTCAGCCCCACCTCCCTTGAAAAAGCAGACCAGAACAAGTAATCAAGCCTGGTCTACCACATGCCACAGCAGTAACCTTGAAACACATGCATTTTTTTTTGGTTTTAAATACGCTTAACTGAAAACTGAATGACTGGTATCTGTCAGGATGCCAACTAACTGTACGACAAGTCTTGCAGTAGTTATGTTGTTCTTATTGCCCAAATTTCAAAGCAAAGTAGTTGGATGGAAATGTCAACTTTCTTTACAAAAGCCCCTCAAACCCTGATGGTCTGTAAAGGCTGAAAACCTGAATGCATTTCTGAAGCCAGAAGATTAAACAACAACAAAAAAAATACGCTTAATGTTCAGAATTTAAGCCAGTTCTACCATCTCTGGGAGCTCAATTTTGGTTTTGAGAATGCTTAAAAATGTCAGTTTGAATTTTTTGATAGCGAAAAAGCAAAAGGTATATCCTTTATAGATATTTATTGACTATTCCTGACTTCTCCTCCCTGCATTTCAGCGTGAACGTGGCATTTGTCTCCTATGTAGGTTGTGCAATGATGCTGTGAATTAGTTTGCTATCGCTGATTCTACCATTTTTTTCCTAAAACGAAGTGTAATTTGCAGAGAACAAAGTAATGTAATTTGCTTAGAACGAGGAGCAGTTTGCTGAGCACCTGTCACCTCTCGGCATTAAAAGCCTGAGCAAAGAGCACAGGAGCCGTGCGGGCACTGCCGGCACACGTACCTGCTTTCTGAAGTCCCCCCTCTTCTGCGGCCGGATTTTGTCCAACCAGTCCGCCCGAGCTTCCTCAAAATACGTCTGGACCCGGGACTTGAGCGCCTCGTACTGCCAGATGGCAGCGGCCCCAAAGGCGGTGCCTGTGAACTGGGCAACGGCGGGATAACCTCAGCCCGGGGCGGCGGCGGCCCGCGGCCGGGCCTCCGCCGGCGAGGCCCGCGGAGGCTCCCTCCCTGCCCGCCGAGCCACTCACCCCCACGGCGAACAGCAGCGGCCTG
>NC_048901.1:12279632-12341334 GCF_011077185.1 Oxyura jamaicensis
CGACCCGCGGCCGCGCCCGCCGGAACCCCCGCCGCGGCTCCAGCAGCACCGTCAGCCTGCGGGGCAAGAGGGAAGGGCGGTCGGGTGGGGAGCCGAGGAGCCACCCCCCCGGCCCGTTCCCGCCCCCCCCAGCCCGGCCGTACCTGTGCGCCCGCGGGCCGGCGGCGCGGGCCCAGCACCACCACCACGCCATCTTGGGCGCCTCCCCGCGCACCGAGCGCTTCCGGGGCGGCCGGCCGCCATCTTGCGGGCGCGGCCGGGGACTGCCCCAGCCCGGCGCGGCGGGGCCGCCATGTTGGGAGGGGCGGCGCGAGGGAGGGGCCGCTCTCAGCCGCCAGGAGGAGAGCGGTGCTGCTCCTCCTCCCAGCGCCGCCTCGGGGAGATTTGCCTTTGTTCTCAGAAGACCCCCGGAGCGGCCCCACCTAGCGCTGCCCGTCTCCTCCGAGACTGGGAGGCTGGGGCTGTTGCCTCGTCCTGCCTCCCGTCCTTAGCTGCCCCGCCAGGCTGCCGTTCCGCCGTCCCGCTGGGGGGCCGCGAGGCAGCCGCTGCCGGCCCGCAGTTGCCCCTCAGGCAGCCGCCTTCCTCGTCTCGGATGTCCCCCGGTGCCCCGCCGTCCCCTCGCGGCTGGCCCTTTGGCACGGGGCCGCCCGTGGTGGCGCAGCCTCCCGGCCAGGCTCCTCAGGCGTCGTGCAGGAGAAGAGCAGTCCCCAGGCGGTGACAGGGGTAGTAAAAGCTGTCCCAGGGTGAGCATCGCGCCACGAAAACCGACAGCTTATTAAATGGGGAAAGAAAAAATGTGTTTGCTTTGAAAATAGCTTAAGTGAGTTTCAAGAAGCGGTGGGCACCTTTCTGGTTACGTACGTTGCTGCAGAGGTACAAATCAGAAAGCAAAGCGCAGTGCATGCCGATCACGTCTCAGTCATGAGGGATCAGAGTGCAGAGCTGCCAAAATTAAACAGTTGAACAAACAGTGGTTTATCAGAGGTGCACAGGGAGAGAACGAGGCAATAGTCACATGTTACTGCAGGAAAAGTCCTGCATGGGTGTATGCAAAACGTTTCACGTGCAAAGCAGTTGTGTAATCTCCAGGCTTGGAGTCAGTTATGTTTTGACTGGACAAGACTTGAGCCACCCAGCCCATCTGTAAAGTGGTGCTGTAACAGGAGGTCGGACTCAGTACTATCTCCTGAGATTTCCTCCAGCCTCAGTTGTTGTATAATTCATTGTGTGGAAGGAAAGTTAATAGCAAGATGGGAAGGATTTGTATGTTTTAGGAATTGCAGGTGACTACAAGCTTGATTAGAATATTAATAAGCGCACCTGCTTCTAGAACACAGTTACAAAGTCAAATCATTTGGAAGTGGAGGGGAAAGTAATTGAGGTTCTCTTTTCCCTTTTTCTTAACACGTAGTGAAATATTTTACCTTCTTAAGTCAAGGCCATGATCTGAGGAAACCTCTGTAACTTGTGATGGAGGACTGCTTATGTGCTTTAGTACTGTATTTAAGTCTGAATTTTATCTCTAATTGCACTGTTGGTCATGGGTCAGCCTCAGGATTTGCTTGAATAAAGCAATGATTAGCAGATTCAAAGCTATATGTTGCTGGTGTTAAAAAACACACATATATAGGTATGTGAAAATTGTTGTAATCAGCTCTCTGTTTTTCTGTGCAACAAAATTAAAAAGAAGTAGAAAGAAACGTTTGATTTAACTTTGCAGCTTGGAGTCTTTTATTGCCTTTTTTTTTCAGAGACCTTATCAGGAGTGTTTTGTTTGTTTAAGTGACTTAAATATTTTTCTTTCTTAACTCTTCCTGTCCTGTGTTCAAACCACATACATTTTGATGGTGCTGTTTTTCGTACTAGTGTTCTTTTTGGTCCCCGGGGCTTATTTTTATCACATTATAGATCTTCGTTGTGTATGGCCTATGGGTGCAGTTTGCAAGGGATGATGCTCTGGGTGTTACGTATTTGTTTAAACAGAAAACATTTTGTGGTCAGTCATACTTGAATCGTTGCAAAGCGTATTTGCTGTTAGCTGTGCTATCATTTCATTTCTATAAACAGTGAAAGTTTACAGCACCTAGTAAAACCAAGTCCTGAAGGGGTGTGTGCAGTACTTGTTGAAAGAGGGGGATAGATGTAGTGTCAGTTCAAAGAAGCTGCATTTGAAAGCTTCTCTTTTGCCAGTGGTTTTTGTTGGCTGAACTAAGTGCAAGCAGTAAGAAACCAGCACGACCATCCTGTGGGGACTACGGTCTTACTCATAACTGAGGGCCCAGAGGAGACAAGGTATCTTGTCTGCACTGTCCCTTGAGTTTTGCATAGCAGCAGGGGTAGTCCATGAAAACGAAGACAGGAAGAACAGCAGCAGCAAGAGGCTGCAGAGCCCTCCAGTGCTGCTGGAGCTCCCTTGGGAGGGAGCCAGGGAGATACTGTCCTGCCTCAGGGCATGTTTGAAATCATGAATCACACCTTTGTATTTAATGTGATCCACTGGGCTGGGGGCGTCTGTATTGGTTGCATGACTTGAATGCTGCTGGGACTATATAAAGAATGTAAGGAAAGTGGATTTGTTTAAATAAATAAATGCCCTCCCCCTATTTTTTCCTCTGGCCTTTGTTTTACCCACTGGAGACTTGCATTTAATGTAGGGCTATTTGTTCTTGCCTCGTATGTCCTATTGGTAAGTGCCCCACCAGGCTCCTAGTCCCTGCTGAGAGACCAGACCCACCGCCTGCCCCCTGAGGATTCCGATACCAGCACTGTGTGCTTCACTTTCCAAGTAGTAGAGGCTTTCTCTGCATGCTTGGAAAATAAGGTATCTTTCAGTTGATCTGTCATGCATCATGCCATCAGGGTTTAGTCGTCCTCCCACTTTACATTGCCATGTAAACTGAATTGAAATATCACCTTTAGTTTCAGACCCATTCTGCATTTTACTTTTGAGGAATATTTACACACAGTATGGAGCTCATGGGTGTTACTGTTTGTACCTTAAATGAGGCTGTAGCGAGGTGGGGGTTGGTCTGTTCTCCCACGTGCCTGGTGACAGGATGAGGGGGAATGGGCTTAAGTTGAACCAGGGGAGGTTTAGGTTGGATATTAGGAAGAACTTCTTTACTGAAAGGATTGTTAGACATTGGAATGGGCTGCCCAGGGAAGGTTGAGTCACCATCCCTGGAGGTCTTTAAAAGATGTTTAGATGTAGAGCTTAGCGATATGGCTTAGTGGCGGACTTACTAATGTTAGGTCAGAGTTATATTAATATTTGCAAAAATATATTAATATATTAATATCATTACGTGTTATGTTACCTTTAGCAGACACATTAATACCGGACAGTTATTTTAAGTGTGCCGGGTGGAGGAAGGTTGTTCATCTGTATTTTTGTGGAATCTAACTTCTAAGCTTGCTCGCTTTGAAGCATAGGATATTTCAAATTACAGTATTTTAATGAGAGGTTTATGTTTACACCTGTGTCCTACCCATAGTGATGGCTTACAGTTTTACCTTATTTTCCTTCCTGTTAGGAGTGAATTGTGATTGCCTGGGTCATACCAATGTAATGTAAGACATAAACAGTCATTTGAATTATCAGTCTGCCCATGTGGTACGATGTCTGCTTAAATTTATTGCTTAATTTAAATTTATCATTTATTTCAGATATTTTCTATTGACAGTTGTGTGTGCTTTGAAGAGGTTACACAACCACTTGAGAGAAAAGTGCTCCCTCCTCAACGGGAGATTAAACTTTCATAGTGGAATATACATGCTTTTAGGAGTGGAATAAAAGTAATTCTGCTTCCCTTGTGTGAATGAATTCCCACTGTGTTGTAGTAATTTATTTTTTATTTTTTTTTTCTTAATGCAGAAGACTTGTATATTCCATTGCAGCGTGGGCTACATCCCAAAACAAATCCTGTCTTCTGTTGTTTGCCTGTCTTACAGTAAATGCAGGTTTTCATGAAAACAGTGCCTTGGTGACAGGTGCAGCAAAAGCTTCAAGTAAAATGCTCATTATGAAAATTGTAACAGCATTTTTCTGTATTTCCTTGGAATCTGATGGTGCGTGGGCAGCTCAGTGGCACTGACAAAGCAAGTTATATGCCAGTGATTACCAGGTTAATCTCAGCATTTTGGTAGTAACTTGCACAACTTTGTTGTAATTTTCTTGGTTGAATCATCCATTTCACTGAGACCTTGCTGTAGCAAAAGGCCATGTCTGAGTCTTTGTGCAACAGTTGGGCAGTGCTATAGCCCTGGGTCCTTGATTTTTAGAATGGGGGGAAAGGTCCTAAAGAGTACAAAACTTACCCTTCTGTTTGATCAAACTGATCCTCACAAAGTGCTGACATTACTGTCTGGCAGGAAATGATAGAGGTTAGAAACATATCATAAACGTGAGTATCAAAATGCATTTTGCTTTTAATTTGTATCAATAGGCATTGTAATCAGGGAGTGAATAACTTATAAAAACATTTGATAGTTTTAATTTTTAAAAAAGAAGAAAGATTGAGTTAGCAAACAAGTAAAGAACTGGTGACGCATAGCAATTTCAAAATAGAGAATTCCTCATTTTGGTCTTCTGGTTTTGCTTTGTTGGTATTTTGTAGGGTAAACATCTACCGTAATAAGTGTCCCAAACAAATACTAAGGTGTCATGGAATATCCGAGTATTCCAATTATTTCTTGAGATGTAGGCTTTAGTTCTACATCTTTCTTGTGTGGTAAATTAGTTTGTATGTTGGCACTTTTCTGATGTTTTCCTAAGGACTTGTGAATTTTGTAAAGATAATTCCACCTACTGTATGTGTATAAACTGTTTCAACAGGTTTATAATATCAGAAATTCTGGGAGGCTACCCTGAAAACAACTTCTGTCAGAGGAATGGCATCATCTTTACAAACATGTGCATTGCTGCTGGCTTTAACAGGATTCATCCTTTTACTTGTCACTACCATGTCCAACAGATGGCAAATTTCTGACACTACAGCAGTGCTAGCTCCTGCAGAAAGGATTTCTGAAGGTCTTTGGATGGACTGCACAGTTACTGATTTTGGATCAACGCAGTGCAAGAAGTTTCTCTACATGTTGAGTTCGGATAGTAAGTGTATATATGTATATAAAATCCAGGGATATGCTTTTATTCCTTCTTTTTGGACAGTGTATTAGTGCAGTTGGACAGCATATACTGCAGTTGTCACAGAGGTTCTCATATGGACAGGATTTGTCCTTTATTACTTGCAGGCAGGTTAAAGGACCCCAGTGAAATCCATATGCTTCACTGCACAATTCAGGTCAGTAAGTACGGCAGCTTTGATGCCATATCATATTGTTTTATTCAGTTTCATTCTTAACTCCAGCAGGCAATATGTCACTAAGTGTCAGTGTTTGTGCTTTGGTGCGAGACAGGACTTGGATATTCCAAAACTCATTTGACTTTGTGATAAATCTGTGTATTTGTTCTAGAATTTTTCAGAGGTGGCTAGTTAAATGAACTATGTTTGTTTGAGTAGTACTTTTGTGCTTTCTGAGGTAGAATCAATGTGCTAGTGTGGTGGTTTGTCTGCAAAGAGAAAAAGAAGAATGGTCTTTCTAAGAACTGAAAATTATTTGGATTATTCTTTTTTATTTTTTTATATTTTTCTGTAAACACCTTTTGTATAGAAAAGGACTAGAAAGGACTGACATTTAAGTTTTCCTTGGAAGATTGCATGTAGAAAAAGTTATAGTGTAACCTTGGAAAACTGGTGTTTTCCTACAATTTTAGTCTTAGAACTTTCCATGTATTTGTTTTCAGCTTTCAGTATTGGGCAGTCACTTTGCGTGTTATGTTACGGAATCATTTCTTCAAGTGTTCCCTTTTTTATGGATCTATGATTATTGTCACTGCTGTTTTTCTGGATTCTTTCCAGCTGATTTATTCTCGACACAGTGCTCAAGACTGGAAGCAGGTCTTACAAATACCACATCTCACAGACTTTGAAAATGTGGTTTTCTTGACAAGACATGGACTCCGCTGCAGTCAGAACCACCTAACTGTGTAAGACAGATCTCTAAAATGGGACTTCCTGAAAACTCTCAAGATTCATGGGTCTTCCTCAGGACCCCGAGTCCAGTGACCTCATTTGCAGTCTTAACAATAGTGCCAGCTTAAATATTCAGCATGCTGTAATGAGGCCGGAATTTGTAGCCTCAGAAAACAAATCATACCCTTCCAAGGATTTTAAAAACTGAGCATTCAATCAGAGACAAATCACCTTTTCCTGCCTTTCTGGCACCCAATGTCAGAGTGCTCCTCTCCAAGGCTTGCTTTATGTAGATAACAGGTTGCCTAAAATTCATCTAGAAACTTAGATCTGATTTCTGGAAAGCGGATGATGGGGCCAATAGTCCTTCTGTTCTCGTGCAGTAGTATCAAGCTGACATGGATGTGTACAATGATGTGGCAGCCTTGCCTCACCTACCAGGGAGAAACAGGTGCCTCAGCCCTGTTAGAGAGGCAAGCAGAGTCAATGTGGGACAGCCTCCTATATTTTCATGCAGTTTCATTGCACCCAGCATGGACAAAAATACTCAACAGGAACAGAGGAATTCCTGGTGCATTGAAGCAGCTGCCTTCCCCAGGGTGCCTCTTTCATTCTTCTTCCCAGAACTATAGGCGAGGACTCCTGGCTGGGAGGGCTCGGTGGATCATCTTTAGCTGTCCAAACAACTGCTTGTCACCTAAAAACAGTTTGGGGTTCCTCATGCCAACCAACAGACATGTCATGTGTCTGTCTGGAGAGCTCTCCCTGTCTGTTGCAGGGCAGTTTCTCTTCTTACAGTGCTAAGTCAGCATTCCTGGGTCTTGAAACAAATCTATAGAAGTGATTGAAAAGTTACAAGCTTCTTTTGGCCAAACATTTAAGGTGTTAATATTTTCATTACTTTATTTTTTTCCGTATTGGTTGATCTGATTAAAAAAAAAAAAAAAAAAAAAAAACTATTTCTGCCTGTAAGCCCTGTCTCAGCCATATTGCATGCTCTGCAACCATAATATGCACTGTTTTGAGAATATCAGAGGGGGGTGCGTAGCAATTTCTCTCTGGTTGTATATTGCCTATATATTGGTATGTCTGCATTAGCATTTTACTTGCAGCAGGAGTATGCCTTCATAGTGAATTTTCCAATTATTCCCATTTGTTGCACATGGAGTGATTTTGTTTGCATTGTGGAGTGGCCTTGGAATGCATGAACTGGATCCCTCCTGGCTGAAATGAAGTAGGGAAAAGTTCTCAAGGAATGCACCTTGTGACTGCCAGCCGTCTGGGGGCATTCAGCTCACCCAACCAGCTGGACCAAGACTGACGTAAAGCTCCTAAGTCGTGGATGTTGTAGGCGTGAAGCTATTGACACCAACTTTTTTATTCTGATGATGCAGATGCTATTGCACAGCGGCACCGGCAAGCCCCTTGCTTACCAAACCACAGTTCATGAAATTTAGGGAATAACAATCCTATATTCTACAGCATTTTTATTTTCTTTAAAGAAGAGTGTCTTCCTTAAGGGAATGATTAAAATGCCTAGTGCCACGTAAGAAAAACTTGTGTATTCCAGGTCAACGGTTTAATCTGTTCTGTTTATATGTGTGCTTTACAATTGCCTGTTGAAATAGCCTTCTTAATAGCCTTTAGGAAGAGAGAATTTCTTAAATGATCTTTTTAAAATTATTTTTTAGACCTTGGCAGGATTGTAAAATCTGGGGACACTTGATTCAAGTTCCTAACTAAACTCAGCTTTGGAAGTCATATGACCAGAAGTGATTACAGAGGTTGCCAGAGTAACATCTGTGTGTGGATAAATTAATCTGAGACTCTTTGAAGGGTTTTTAATGGGATGCAGATATTCCAATATACCACCACAGTATATTCATTTTACTGTGCCATCATTTTCAAATTGCAGTGGTTTAGCGGAAGGAAAAACCACATGAGAAGATCACTTCTCACCACATCACTATCTATTTTCTTTGAAAGATTGCAAGTACAGTGCTGCTCAAGGTCATTCTGGCTGTGCTGCCCAATCCGTTCTTACTTAAATCCAAGATCCTCTTGGCTGCCAAGGGAGGAAAATCATCACAGTGGCATAGTAGTAACCTTTTGTGAAAAACTTACTTACCTTTGAGCTTCGGCTCAAAGTGACCGGTACATTTTGAAAAAGCAGGTGTATCTGTGGCTATGACAACAGGTAGTCCTTCTGGGAGTATTTATGTAAATGTCGTGACTTTGCTACAATGCTGTGTCATAGCAGAGTGATTTTATGAAGATACTGTGACTCCGTTTCCTGGAGATAAGGGCAGGTTATCACTAGGAGAGATGGTTAACCTTGCAAGCTGTTTAAGGTCTTAACGTTAGTGGATGATGTGAATTAAGTTTATGATTTTGTCTAGTGAAGAGCAGAAGCAAGTAAACGAAGTTTAACATACTTCTACTTTGTATAGAATAGATTTTTCAATGCTATAATAATCTGACAAACAGATACAATCAACTGCTGTGTATTATTCTCATATAGCTATTTTGCTTCATCATTGTACTCCTTTTGAGATAGTTCTGTCACAATAGCTTGTTCTTTCCCTTATATTTCATTTCTAAGGAATGCACGTTATCACAGTTGTATTCCTGTGTCAGGTGGACTGTTTAGCACTGTGTAACTATGGATCAATGGACTGTGAAATATTAATGAAAACCATTCATCCACAGACTTAACATTCCTGAAAGAAGCTGGCAGTACAGTTGCTGTGCATCACTTACGACCATAATTCCAAAAATGAGCTAAATTTTCTAGCAACAGAAAAAAGGTTCCTGTTTTCAAGCTCTATGTCATCAAGAAAATAACACAATTAAGCTTTTTTTTTTTTTTTTTTTTTTTTAATTTGAGATCATTAACAAAATTACAAGCAAATTTAGTCATGTGTGCACCTTAGTTGATTGCAGAGAAGGAAAGAGAGAAAATATTTGCCAATATCATCACTCTTGCAAAATATTTTCTAGGGATACTGGCTGGATTGTCTAGCCTGAGAGCAAGATTAGGCTCAGTTTGGCACTTCTCACTAGAAAAGTAATTAATATTGCTGGTAGAGTTTTTTTTAATAGTAATATATTTATCATGAACTACTCCCACTTCTTATTGTCGTAGACTGTAAGCCTTATCTCTGGGGTTGAGCAAAGAGCAAAGGTAGCCTCATTTTGGAGTGAAACCCAGACGTAAAACAGCAAGGAGGCTTCTGAAATAGTTCACTTGATGATAATCTAATTATAGGGATACTTAACTGTTACTATTCACAAGCATGTCTGCTGCACTGGAAATTGTTGGTTTTCTTTTGTGTTTGGGTGGATGGGCAATTATTGGAGCTACTTTGCCGCATAATTATTGGAAAGTCTCCAGTATACATGGCAGTGTGATCACAACATCTACATTGTATGAAAACCTCTGGAGGAGCTGTGCAGAAGACAGCACTGGAGTATCCAACTGCAGGGTATTTGACTCTATGTTTGCTCTGCCTGGTATGTGACTTTGTGCAGTCTTGTTTATATTGCTTAAGAATTTTGGGGGAAAAAATAGCAAGTTTTTTGGTTGTGTGATCTGATAGTACTGGAAAATAACGTTGACTTTCTGGCCAAGACAGACTTTGTAGGTTGAAGTTATAAAAATCTTCAAATGACATAATGTGTGCAACACGTTAGGAAGGGCTCTAAAACAAGGCAAATGAAGCCGCTTGATGGAACATTTAATTTGGTGGGTATTTTAAATATACTGTAATCTCTTTTCTAGCATTGCATGGGAAGGATTAATAGAAGTAATTTTTAACACATCTTGTGGGAATTCCATATTTGTATGGAATTATTGTATGGGCATTCTTTTGCAGTAGTTCATAGCCAATGTTATCTGGAGTTTTTTCATAAAGGGGCTATAAAAACTATTTCTTACCTAAGAAGTGAGTACTGTTTTTTCCATGTTGAGACTGAAAATTGTATACAATGGAACAAATACAGTGAGTATATGTTTTAACTTACCTGTCAGAAGTTACTAACTAATGTCCTGTTCGATGTGGTTCTAAATATCGGGAAATTCAGGTCTGCACCAGAATTGTGGCATGTCCTCAGATGTTCATTAAGGCAGTAGTCTGCGGATAGTAAGCATGTTTATAGGTAGTAAAGCTAGTTGTTATTACTCTTGAATACTTCAGACTTATCCCGGATAAAACATGTCTTCCTAATTTGTTAGATCTACACCAGGAGGTGGCTAAACTCATTAGAAATCCTTCCTAATCTGAAGAATGTCTAACACAGCATTAGTGGCAAGGAGGACTGGATTCTCTTTCTCAGTCTGAACTAAATTGCTGACACTGACCAGCTCTGGAACTAGCCCGGCAATGCTGTGAAGCTCTCTGTGTCCATACTGGGAGAATAATCTGTTCGTTATTCTAACAGTTATCTAACGATCTTCCTAGCAAGTTGTTACCTGACAGTTGGTTTTAAAATGCATGTGTGTATTAACAGGACCATAACAGATACCCTACATAAACTCCTTAGCATCTTCACCAGCAGGATGAGATTTTTTTCCTCTGCAGGGTGCTTGTGCAAATATGCATTTGGTTCGTTTATAGCCCCCTTAACGGGTCGGTTCTTAACTTACTGTCCAAGACACCGCACAGCATCTTGCCACTGAGGTATTTACACAGGTGCTGCCTCCCTGAGAATGTTGTACTGCTGCTCCCTGAGTAGGTGTGGGCAGCAGGGCCACATCAGGTCGGGAGCTGCTGGTGAAAAAAGTGGGTTTTAAAGCCATCTGAGGGAGGCAGGAGTGGAGGTGGTAAAGCAAAAGAGAAAGGAAGGCAGACAACAGGAATGCTTCTGGAGAATTGCTGATAACAACATGGAGTTAGCAGGAAGGAAAAATGGGGGCAGACAGAAAGTGAATTAACAGGCCAGGCTCGGAAAGTGAGTTTGTGGAGATTAGATGTGATCAACTGAAGAGGAGATCGGTTACTCTGTCAAGGAGATGTCAGTAAGCTTGAAGGGTGCAGACAGAGGAAAGGGGAAGGGAAAAAGCAGCTTGCAGAACCGAGAAGAAGAATTGAGAAGAAAAGGTTTTGTAAAAGGACAACTGAAAAATAAATAAGTTAGAAGACACAGAACTGTAGGAAAAGTCGAGGGGACAGCTAGGCAAACCAGGAAAGAGGAAGAGAGTCGGGCTGTTATCAGTGAGAGCTAAGCAAATAGTGGGACCTCCAAGAAATGCCTGTAGCGCTCACAGATATACGAGCTAAGGCAGAGTGAAATTATCATGGTTAATTTAGGTGTGTATCAAATTGCTGCTTAGAAACTTATCTGAAACTATTATAGCATAAGATGCCAGATTAAAAAAAAAAAAAAAAAAGGTGTCTTTGTTCATGGGGTGATGTCTCAACAGAAGGACCATAAAGATTTACTGTAAAGGCTTCCTTATTGGCAGCTGGGCTCTGTTGTATATGTCTGTTCTTGTGCTTTGTGTATGGGAAATACCGGACTTATTTTTTTTTTGAAACAGATTTAAAGTTTTTGAATTCAGCACACCATTAGCCCAGGTCACAAATGTTTGAACTGGGGACCTTTTCTAAAGCAGTATTGCAGAAGATTTACACCGCGATTAGATGTATAGCGCTAACTATACATAGTCACAGCTAGATGAAACATTTGATAAATCAATTAGTCAGCTACTAGATGCTTCTTATGTATATATTTCTTTTCCTTTTAAGGTGTCATATGTGTTTCCTCCAATGTCAGGGCTTAGGATAATTTCTTACAATTAATATTGATTAATAAAATTAACTGACTTGTTCAGTAAACTGATTTTTAAGATAAAGACAGCAGAAAGTTGAGCTTTCTAGATTGTGAAATAAAATCCTCAGTTAAGGTTGGACAAGATTCATTATTTCTTCTGGTAATTTTGTCACTGTTTCTATCTTTTATACTTTGGCAGTATAGGCTTAATTTAGTTTCCGTATAAATCCTTATGTGCTTTCTCTTTTTCTCTCTCAGTCCACATTCAGGCATGCCGTGCCTTGATGATTGTTTCCATCCTTTTGGGATTTATAGCTGCAGTGCTCTCGCTTCTTGGTTTAAAATGCACAAACATTGGGCTAAGTGATGAAGATGGAAAAATGAAGTTTGCTGTCACAGGAGGATTTCTCTTTATTTTAGGAGGTAATATTGAAGCTGAAATGAGAATGCTGTCAGTACTTTGCATTCCTTTCACAATTAGACTAAATGAAATGAAAACTTACTCTTGGTTTAAAGCTGTTACAGACATTGAAGGACTCACTCAAGTGTGTGCTTTTAAAACTTTTTCTGGTAGGTCTCTCTTCGATGGTGGCTGTTTCTTGGTATGCTGCAATGATTACTGCTCAGTTTTTTGACCCACTGTACGCTGGAACCAAGTAAGTTAATAGATCTGTCACACCAAACTCCAGCATGTCTAAAATGGCAGGACTAACCTCAGCTGCTCCAGTGTTGCAGAACCTGGATCCTGATATGCAGCCCTGCAGAAGGAAACATTTGTTGTCAGGAAAATTTTTCACCTCAGAGCTGTTCGCTGTTGGTGGGGAGGGAGGAGAGGTCTCCCTGGAAGGTTTAGTGAATGTGTGGGGAGTGTCAACCCCAAATTTGTATTGGGCTGTTGGCACAGAGTGCTCCCTTGTACTGGCAACTCATGATCTTCTTCAGTTTGCAAAACCCAGAACTGAATTTAATAGTGATGAAGTTCCCAGCAAGACTTTTTGATCTGCTGTTGTGCTTGATTCAAAGTGATTCCTTTCTTCTTGCTTGTATCTTTGTCTGAGCCTCTCTTGGCCCCCTGATTATCTCTTTGCCCTGTGAAGGTATTCTGATATTACAGAGAACAGTGGAATACAGATTTGGTAAACAATGGTAGATCTACTGTCCTTTTTCAGAGCCTTCTTATGCTAATACGAAATCTCTTTTCCTAATGGCTTTTTTTTTTTTTCCCTCCAATTCAATTTGTGGAAAAAAGACTGTTCTTAATCCTCAGGTACAGTGCAAAAAACAAATACATCTCTTTTGTCCTCTCTGTGTACAGCATCACTATTCTGTCATACTGGCTCATAATCTTGGACATTATGTTCATGGCACTTCTGCTACATCCTTACCTCCCAGTTGTTTTTAAGAAAAGCATTCATTTCACCTTAGTTTAACTATCTGAGGTTTAGGCAAACAATCTGAGTTATTCACCTGCATGTCAACTGTGGTGAGTAGAGCAACAGACTTCTTGACTGTGTTTATTGCAACTTCAGATGGGACCTGGTGAACTGCTTTAAGAAGCTAGGCATCTTCCCTTTAGACTTCCACATAAGGGTTAGATGATCACAAGCTAAGGCTCATGTATTTCTCATCATATTCCAGTCTTTACCATGTATGTTAACTGCAGAAATTGCTAATTATGTACCCTTGACAAATATAGTTTCCTATGCTACTATTGGTTATGAGTGCTGGAAGCAGGATTGTTCCTGGCTGTCACTTCAAATATATATATATATATTTTTCATGGCTATGCCTTCATTGGCATCAAATATATGCTGCATTTGTTCTCTTTCATGTCCTTCAGGATCTGTGTCTGTGCTCTCCATCATTCATTGCTCTTTGTTCAAATGCTGATGCCTGCTTCTGGGACGGCCACAGTACCAACAGCCTTTACTATCTTCTTGTTCACTTTTCAAACCTGTATTTTCATGTTTTAACCTGTGCTGCTGCTCCCTTTTGGGAATAGTGTAAGATGTTCAAATGCCTCAGATATACAAATAGCCATGGATATATTTTGTCTAAATGACAAAGAAAATTAAGACTTCTACCTTTTATTTTTCTTAGCACTGAGATGTAGACTTAATTGAGTCTCACAAGCAAATGTGACAGAAGTACAGAAAACAGCCTGAACTGACTGCTAGAGACCTGCAGGTAGATAAAGAATACCACTGAGGTTTCCTGCTTGTCTTAAAGAAGTCAATCCCCCTCCCCCATATAATAACAGCTCAATGTTGGATTGCCTTATGAATTAAAATGACGCAAAGTTTGTGGACTATCAGCTCATGGTTTCGCACAGCCTAGTTTCGAGGCATAAAAACCCTTATTCTTATCTGATATAGAAGCAACAATCTTCAAAACTAAACGCCCGTTTAGGATAGCTTATCTTGGCAAATGGATTTATCAATGAAGAGCAAGGGTAGAGAGAGGTGACGGGGTGTCTCCTTCAAAGAGGGAAGAAGGGTGAGTGAAACAAATAACACGTTGTCTGCGGAACATGAGAGAGGTGGGTTGAGGAAGAGGGAAGGTTTATAATTTGCCAGCACCTTTACCAAGTATATAGTTTTTAGCTCAGTAAGCTATAAAGCTTTATTTCCTAGGATCATATTTGAAGTGGTTTACAGGTTTCCCCTTGAGGATTGGTTCAGGGAAGTCAGAAGTGAAGTGCTTTGTTATGAATCAAAGTACTTCCCGCAATTGCTTGGATATTTGTAAGTTTTCCTTGCGTATCCAAACAAGCACTGAGAAAGAAATTGCACTTATAAGACTTTTTTGTTTTATGTCCCCTTGAGAGAATTATCTGAAGAGTAATAAATACGTTAGAGGATTGAAACGACTGATGATAAGGAATTGCATTTTGTAGAATAGCTAGCGAGTTTTATAGTTGTTTATAGCTGTTGGGCTCCAACATCAGTATGTGTTAATCAGTTACTAGATTGTTTGTATTCAGTAGCTAAAGATTTTTTCTTTTTTTGTTTCTAAACTTCATGCCTAAGACTATCAGTTTACTAAGCAGTCCTTGGTGAAATAACTTTGATCATTGGTAAAGCTGGACATGCTCTGTTCTTTTAAGGAAGTTTGTCCTCCTTGGACTCTGTGAGAAGGGTTTAATTTCAATTGCAGGCCAGTATAGATCTTCGGTCTTAAGAAACTGGGAAATCTGTTTTTCAGTTTACTTTTATTTTTTTTTTTTTTTTTTTCTATGACTGAAGCAAATTAGTAATATTAACCTCTATTAATTCTTAGAGGAATTTGTCATACAACTATGAAGGGAACCTAAATCCTCCATGGATCCATCCTATTTTATTTCCCTTTGGTATGATGTCTACAGCATTCCTGTCTTCAGGCAACTAGTCAGCAGAGACCATTGCATGTACTAGTCAATGCTCTCTGATTGTTCCTTAGTATTCCTCCAGCAATTTTTTTTTTTAAAGGTAATGATTATCTCTCGGTTCTGTCTGCATACTGCCTAAAACAACGGGGATGTGAGCTCTACTTGGGGCTCCAGTGTACGATGGGAACACAGAGAGCAGTGAATGTGTGTAAACCTTAGAAACCTAGCTGATACCAGCTAGTTCTGGAGTTAGAAGCATTGACACTGTTACATAGTGACTTTATATTTTCAAATAGAAAGGATATAAACAATCCGATTTCGGTATATGTTCTGCATAGTCCATGACACTTATTTTGTCCTTATATTGGCATTGCCATTGAAGTTATTTTGTGAAACTGAAAGATTACTTACTTAGGGTCTGTTTCATGAGGAATAGCTAACCACAGAAATTGTTTTTATATGGAAATGATACTGGATCGCTTGTAAGTAGCTGTTTGTATAGAACTAGTTGTTCCTTTCTAGTAGGAAAACCAGGAAAGGCTGATTGTTTATTATATAATTTCATAACAAAATTACATATCCTAGTGAATACTCAACATTCTCTGTGGTTCTGTGGCTGAAATACATTTATGAACAGTCCCAGAATGAAAAAGAACAGTTCCCAGTTTTACTGTACAGAGCTAGACACTCCAGAAAATTCCCCAGTCCAGGAAGTTCACAGATAATGAATTTAACTCAAAGATTAGACCTGACTGAACCTGGTAAAGTCTAGCAGGAGCTTCACAAAAAGAGGAAAACACATTTTTATATATGAACAACGACTATATGTACAACACAGGTGTATCTTTGTGGTCTGAGAAAGTATGACAAAATTTCTTTCTTGGCTGCTTCAGTCAGATTTATTTATGTCCTGGGGTTTTTCAGTTTTTGCGCAGCCTTGTGCTGGTTTGACTCTTAGTAGCTTCGTTCTGCTGGGGACTGAAGAGGCAGGTCTCTGATGGAGAAAAGGCAGCTGATGAGTAACAATCAGACCACTGATAGGGAATTCAGCATATGTAAAGGAGTATGCATACAACTTTTCCTCTTTTCCTTTCAAAGTACTCGTACAAATTGCTTTATATGGATTCTGTTTTAAGATTCAACTTCTCTCTTTTATTATCTACAGTTTATTGAATGTACATAATTATTTATTGCTACTTGTCTTTATGTTGCTCAGTACTTTCTGTCCTGTCATCGATTTGGCAGAGCACTTGAATACGCACCTAAGAGTTTTACTGAACAGACACGAAACCAGATCTGTTCTCCTCTGTTACCTCTTGAAGTACCTTTCGGTGAGCTGACTTCTGCCAGAATGGAATTTATTTTGAAGTTTTGTGTAGCTTATGGCTCAGTCTAAAGTAATGGCTTTGTGATCCTGTTATATGCTGTTTCCATAAAATCTTTCATGTTTCAGATATGAACTGGGAGATGCTCTGTACTTAGGCTGGGCTGGATCTATTCTTTATATGCTTGGTGGTATCTTCCTAACCTGCTCATGCAAAGGGAAGAAAAAAATGGAATACAGGTAAGCTTGAAGTTGTCAGTTAAAATAGCAGCTGTTGATTATGTATCATTTTCTGTCTGCATACTATTATCTCCATCACCATGGTTTAAATCTGCACCCATATAAACAGGGAACTCTACGTATTAATTCAGTACTCTGGTATGCCACAGACTTGTGATGGGGGTGATGCTGTACTGAATACTTGTACTCCGAAATGCTTTACCTGTTGATAATTGCAATCAGCAGTCACCTATAGCTAGTCTTTGATAATTCTGATGATGCATCTATGTGATGAAAATGTGCAGTTAAAGAGCAAACTATGTTTTGCCCAAAGAAAAGTATATTGAAGAATATAGTGTATTGTAATTAAATTCTCCTGTGATACTCACTATGATTAAAATAGTCAAACCCCATTTAATTTGAAGAAAATGTAATGGCATTTTCCTCCCAAAACATATCCAATTGATTGTTAGAAATGTATGATATCTTCTTGTTTCTTGTGGAATGTTTTAGTGTGCATCAAATCAGAGAAAAATCAGAGAAATCAAGATTTCTGGCCTACATATTTAACCTTGCCTGGATTTTTTTTTCCAATCTTTAATTATTCATACATACAGAAAGTCCTTTACTCAAAGAGGGGGATGAAATTGCCAGAAATAGTAGAGGTCCTTGTCAACCCAGAAGAACTCAAATAGCTTTGAGGATGTACTGGCTAAGCCTGAGAGTATCATAACACGGAAGGAAGAAGCACAATCACTGCTACTATATTTAATCTTAGGAAAGTTATGTCAAATCACCTAATAAGTGAGAGTGTTCCTCTGATACTCTGTTGCCTAATCTGAAACCAGTGAAGTTTTATGGTAATATTTTATCAGCCCTGTTGGACTTTAGATCTGACTCACCATGCTTTGATACAAAGTACCAAATACCCTAAAATATCTTGAAAAATTAGGTAAAACCCATGAAGGTAAAACACATTCAACGTGATGAATGACAGATGAAGTGGTTAGGCTGAAGATAGTTCTGTTTTCCTTTCTCTTCATCTCGATTCCTTTATTAAGAACTGCAGCTTGCACAAAGGCATGAAAGTCTAGATTCTTTTCTGCTTTAGGTGCTTGACTAAAATGCCACAAGGAAAGGCACACGTTAGTTAGGAATTCAGAGTTTGTTTCTAGCTACCAGACAGACAGTTGTGCCTCAAGCCGAAGAGCCCATCTCTTTCCTCTTAACTACAAGACTGATGAGAACAATAGGCTTTTAGTTTCTGCATCTTTGGGAAGCATGTGCTATCACTGCGTTGGATACAGACCATAATGAGTATCTTCCTAATTATCTGAAACTGTGGCTGTGAGTGTAATGCCTATTATTTTTTATCTTTTTTTCTTAATTTACAGTGCCAGCAAATACAGATACTCAGCAGGCCAGCCAGCCCTTCAGCAGCAAATTTACACCAAAAACTCTGAGACAATCACAAGTGCCAAAGAGTATGTCTAAACTGCTATTTTTACATCACTTGTAATGTTAGTAGGTTATGAATTTAAATTAGCAAAGTGAACTACTTCCAGTGTTTCAGTTCCAAGTTGCTATCTTTCATCTTAATTTGGAGATGATTTACATCTGAGCACCTCCTCCTGGAAATGGTTTTAAAGTGGAAATAGGTTTCTACAGAGAATGAAATCCTGCAGCATGAAGATTGTCTGTGTGCTGAGAAGCCTGGTCAAATTGAATCACAGAGTGTGGTACATCCTGATAATCAAGACCAACTTTTTCTATTTCAGAAAACCAAAAAATATGAAACTCATATGCTGTAGCTGCCTGCAAGTTAATATATCTCACTGTTAGAAATGTATTATATTTTCATTAATGTTTAGCAGCTTTGGCTTTTGACAGTAAAGCTTTATTCCACTGACTGACTGAAACAGATTTTTTGATGAGAAGCATCCTGGCCGTTAATGAAGATGCAGTCTACGTACCAGGGCTTGAAATCTCATGGTACACTGAAATACATATTACGTATATAGTCAAGATTTATGAAACCTTCGAAAATCCTTTAGAAACATCCATTCGCCTCCGTATCTGCAGATGTGCAACTAATTCCTTGTTGGTTGGAATGCAGCTAGAAAAGATAAATGACGCAAGAATGAACCAAACACAGCTGGGAGTGGATAAAGTATTTGGTCAGACTGTGCCTTGTCGTAACTAGAAGACAGCCCTGATTTTTTATTTTTATTTCTAAGTTTTCAGGTTTTAAAATAATTCTATTTTGACTTCCAGCAATCTCTTACTTTGGGAACTTCTCTTGCATCTGAATTGCTTCATTCATCAGTTGCTTTATTCTCTGTTGTGATTCCAGCTTTAGAATTTCTGCCTTAAACTACTCCACTACTGGGAGCATATGTTTGGCTTATGTAAGCACTTAAGACACTGAAGATGAACTGACTTTCCTTACTACTGATGTTGTGAGCAACGTGGAGTGGAATTTCACTCTGTAGGCTCTCGGTGTTCATAACTTCCCTCTTAAATTATAAATGTTTTAATACAGTTCAACAAGATACTTTGGTATGTCTTTCTGCTTTTAACATCTTTTGGCAAAACATAGCAGTAGTCTTCTTTAGAAGCTTCATGCATCTTCCTGAGCCTTCCTTCTTTGTCTATTGAAATAGATAATTTCACAGTGCAACCTGCAAGTACTCTTAGAAAAAATAGCTTAGTTACGTTTCTTGCATGTAAGTGCAGCTGAACAGCTAACTTGTAAGCTGACCCATTAAAGCATGCATTTGGGCACTTGTAGATCTTTTTAAACTTAGTAAATAAAGCTAAAAGGAGTGATAATTACTATTGTGTTGCCAGTGTCGTCATCTTCCCTCCACTATGAAATAGTCTTCTGAAAATCATCCTTTTGGTGTATTGGCAAATAATTTCAAAAGCAGAAAAGCCACTTAACTTGCAAGGTGGGAGCTGCATGCCTTACCATCACCTGAATATTCTGTCCTCTGGACTTTTAGGTAAATTTGTGATGGCACTTTAGTCTAGTTGAAAGTAAGGAAAATTTAGTTCTGAAGCGGAGCAGTTCCTTTGTCAGCTTCCTACCAGAGCCTTCAGCTCATGAAGACGAATTAGATCCTGTAGGTGAGAGAGCAATTCAGAGCTTCCTTGGTCTTGCATTGGATCTTCTAGTGACATCACCGGGAAGTTTAATGAAAACCAAAATATGTGTAAAAATCCCCATGTAGTAACTCATTCATTCATTCAATACATGATCTTCATATTCAGTGTTACTTGGGAACGTTGCAGATACCATGTCTTTCATCTGTTTGTTTACAGCCCTTCAACAATTTTGTGTTTTTTGCTGTTTTCCCCTGTTTATCTGCCCCTTTTTCTTCAACAGCAATGCTCTGAATGAATTTAATGGACCATCCACTCAGTCTGGGGAGTAAGACATTTTATGTACTGGTGATAAGAGAAGTGTTAGTGATTTATTTTTTTCTAATTTAGCTGTAGCAAGCCACATTAAAATAGCAATTCATGAAGATATTTTAAAGTGAGTTAAGTTATTTGTTCAGCAGATCAGACTGCTTTGATATTTTCAAATCTTCTTCATATCTCTGTAGCTGAGACCAAAATCCTGCATTGGGTTCTGCTACTGGCCTGGCAGCCTTCACCGTCTAGAAAAAAGGAGAGATGTTGTAGAAGCAATGGAGGTTATAATTCAAACTGATTCTTCCTCTGAGACTTTTGAGATTTGCTTTGGCTTTGATTTTGCGATGGAATAATAATATTTTTGATGTCCTCACTCTGTGCTTGCTAAAACCACCTGGTGTACGTTCCTTGTCACAGCATGGATTCATGGATAAGATGTGAAAAGGAGCTGTTGAATTTGCTTGAAATCTCTCTCACAAAGTGAAACTTTGCCATGTACCTGAAAGCCTGTGTGTAGTATGGGCAAAGCAGTTACCTAAATTAGACACTTAAATTATACATATATATATATATATTCACCCAAATGGGTGAAGACTAACAGACTAACAGAGCACAAGTCCTGGTTATTACACAAGAATCCTTATATAAGGTAGGTGCTATTCTTTGTAGCTAGCTAGCCTCGCACTGTTTAGCAGGCCTAAGAGATGTTTCTTTGCTACGTTGAGATGTCACGTAGATGATATGTATGTGACAGCTTTAAGAGCAAATCCTGGATAACAACTTCTGCAAATACTCCTTTATTTTCACTGTATTGCTTCATGTCTCTGTCTTTAACTTCACGTATCATAAATAAGGAAATGATAGGGGAAATGATTGTAAACCAACCAACTTGGAATGTGTCCTTTGCTACCAGTGTTAAAGCATATCTGCATTTGTAATTATATTTGTCCCAGAAATCTTACGTTAAACGCTTATTTGTCCAAGTGTGGGGGGGAGTGGGAAAAAAAATACAGTGGAATTATGTTCAAATGTTGCATACCTGAATAACTGTTCTTAAACAGGTGAGAGCACCAAAACAGCTGGGAGAAGTCTTTCCATGAGAAATCATCATTATTCATAATAAGCATTGCATTTAGTACCCAAAAGATGTCTAAATAGAACTGCGGGTATAAGTACAATACCTCAAAGGCATCCTTGAGTGGGAGTTTTCGGTGTCTCATCAAGTAAGCAGTGCAAATAGCAGCTGATCTGCTGCGGCCGTTCTTACAGTAAACTAAGCACTTCCCACCGCTCCGGACAGCTTCTTCTATGGCATCGCTGCACTGCTCGAAATACTTATACAAGTCTTCTGCCGGATCGTCAAAAACAGGAACGCGGATGCCTCGGACTTGCTGGAGGCCGGGGAATGGCTGCTGCCTGGTGACATTGACACAGAAGGTGACCCCCTCTCGCGTGAGCATGTCCTCATCGCAGGCTGTTCTGGCGTTGCTGATGAGCAGCGAGGCGGTCACCTTGCCTGGCTGGAGCATTGGAAGCCGAGGGCCACCAGCACTCCTCCGCAGAGCGCCCCGACTGCTGCCGCCGAGCTGCACTTGCCCCAGGGTATGGGGGGGGGGAGGGGGAGGGGAGGGTGCAGTTCGCCTCCAGCAGCAACATGTTCCAGCCTTGCTGTCCTTCATCCAGCTGGCTGGGCTATATTAATTCCCTCCCTGCAGGCTTGGAAGTAAAGGAATCAGGCAGGTCCTAGTGCCTGCTAGAGTGTGAGAGCACCGTTGAAAAAGCTGAAAACAACCTCAGAGCCCACGGATCTGACTGTAAAACAATCAGATTTGTACAACCCCTGTTCTTGTAGCTGTTTCTTACAAAAAGACAGAAGCCTCCCTAACAGGAAGCCTGCAGCTGCAACCAGCAGCAATGCAACATTGATCTGAGAGCCAGCTTACCTTGCCCTTTGCTTTTGTTGTAACAAAGGTGGCTTCTCGTACCCAGAAAATATTCCACTGGAGTGCTAGGTATAGTAGCAGTAGCCTTGCTGGCCATCAGTAACACTGCAGGCGTGGTGCCATGGAAGTGATTATCTTCTGGGGAGGGTGCAGGCAAGCGTTCAAGCTGTAAGGGGCAGGAGAGGACAAGGCCAGGGACCTGGGAATGGGGCTGCCACATCAGCTGGTGCTGGAGGGTGCCACAGGGCTGGGTGCAGGCACCAGCAGGAGTCCCTGTGGGTCATGCCCACCCCTCACCTCCTGCAACACTTCCCTGCCTGGCCATGAGGCAGCAGGAATCCCTGACTGGCACTTGCTGGTGGCATAAAGATGACCCTGGGCTATCAAAGTGGAAGGACATGGACTAGTTGGACTAGCATGAAAAGCAAAGTCAGCAAGAAGTCAGCCATGTGGGATGAAGATGCCTTTTTATTTCACAGTGGAGATCCAAGAAGCTGGCCTGCACACAATTGCCTTCACACATTACAACAGTGGCGTGCCAGAGGGAAGCCAGCTCCAGCACTCAGGGAAACAGCTCTCACGCAGGCACGAGCCCTGGTGTCCCACCTGCCTTTTGGCATAAGCCTCACCTGCCCAGAGGCACGCAGGTCTGCCCCATCACTCCCTTCGTCTTTCTCCTGGCTGGAGAAAGGCCCTCATGGCCAAGGAGGTGCGTTTCAGGCTGGGTCCCTGGTGTTGGAGAGCAGAAAACTTGTCAGGAGTGCGTGGCCAAGCCACTGCCTGCCCTGGGACAGGAAGGAGTGCTGTTCTGCTTGTTAGGCAGTCATGAGCTCTGGGAGCCCTGGGGCCTCCCCTTTGCTACCAACCTTTCTCCTGGAGCTGTTACCCACATCTGTGCTCCCAGCTGAGTGCTGGTGGCCTGTTGGAGTCTCTTTTGGTGGAGGTTGTTTCTCTCTGAGGGAGCCAGTCTCCAGGCTTTGCTCCCCCGTATACCCAGGGCACAATGTGTTGGCACCAGTTAGGAGCCTTTCTGCAACCAGCACCAGGGTTTGCTTCATTAGATGGGAACAGATGGTTCCCCATGCTATGGCAAGACACTAGCTGCTACGTTACCTTTTTCATCCTGCCTGGGAGGTCGCAAAAGCACAGCTTTCTTTTGCCTGCCTTCATTGAGGAGCTTTCCTGGGCTGTTGTGGTCCTTGAGCGGTGTGCCATGGACACTCTCCAGTTCAAACCTGGATGTGAGGAGAAGACACTGGTGTGACTCGAGGCACCACAGCTCCTTGGCAGATCTCATCTGCTTGCAAAGCCATTTTGGTCATCCTTTTCCACAGCAGAGCACAGCACGGCCCTGGGACTGTCCTGGGGCACAGCAGCACCCAGCGGAGCAGCCCAGACTCTGAGTTAGGAGTGCTGCCTAAACTCCTCTGTATGTCCTCTGAGCTCTGCCTAGTGGCAATGGCTGTGTGCCAGGGATGCATGCAACGGCCCCTCTCTTGTGGGCCCTGCGTGAAGCCACACGGGTGAGAAGCAAAAGCAGCCAGGGCAGTCATGGGGAAGTCATCCTTGCACGAGGCTGCCCTGAGTGCCTGCCCGGCAGAACCAGCCCAGGGCTTCGGATACGCACACTCACTCACTCTGGAAAGATGATGACGTGCCCAGAGCAGGTCAGGGATGCTGCGGTTGCTGTGCGAGGGATCACCAAGTCCCGCATCCCTGGGACCTGCAATAGAGGAGTGCAGAACTGAGGAGATGCAATGCTGGGGAGATGACTGGGGCAGCAGGCTTCCCACTGCTACAAGACCACATTGCCTCTCTGAAACACTCACGTCTTGTCCCCAATAACCGGTGAGCGCAGCACTTGGGATGTTGATGCAGGGACCAGGCCTTGCTGAGAAGACGGCCCAGGTTCCCAAGGGGCTACCCAGACCATGGCTGCCCAGGAGCGAGCAGTGCTAACAGGTGTGTGGCAGTGAGATTGCAAAGGGTGCAGTGCAGCGGTGGAGAACAAAAACGCTTACCCTCAACAGAGCTTCTTTCAGAGTGTCCTTCCCCGTCATCATTTCCAGAAAGTCACGGTAGTATTTCATTTGCACTCGTGTGCTGTCAACGAGGAGCATGCCAATGTCCTTCAGGATAAGCGCAACATTCTTTCCCTTCCGGATGCAGCGGGAGAAGAGGGACATGGTGGCCTGGATGCACCCCACCACTCTTTTTGCAGACACAAAGGTGGCTGCAGCTATCTGAGCATACCGCAGGGGTTCCAGAAGTTTGTCACCTGGAAAACCACACAGGAGGGCTGGGGATGGGGCAGTAACACAGGCTACACCCACACCCTAGCAGCCCCCAGGCTCTCAGGGGATGCCTTGCTGCAGAGGACATGGTGCTGAGCTGTGTCTGGAGGCAGCAGCGGAGCAGGTTCCATGGGCCTGCTTCCCTCCGGGCAGTTTTTCAGGGATGCTGGCTCTTGCAGCTGTGGCACACGAGCCTGTTGTGAGACCTGCTCCACAGCAAGCAGTTTGTGTCTGAGGAGCATCAGCAACTCTCCGACCTGGGAGAGGGATGGGAGACATTTGGTTACCTCAGCCATGCAGTGGGGCAACATGCACCTCCCTGAGCTGCCAGGAGCCAAGGCTGTAGGCGGACAGCTCACCTGGCACATACGCCTTGTCCTCCGTCAGCTGGTGGGCATCAGCAAGGTTCCTGGCCAGGCGGAAGACAGGGCGCTGCACCGTCAGGTCACTGGCCTGAACCCGGACTTGTTCAGGGATGGTGTCAAAGGAGCCAAGGGTGGGAATGCGGACACCCTGCAAGCAGCAGATGGACCCAGCAAGGCAGGAGGGTGAGGATAACTGGAGGGAAAACAGGGGCTGCCCTGCTGGAGTGCTGGACACAAGCTGCCAACTCTGCTTGGTCTCTGTAAAAGTTGTGCTGGAGCCAGCAGCATCCCCTGTCCCATGGCTTTCAAGGGGCGTCCAGCAACAGGGCTCAGCTTGGCACTGAGCTCTCCTTGTACAAGACTTATTTCTCCCTTGGCCAGGTCTCCTAAGGGGAGGTCCCTGTCTTCTGGGGAGGGGAGGATTAATGGCAGTTCCTGGCCAGGAAGCGTCAGAACCCTGGAGCCCCCAGGCAGAGTTGGAGAAGGGTGTGAGCCCACCTTGCGCAGCAGGAGCTGCTGTTGGATGTAGCCAGCCACAGAGTCCCAGACGGCAGCTCTCACTGGGAAGCAAGCAAAGGCTGGGTCACCCTCTGCGCCCGCCAGCTCCCAGCCCTTTGGCTCACCCTGACCAGTGCCATGGTGGCAGAGGCCTGCCTGGAGGCACCCCACAGTGGGGGCGCAGCACCGAGTCTTGCCCTCATGGTGCTTGGCTGCATGGGAAGCCTCGGGGGGGGGGACGGGGGTGGGGGGGGGGGGGTTGGGGGGGGGGGGGCGGTTCCAGCACTGCTATGCACTCCAGGTGGGTGTGATGGCCATGCTCTTGGCGGGGCTGTGGATGGCCTTACCCACAGAGGTGAAAGGTGGCACCATAGGGCCCTCCCAGCCACTGTCCCAGAAGTCCATCCTCATCTGCATCCTGCTGGCAAGGCGCTTCCCATGGTCAGTGCAGCCAGTCCCCAGGGGACCTCAGGGAGGGGGGGA
Source organism: Oxyura jamaicensis (assembly GCF_011077185.1). Taxonomy (NCBI): domain Eukaryota; kingdom Metazoa; phylum Chordata; class Aves; order Anseriformes; family Anatidae; genus Oxyura; species Oxyura jamaicensis. Next base: position 12,305,350 of record NC_048901.1, read on the forward strand.
CCACCCTGCCGCCCCTCACCGGCTCCTCCCCATGGAGGGTGGGGGCTGAAGCCATGATGCAACAGGGGCCTCTTGTTGCCTTGGCAGGTCCCAGTCCCCATCGGTGTGGGGAGGCAACGTGCCCCTCTCACCTCTGTGCTTTTCCTGGTGCGTGCCCCAGGAGCACGCAGCTGGGAGCAGCTGCCGGGGCCACTCCTGCTGCAGCCTTTCTGCCTGCCATCAGCCAGGCTTTTGTGATGGGCGACTTCATCGTGGTACCTGGCAATTACTGGGAAAGCTCACTGGTAAGTGAAAGCTGTGATTGCCTTGGTTTGTACAGCTAAACCACTACTGCTTTATGGTAAAGAACAGCAGAAATACTGGTGTTTTCCAGCTTTCGCTCTTCTTAATCTCAAATGTAGGGCTGAGCTACTAAGCAGCGACCTAGGCACAGCCTACTGGTGTGTGGGGCCGTGGGCACGGGGTTTCTTCCTGCTGAGGTTTCTTTTCTCATCATGGCTGCTCTTGTTACCCAAACTGTGTTCTTTATTCGTGGGGTGTGAACTCTCCGCCAAGCCAAAGGGCAGCAGCAGCCCAGCCGATTGCTCTGGGGTTTGCCTGGTGTGCCCAGTGTGCCTGGTTTACTAGTTCCCCACCCTTCAGCAGAACTGGTCTGTCCCATCAGCATCAACTAATGTCACTGCTTCTGATACCTGTGATGCCTCAGCGTGAGGCTATGCATGTTTACTAGATGTCCAACAGATATCTGCTGGCAGCGGACCTGGTGTAGGTCTGTCACACCAGAAGTTATCCCTTCCCAACACCCTGCTTGAATTTCAGCCCTAAGGGGCCGCTCAAGGCCTGGTGCCTTAACCCAGCTCTTGCTGTGGGCTGCTGGGGGGGTTTCTGGTGTTGGTGTGGCTGTGGTTGGGGTATGGTGCAAACAGCCCCTGCTGTGCTTGCTGCCTCTCATCCTTTTGCCATAATCTGTCTTGAGCCTGGACCTGTCTCCTTGCAGGTAAATGGTTGGTATGAGGGTCCCAGAAGCCTCCCCTTCTCGGTGTGACTGCAGGGAGGAAGAGGAGCTTGCATCATGCACTACCTCTTTTGTAATTTCTTAGCAGTTAGTTTGCAGATGCATTATTCAGCATATTTACAAACCAACAGGTTTTCAAAACAGTTTTCATCCACACAGACTAGAAGTCACTGTTATTTAAGGTCATAATTAGGCACAGAGGAGGCAAAGGCGGTGACTGCTCTGCAAACAACTTGTAACATTTCTATGCTTGCTTGTATTTATAAAATTTGTGCATATGGCACCTAAATAGCTGTAACAGCAGGACGGTAAGCTAAGGGAATACCTACTCAGTCAGGGGTATCGCTCAATTCATTAAATTTAAGTGGTATTTGCTTCCAGGCAGATACACATCTAGTAGTTTCCAGTTAGCAAGTTTCACTTTGACACTTCATTAGCTGCTTCTGACATACTGCCTTGACCCCTACATTCATCAGCTTCTGGAAGTGGAGGGTGCAGAGAGAAAACACAAACCTTTCCGCTCATCATTTCAGTGTTTGGCACTCGCTGAAGATGAAATATCCGTGTCACCGCCAGTGTTCTGCTTCACTTGTTAACTCTACCAACAGCTGCACTAGCGCAAAGCCATCAGAAATAGCACAACGCTGTGCAGGAACAAATACCAAGTGCGTTTCTTATTCCTTGTACCATTATGCCATGGCTTTTTCTGCCTTTGCATGAGAAAGGGAATGTTTACAATACTTGCTTTGATGACCTGAAGTTACCTTCATCTTGTTTTCACATCTCTTGCATCCGTAACACCTGAGCACTTGTTTTTGCCAGATTACATAAGCTTGCTTGTAGGGCAAACCAATATTCCTCATATTTGCTTCAGACCATGGTGAACATTGTAGCTCAAAGCAAGGTTTCATTCCTCAGGACTACTGAACTGGAGTTTATCCATACCTTAAAGTGGAAAAATAAAACTCCAAACTCAGTGTAAGTAGAGAAGAAATCAAACTGCCCTGTAAATACAGATTTAAGTCTCCAGCCTTTTTATTTATACAAGGATTCAAAGAACATATTTTAACTTTAGATAAACAGTGCAAGAGAGTTACAAGTACCTTGGTAACAGAAAGAAATATATTACTGTCCAGCTATGCCAATAAGTGAAATAATTCTTACTCCTGCAGATAAAAATGCATCTGTTTAAAGCAAAGGTGGACTTTAGATATTTTGCTATAATTTAGCCCCTACCAAGCCCACCAGAAAACAACAGGCAGTTTGTCATTTGTAAATGATAAGTAGCTGCACTCTCAAAGCCTTTTGAAACCCTCACCCTTAGTTAAAACATACACATTATGGCACAAAAGAGCAGGCTGAAAGACACTTGAAAATCTACTATTTCTGGTTTTTCCTTCTCCATGGACAGGAGCCTTTGTTAGCAGTCTTTTCTAGACCACCAACCTCCTCTGCACTCCTGTGAAGCAGAAGGCCTTTTCAAACCAAACCATTGTGAGTCACCACATTGCTAACATTGAAGCAAATGTTTCTTCCCCAGCCAGCCCTGCTCCCCAGAGCTCCCCAGTAACACAACAAATCCAAAGCTGGAGCCCGTGAGTGATTCCCACAGGGCTAGGGACGTTTGTCACAATGTTTTCGAATGGGAAGGAGCCCACGAAACATTGCTTGTACGTACTTAAAAGGCCACAGGCTCTGCACTTGCCCGAGTGCAGGTCTTGGGGCTTGTTGGAACTGGGCTGATTTTCCCTTGAGCTGTGCCAGCAGCTGTCTAGCAGTCAGGTAGCCACAGCCTGGGTTCAGAGCCGTACCGAGTCAATGCTCTGGGCGGACTCAGCCCTTCTGGCTCCGGTGCTGAGCGCAGCTCCAGGCTGCAGTGGTGGGGCTGTGCCCTGGCTACCAGCCCCACTGGTCATTGCAGTGGCTGGGGAAACCACTCTGCGACAATGAAAATAGCGGAGAAAGTGAGTAATGGGGAACCAACAAAAAGCAGCAGCGTAAGCAGACTGTGTGAACAGGTACAGGAAATAACATGAGCAGACCTGGGAGCAAGGAGCGAGGAAGTGTCAATGTCAACATCATGCACCTCCTGGCAACAAGGGGCGAGAGCCCCCGGCACTGCCTCTCACCCTCCTGGCACAGAGCTTGGGGTGCAGGTGCTCACTGTAACCCCAGTTCTGTTCAAGGAAGACTGATGCACTTGACCTGCGGTCCTGGAGGTGTAAGCATAACCCCAGCAAACAGGGGAAGACATTAGGAAGGGTTTCTTCTGCATAACGGTTTTTACTGTATTCTTTAGGCTTTTCTGTGTTACTTTGGACCATCAGGTTTTATTAGTGGAAGAGGAGCAATGATTTGGGCTATTACATTGTTAAAATATTAACAGGACAATCAGTAAATTCTTTGCTTTACATTTAAGGTGTGCTTCTCAGTGCCTGTACGAAGCTTTGTAGTATAAGAGGCTGACAACAAACTTTAACTGCATGGAAATGGAAACAGCAAGGACTTTCCTGTTATGCAAAGCAAAACGTTGACCTCAGTAGCCATTTTTTAACATTCCAACCCAACTGTTTTTTGAAGAGTATAGTGTTTTAATGCCCTCCTCCCCCTTTTGCTTTTGCATTGAAAGTTTCTGCAGGACTGGTTTTAACACTGGGTAGAAAAAAAAAAGGGGGAAAAAAAAGAGACAGGAACTCTTTGGACCAGTAAAAGTAATGTGGAACTTGCTACATTTCCAGAAGTAAATCTGTATAAATCTGTGACTTTTAGTTATCCACTCCTGTATTTGGAAGGATCTAGTCGCATTGTCTGTCCTTTAGCCAAGAAGCAGCACCCTGGCTTTCATTTCTGAAGCCCTACCAGATGAGATCAGTTTTGACCTTACAAGAAGTGGAGTACAAGGCAGGAAGGGCACAGCACCATCCGTCACTGTAACTCAGTGCAGCCACCAGTCAGTGCTGGCCGATGTCTCTGCCCAGTTCGAGGAACTCGCAGCTGCATTGCGTGGGCCGAGGACGAGGTGGGGCAGGAGCCCCTGCTGGCTCCCTCTGCCGGGGGGGCTCCATGCAGAGAAGTGCCCCTTTGTGTCCATCTGCACCAGCTTTTGGCATTACCTTGCTCATGGTCTCATCTTCTCTTAAACTGCACGTTCTAGAAACTGCTGATGTTAAAAAGTTTTTTTTTTTTTTTTTTTTTTTTTTTTTTTTTTTTTTACCTTCTTTAGAAAACAGCCGAACTCCAACCCCATAAAGTTTGCTCAGCCCAAAGACACATCTCCTCTGGCAGGACAGTGTAGAAATATTTGCTGCACAGACCAGTAATGCAGAAGATGATAGATACACCTCTGCCCTCCCTCTCTCTCACAGAACAAATACATCTGAAACAAAACCAACCCCGTAAGGACGAAGCCCATCCAGACCCGGTTGCTTGTGTTGTAACTATGGCATCTGCTAAACGACATCTCCAGCAGATGCCTGCTGTACCCGTGAGTTAAACAAGCCTTCTGGACACCCCAAAGGACACAGCCCTACAACAGAGACAATCCTACAGACACGTGAGGATATTTATATCTCTCCTGGAGCACCCTGGTGCTGGATGACCCAGAGGCTGCTGGGACGGGGCAGCAGCAGGGTGACCTGGTGCTTCCCTGAGCTGTAACAGGGCCACGGGCAGGCATCTGACCTGGCCTCTCATACAGTCCCTGCAGCAGGTAGGACAAGTGTGTGGGAGGGTGGAGAAGGGATAGGGAAAGCAGGACTTCACTTAAAACCTGACAATGCAACAAGAACAAACACCAAAAGAAAAAATATCTCCAACTAAGTGTCCCATTTTCTCAGTAGGTGCTACCTCTGAGTCATTCCTCTGGGTAGAGACACCGCCATGGGCTCATTGCCACCAGCTCTGCTCTGCCCTAAGGCTTGGGGTTACTCCCTCACGTGCCTGGCGTGAGCTATCACAACCAGTCACAGTGCTCTAGTTAGAACAAAGTCCCTGGTCTTTTTTACTACCACAAAAAAAAAAAAAGGGCATTCATATCCATGGCTGGGGCTAGAGGAGGAAGAGGCAGCACAACTGTCTGTCTAGTAAAGGATCCTACTGTGAATTTATTTCATCTCTCTGTTACCTACTACGGTACTGCACTGCAAGTAGAAATTGGACCATTATTACTTGGGTAAAAAAATGGCTTTCCGACTAGCATGCAAAGAAAAAATACCCCAAACCCCAACCCCTAACACTCATTCCCAGTCACTTACTTAGATGTAGGCATTTAAAAATGTCATCAGCTACGAGCTCTAGTCAAGAAACCCATTTGTGACCTTTCCAAAGTAAAAGGGAGATCTACGTTTTTTGGGTCCAACAGCCACTGCCAAACTGTTTCAGTTCAACCCATCGCATCTGCTCACACTCCTGCGTACACAGATGGAAGTGAAGGATCAACTCTGCCTGTTGAAGAAGTACAGAAGGAAACCCCGAAACAGTCCCTGAATGCAGCACTTGAGCAGTGCTGTGACCTCAGACTCTCCGCGTTACGAAGCGGTGATGTTCTCAGCCCCTGGCGTGCTTTAGGCAGCAGTATGTTAAGCAGTGCTCTGGCCAGCGGCTGGGTAACAAGATCAGGGAAATTGCATATTCCACTGCGGGCAGCAAAAGAGCTGCCTCTGAGGGGCCGGCTGGGTTTCCCCAAGAGCCTCCTCTGCAAAGGCTTGTTTCAGCCCCAAAAGCCAGTCTGTGGCAATAACAAAATTAAAACAATGAGGTATGGAAAGAAGGGCCCAGCTTTGGGGAAGAGACCAAGAAAGAAGAAAATAGCTCGAGCACTGCCAGAAATAGCAAACAACTGAAACCTTTTTCTCCTCCCTCTTTTTTTTTTTTTCTTTTTTTTTTTTTTTTTTTTTTTGCCAAGGTGAATTATTATGTCCTTTTGTTGGTTGGTTGGTTTTGGCAAAGTGAAGCCCTCAGACGCAGTCTTTTTCCTGGCTGTGCTAGTGAGTTACCGTGACAAGTGCTGCACAGCGATGAAAGCCACTGAAAGGAAGAGGAGGAAGGCAGAAGGCAAAGATCTGCTGCTGGCCCCACTGATGCCGTGTCCAGACTGCTTAGGAATAGCGTGCGTTTCTGGCTGCCTGGTGCTGGGGCTCTTAGAAAGTCTTTTGCCACAGACGTCGTCAGGACAGCTGTCACCACTGCCAGAGCCGCTCATGTCATCACCTGCAGAGAGACAATGAGGGGTGAGCCCAGCCTGCCTTCCTGGTGGTGGTGTCCCTGCCTTCTCCTTGTGCCCCTGCGCCACCTGTCTGGGCTGTGTCTGAGTTAGTGTAAGCTCGTCACATGGAAAGGCGGGATCCCTTGGGAACTTGTCCCACCCCCAAACAAGGCAGGTGAGAGCCCAGCCCATCCTCCTGCAGAGAGAAAAGGTGCTGCCCCATCAAGGGGCAGTGGGGCACAGGGACTCAGGCAGAACACAGCAGAAGGGTGACACTGGCCACAGCAGGGACAGAGGACAACTTCAGAGAGCTTTTGGAGCAGCTGGGAGCAGTGGCCTCATCAGCCAGGCTGGGCTGAGCTTGGGGAGAGCACCCAAGGTTTCAGCACGGTGCCAAGAGCAGTGCAGCCCCAGCCACCCTGCAGCAAGTTGGACGCACTCAGACAAGACCCTCTGCAGCCCAGAGCCAGAAGCCAGGTCACGGTGACACCTCTCTGCTGCAGGTGTGCATGAGGGCTGTGGGCTGCTGGGACGGACTGCTCAGCCCCTGTCCAGCTCTGCTACTCACTCGCGTCTTGGAAATCCACGTCATTCCCGATGTTAGCGTTCCCCAGACGGTTTGTCATAATCTTTAACTGCATGATTTGCTGGCGAATGGTCATGTCTGGCTTGGTGATGTCCACCTCCACCTCCGGGTTGTTAATCTGATTAGCTAAGCCATCCCCCATCACTTCAGGCAGGTAACTGTGGAGGAAGGTGACAGGTTTAGATGTCTGCACCCAGCTAAGCTCACCTCTCCCCACTACAGACACGGGTGATAATCCAGCCTCTCTGAAGCACAGAGAAGCTGCAGTCAGTGGTGTCAGCTTGTCTAACAGCCTCAAGCAGGGGAAGGAGACTGAGTGCCTGTGCCTGCTGCGAGCTGAGCAGAAGGGGCTCTGCATCTGGCCACACTAAGGCTATGGAGAGTAAAGTCCATGCAGGAAGGCTCTTGTGTTCATGATGATGCAGCCAGCTCTAGGGATGGCCAAGCTCTGCTGCCATCTGCCTGCTCTGGTTAAATGACTGGCACCTGGGATGACCTGTGCCCCATGAAGACCAGACAGGTCCCCAGGGAGGCTTCAGTGAACTGGAAACTGTCGGCCAGCAAACAGCACTGCGCTGCTCACTGCTGCAGTGCTGATCTGCTCCATGAGGACAGTGGAGAGGTGTGCAGCAGCTGCCCATCTTCCCTTGCAGCCATTCTTAACCATCAGTCATGGGTGAGAGGTTTTTCTGCAGCTGCTGGATGTCACTTGGGTGCCTCCTCTGATGAGGTGACAGCATTGCAGAGCAGGTGTGGTTAAAGACCTGCATGCAATTCTCAGCAACAGCCCTAGAGTTTGGGAGGCAAATCCAGCCCTTCTGTCTTACAGTTGCATGCAGTACTGCAAAATTGCTCAGTTAGTACAAAACTACTCAGTCAATTTTTGGCAAAGGCATCTTGATGCTTAACCCTTCAACACATAGCAAAATAAACGTTAAGCCCTGCATCTCCCAACCCATAACAGTGCTGTCCTGGCACCTTGACCCTCTCCATACCTGCCCTTGGTCATCCCATTCCAACACTTGTCATCCGCCGCTGAGTTGGCCATTACTTTTTTGCTGCACAGGACGCTGGGCAGGGTGACCCAGTACGACTTGAGAGCTGTCAGATTCCCTTTGGCATCTAAAACCTATAAAGAAAGAGGATGCTCAGGGCCAGGGGTGCCCCATGGTTGTTAGAAGGACAAAGATTCTGCCTATTTTTTTCATCTTACCACAGTCATCACATAGTGATGACTTTTCATCACACAGTCTGTTTTTATGCAGACAGTGAGGTGTCACCAACTTTCCCCTACAGACCAGCCCTCAACCCAAGCACCCAGGACCAACGGTTACATGCCAAGGACTGTTCTGGTACTGCAGGGTCGACTGGGAGAAGATCATTTTCTGGATCATGAGGGTAATGCCAAGAAGTAGCCTTAGTGGGAGCCAGCTGAGGTCTGCCAGGGTGGGACATGCTGATGTCTATGACTGAGGAGCCTCTGAAATGTGGGACCGTAGCAGCTCACACGGCCCATCACCCACAGAATCCAAATCCCCCACAGAGCAGTTGGTGCTCTCAGAACAACAAAGCCTCAGGTCCCAGAAACACAAAGGGACTGCTCTCCCCACAGACAGGGCCCTGTGGTCCAGCAGTCCAGGCTGGATGCAGCACGCAAGCATGGCCACCCTGACACAGCAGTGGGGAAGGAGCTGCGAAGACAAACTCACCAGCATCTCCAGTGCTACTGCAGAGGATTTTGCTTCTAATGCGACCTTCCCCCGCCTTTTCTTATCCTCACTGCTGGAGCCTTTTGTGCTGATTTTGGGATTTCCACAGCCTTGGAAAACCTGAAAAACAACCAAACTCTACTCCATGCTCTGAAACTATTTACTTAATTAATTAGCACTCCACAGTAATTATTATTATTATTAAAGTATAATTATCTTTCCTACTTGGAAGATCTCTAAGATTCTGGTTTAGTTTCTGGTCAGGTTACTCTTGTGCCAAGACTTGTTCTCAACACACTGTAACTGGTTTTAGTTAGCACTGTCAGGCAAAATGTTCAGAAAAAAAAAGTAGCATGTTTTTGGATGAGTCACTAATGTTGATATTAAATTACACCCAGCAATTTTATCTATTCCTATGATGACTTAAAAATAAAATTCTGGGAAGTCTTAGAAGAACAAGATGGGAGTTGCTCACACCAGTGGTGTGAGCTTTGAGACTGCAGAGCATGGGAGCTGCTCTGATTTGGATGACAGACCGAGGTGGGACCACCCCAAGGACTCCTGCAATAGGCGAGCACACTTCAGCCATTTGATACCCTCAGACAGGAGAGCGCTGTGTGAGGAGGTTATGCCCAGATCTGTCAGGCTGGATGTTTCAAGGCCAAATTAGGATGATGGACTGATTTATCTGTTAACTTTGGGTACTTCTGTCATCCTAACTGCCAGCCTTTGTAGCCAAAGGAAAGCAGAAGCCTGGGCTAGTCCTGAGCTCATCTGACAAAGATACTCTTTATCTGATCGTCGTTTTGCCATACTCAAAGTCAGAGCCTGCAGCTGCAGCAATTTGCAGCTGCAGAGCTCTGTTGCCAGTGCCACCAGCAAGGGCTGCCACATTCCCCTGGTCACCAGATCTTACTGAGAAGTTTATCAAATATGTTTGGTTGCTCTAGTCAATAGGCTAGACTATTTTTACCCCCTTTTGATTTGATCAGATTTACTGTATGTCCCTCGAAAACACCTTTATTTGCAGATGATGTCATCATGGACTTGCTTTTATGTGGACAACCTTAATCTCACCTAACAATGAGAGAAAGAATATGGCTTTTCATGTTAGAAAAAAAAACATAAATGAGATGTTGAATGAAACTTAGATGCATGCTGCTGTTAGTCTGTGATGTGTGCCAGTGAATTCCTGCTTGGCTAAGCAGTATTTTTGGCCCTTCCCTTCTCCAAGATCCAGTTAGGGCCTGCCCCACACCTTTCATCTACATCTTTGCCCTAACTGTGGATAGCTGCAGGATTTGCGGAATGCCTGGCCAAAATCAGAAGCCCTGGAGGGCTGTTTTTGTTCCCAAAGCTTCTCTCACCTGCAGCTATAGAAATGATTGTGGTTAACTGGATAAATATACTAAAAATAGAAGACCAACGGAAGAAAGCTTCATGATATGCTTCTTGAAAGCCAGGTGAGCATCAGGAGAGCCTGTTTTGTATTCTCCAGATGGACTGCCAGATTGCAGCTCTGTCCCACAGGTCCAACCTGATAGCCTAGTGTTTCTATTGCACAACATCACCCCAAGGCAGGTTGAAGCAGCTGCCTTCTGTCACTAGCGTAAGAAGGACTGTGCACGTTCTCTAACTGCCTCAGCTCAGCCAAAATACTTCAAGGCTCTTCAGACACAGATGCATCTGAGAGCAAATGCACCATGCCTCCCACAGTCCTTGCATATGCAGTCCCACCTGTATGTCTGTACCTAAAGGAGGCTGGCTGCGGCAGGGAGCAGCATTTGGAAGTACCTGAGAAGGTTTTTGTCTGTGTAAGACAGTGGTTTCTTATCATTAAAAGAGTGGGCATTTTATCTCTCTCTTTCATTCTTCATCTTTAATTCAGTTGAATACTGAGCACAAAAAACATTTGGTCCTGATGGTTACACGTGGTATGTCCTCAGCCAGGCCCAGGCACACACTCTTACCTTGGCTGTGATTGAATCTTTGTTTTCTTGCAAGTTAGAAATAGCTTCAGAGATCCTCATGTGAATAGTCCCTATTACCGTGTCTACGTTGTATGGTCCATCAATCCGATCAGCCACTACGACCAGGGAATCTAGTAAAATAAGACAGAGACATCCTCTCATCAGGCAAACCAAGTTAAAGCTCATGCTCATTCTGGGTGGGGCAGGCCCCTTGGCAGGCTTGTTGGAAGAAATCTCTCCGTTGTCACTACTGCCCAAGCCTATGCTCATTTTCCTCTGGAACGGGACAGATTGCAGAGGGGCTCGCTGCTTCCCAGCACGCAGGTAGAGCCATCCTCAGTACCAGAGGAATAGCGGGCGTCTCCTGAAAATGGCAAATCCAGCCTGTGCTCATACAAAGTGACAAACATTTCTGGGGGTGCTGCAGAAAAGAAAAAGGGAAAATTGATGCAGAACTATAAAGTAATGCATAGCTGTACTTGGACCTAACCCTCCTAACTCATAGCATGTCTTCAGCAAAGCCAACAGAAAGTGCCAAAGGTGTGCAGTGGGAGTTAAAGAGGACCTTAGGACAGGACCCAAACTGTTTTTAGATACCTGAATTAGGATCTTAACCAGGTCTAACTTTGTGAGTCAAAAAAAATAATTCTGAAAGCCACTGCTAAGCTGCTACTGCCTCAGTTTTCTACCATGTCTGCTTTAGTAGCCCAGAGGCCAGACCATGCATAAGCTTCATCAGGATTTAGGGACCTGGCGTTCAGTTACTTGTGACCTCCGATGGCTCCAGTGTGGTCTGCATCCCCTAGGGGACACCAAAAGCTTCCTGGCAGGACAAGGGATCTTGCAGATCACAGGGGTGCTCCACGCTCATTTAGAAAAGAAAGTGTTTCACGTTCCTGTGGCCTCCCCATATGGAAAAAACACCTGTGATAGCTTCATGTTGATTTTTCTTTTCTGCACAAAGAGGGTCAATTTTCAGGGTCTAGGCTGGAGAACTGTATAGTATGTAAATGAAGTCATTCATTAGGAGTGATTAATTTTCTGTCCTAAATCCTTACACCTTACCCAGCAGTCTGGCATGAGACTGTCATTGCAGATGGTGCGATGCTGCAGAAAGCTTATTCAGCACGAGTCCATTCTGCTGATATTATCCATGAGCAATGAAACCACCAAGTGAATTATACCCAGCAGTTCAAGAGAGTACCAATAAAACATGCCCTTCATCCTACAGTGTCCCACAGTGTGTAGGTGCCACATACGATAACACTTTGAAGCACTGAGGCTTCCCTCTGAGCTGCACAGCAGATTTCCTGTGAGCAGGAGTCTGCCCAGCCAGGCCACTAAGAGGGACCAACACACCACTTCAAACTTGCTAGGAAAGTGTTCAGTCTCTGACCTGCGCAAGCCAGCAGGACTCATCAAGAAAACCCCAAATGACCTTCCATAAGGTCTAGGTGATGTTGTGCAGAAGCACTAGGTCCACAGTGGAAGTATTATGTCAACAAGGAAGGCCTGATCCTGAGCCCACCGCTGCCAATGTAACAGCATGCACAATCCTCACAAATATTTTCTCTTTGCCGTTCCATGTTCGGACCCTGACAGCTCTCAGAGAATGACCAAACTGTGCAAGTAGCAGAGGCGGGATAGCACAAATGTACAGAAGATATCAGATCATGCCCACAGAGCTCACAGCCTGTGCTCAGGTCTGTAATGTAGGATTTAACAACATGCAAAGGCACAGACTGGGAACAGTATGTATTTACTTTCCGCACTTAAAAAAAAAAAAAAAAAAAAAAAGAAAGAAAAAAGGTTTTGTCCATTAGCTTGAGCAAGAATGTAGACAAGGGCCAGAGTTCCTGAGTTAATATGCTCTCTTTTCTTGCAACAGTCTTACGGCAGTACTGATTTCTAAAGCTAAACATGCCATACAAGGCAGAAATGTTTTTTGTATGCTAGGTAATAACATCTCCTGCAACATTAAAGAGCTTGCAGTCTAACACTGCTGCCACTCTGGGGTTGTGGTGTCATCTTCAAGACTGTATTTTTTCAGACAATTTTAGCCTGAAGATGTGCTAATCTTGAAATGCAGACATTTAAAGCAAAGGCTGCATCCTCAAATTAGTGATTATATTTGACCACATACTGTAAGGATTTCCATTAGTTTGACTTGCCCTAATTTGCCAAATTGAAGGAGTAACACTGTCTAGTTAACCAAGTCTTCTCCCGCTACGTGAAAGGGCCTAATGGTGCAGAATGGACAATGCCAGTGAGCTTCTACCTTTGCCTGCATGTCTTGCTCCAGTCTTTGATCAAACTATGACATTAAAAGGTACAGCTTCAGTTTGTAAGAGGCTCCAATTTCCTCCTAGCCATCAGCTCCTGACAAGACCGGTGTCTCTTGGGCAAGAGGAACCCACCATAATTGCAAAATGCACCCAGAACTGCCTCCCTGTCCATCAGTGAGAGCGGTACCTTGACCTTGCAGGAGATGGGCAGTCACCCTGCCAGGAGAGCAGTGACAGGTAACAACTGGCTTGCTCTGGTCAGGAAGGCCAAAGCATAATCAAAATCCTGGTGTAAAGCCTCAGGGGAAGGGAATATTCCTCCCCCTCTTTTACAGCAGGCTCCCAAGCTGCTCTCACGGGGAGCACGACCAATTAGCTGCAGTACATCGCCATTTGGTTCGTTAGCTCCTAGCAGGAGGCAGGCAGTTGGCTAACGCACCTTCCTGAGTAAGCGCCCTGGCCTCTGTATGCAGCAGTTTGATCTGATGAGCAGTGTGCAGTGTCCCTGGAGAGGCAGGTGACACTCCTTGAGCTTCAGCGGGACTCTCCTTGTCAGCACCATCACACATCACTCCCCAGCCCGCCCACTGGGTTGCAGCTGGCTGGTGGAGCTGGCATCCTGATGGCCAGGCAGTGGGTGTGGAAAAGGGGAAAGGCCATGTTTCTAGACAACCTCCCAGAGAGGGCTGCCCAGAGAGACCCTCACAAATGGTCTCGTATGGATGAGGAGGCAGCTTGGACAGTGTGGTAGCAGGATCTGTCCCTGAGCCTCACAAGTTTGGGAGGGAAGGACAAATTAGTTGCATGCTGTGTGTAGGCAACCCCTAACAAAGGCAGAGAAGGTGAAAATGCCTGAACCCTTTGGTAGCCATACCAGGGGCACTTTCTAATGGTATTAAATCCCAGCAAAATGTCCTGCAATAGCTTCTAGACTTCGGATCATGGGCAGAGAAATGGAAGTGTAAGAGCCTCCTTGAGTGCTTCCAATGGTCCTTTCTTTACTCGCCAAACACTGCCTCAGAGAGTTCAAAAGGTGCCACAAGAGGCAGCTGTGCTGTGGTGCAGTAAGGCCATCTTACCCATCAGGTATTTCCACTCGGTGTTCAGGTCCGCCTGGTTGGCCAGGCAGCCCTTCACGACGTTCAGGCAGTAGTTGTTGCACGGCTTCACGCTGGACATGCCGCGGCAGTGGGGGCAGTACATCAGCTTCATGATGGCGCGGGTGCACTCGTGGCTGAGGGATACCTGGGGGAGATGAATCACAGTCAGAAACACAGGCAGGCGAGGGGGGTGAAGGCGTTGCTCCAAAAGGCAGTGTGGCTTCCCAGGTGTGTGGCCCTGGGAAAGCTGAGTCCCCTCTCACCACCTCTCCTTCCACCCCACCCTCCCTCGGTGTCACCCCTCACTGGAGGGATGGGACCTCAGAGTCGTATTGGGGAAAAACAGGGAAAAACTGTAAGTGGGCACCACCATTTTTCCCCGTAACGGGAAAAACTGTTAAGTAGGCACCATCTCCCTTCCAGGCCAGGTCTGTGCCCCAGCAGACAAAAAGGGAACAGGCACAAGCCTGAAACCAAAGAGCCCGTTCAGCGTCATCACCATGGCTGAGGGACACGGGGCTCGGCAGCACTTGGCCCCACCACACCATCACAGCCACGGTCACCATCAGGCACGTTTAAAGACTGAGCACTGTGGTGGCGAGGTCAGGCTTGTGCTAACTGAGCCCGTCCCTCCTGGCGCTGTGACCACAGGCTCTGGCTGCGTGACCCTGCCACGTGCCCAGCGCGAGCCGTGCCCTCCCTGCAGGAAGCACGCTGCTGCAGATGCAGGTGTCCCGCCACAAACTGCAGCTCCGGGCTACCGAGGGAAGCACAGCAGGGGCCAGGACATGAGAAGTTCTCAGCTGGCATCTGTGGAAAGGAGGATGGTGTCGGAGAAAGATTTGAACAATTCCAAAACTAGGGGAAATTTTGGAATTGCCTGCTGTTGAGAGCACTCGACACTGGCAAGAGATTGCTCTCTGGCAGCACGTGAGGAGCTGCAGGAGCTGGTGAGGTGGGCCAACACGCATGGTGTGAGCAGCTCGTAGAGCCCGCAAATGCAGCTGATGCTCTTCAGAGGTAACTCTGGGGGTGGCTGCTGCTCAGTGCTGGGAACAGCCCCTGACCTCTTCACTAATTGTGACAAATACTCAAACACAGCCTTTCAAGCTTCTTCTGGAAGAAGAAATTCTGGAAAGAAAAATCCAGTCCCGAGGCTGAGAGAGAAAACCCTGCAGAGTTCCACCCCCCCAAGCTGCCTGTGGTTTAGCACCTCACCTCCAGTCAGCCTTGGACAAGAGAGGTGGCATGGTGCTGGGCTTTTGTCTGGCAGGAATGCACTAAGATAGCCTCGCAGGGACCTTTTGGGACCAGGATAAGACTTTCTGGGTCTCACAGAGAGAACCCACACTCGGGACACTTCGCCACCAACACACACCCTGAGATGCTTTTGGATAAACACAGCACTCCCGTGCGGCCTGGCGGAAACACCAAGCAAGCCAAGGCTTTGCTCTGCTTTCCGGGAGCACTTTCTGCTGCGTTTCTGGGACAATTCCCACCGACAGCTGGCGGTGGCTGCGGTGCGGCCCTGCCGCCAGGAGATGGAGGCTTTGTCCCACAGAACCGCGGCAGGGCCACACACCTCACACCCAGGAGTGAGGAGAAGGCACCACCGCCTCCCCGAGCTGAGCGGGGACAGCCGGGCAGAGGGACAGGCGAACAGAACAGTCTCAGGGCTTTTCTTGGCTCAGGGTTTAAACAGCCACGACTGCACAGTGCCTGAGAAGACAGCAGGTATGAAGGTATTGACTGCTAACCCACAAACTAGTGAAACCCTTTTGACAGCAGAATATTTACATATAAACCAGGAGGTGCAGCTAGGAAAGGAGCTGCAAGCTCTCCTTCCGCAGAATGAAGATGTCCTGAAGACAACTTTGTCTCATTTTACAGGCACCCCGCTCTCAGCCTGGCGGTAGCCATGGAGCAACACGACCTCACACAGCACAGCGTGCCCTGGGACCTGCTGTGTCCCATCTGGGCCCCCAGATGAGACGGGGACTTTCAGCAGGAGCAACGGGAACCAGGAGGTGGCCGGCTGGGTCGGATGCTCCCATGTACATGCCTGTCCTGGGTGACTGTGGTGGCACCACGAGGCCTTCTGACCCACTTTGGCTTGGAAGCAGGACAGTGGGGTTGCCCGCTGCCTGCCCAGGATTCCTCTCTGGGCAGGTGAAGGCTGGCTGTCCAGCAGTGGAGAGGAAAGCCACCAATATTTAGAAAACAAAGCTACTCAGTGCCCTGCCAGATCCCACGGGGGACCCAGAGAGAGACAAGTGACAGATCTTGGCTCAGAAAAGCATCTAAAACACACGTGGCTTTAAAGCACTGTGTAAACCCAGCAAATGTACTGGTGCTACTCACGTGAATGCAGTGAGGCTGTACCAAAATGAAGCGTGCAGTGCACCCAGCAAGCTGTTCACTGGCATTTCTGCTTGCAGAATTTACTCTTTTTTTTTTTTTTTTTTCATTTTTTCCCAACAAAACAGAAAGGACCTTTGCAACTGGAGGACAGCACTACCTCGTCCACTGGTGAGTGCCATGGGAGGGACAGTAATTAACCAGGGTCACCCGAGCCCTGCCATTATCCGAAGGGCCTGCCAGTCTGTCACTCTCCCAAGGTGGCTTTGCCTCCTGGAGGACAGGGGAGGGACACAATGCCCCGGGCGTGGGGGCACTGCAGTGCCTGGGAGATGTCCCTGCAGCCTGTCCCCTGGGACGAACAGGCCACATGTTCCCACAACAACCGCTGCTCCACTGAACCTGGCAGGGGCCAAGTGTTCAACTTAACCTCTTGGCAGAAAGGATAAGTATTAATTTTTGCAGGTGGAAGAGGTCAGGCTCCATGCCCTCTCTCCAAAGAATTATTCAAGCCACCTATGTCTGCAGCAGCACTCCTTTTTCATAGGCAGACTGCAGAGGTGAACTGAAAACAAAGGGATGAGAGTGCACAAGGAGGAGTTTCAGAGAGCATTTTCAGCATGTTTCACTTGTCTGGAGCTCAGCTCCCCATCATTCCACTCAGCCCAGCCCATGGACTTTTGCTCCACACAGGGCAGAGGAGAGGGAAGGGATGGGGCTCCCAGAGCTCCTCCTGGCACTGCCCCTGCACCATCCATCTGTGGGTCCTGGAGCATGTTTTGGAATAGAGCCCTTCACAGCTCTTTAGTCCCTGTTGAAGTAAACTCCCATTTTTTTTCAGGTAGCACCTCACCCACAACAGACACAAGTACAGCTGCCCTGCCAGAGACCTTCCCAGGGAAGGGCGGGTATTTATTTCCCTTGGCCACTGCTACCAAAGTGTTGCTAGTTCAGCTGATGTGCTCTTGGAGAGCTGGAATGCAAAGCCCCTTGGTGTAGTAGGTCCAAAGGTCTTGCCCCTTTGCCCTAACCAAGAGCTCATTCACCTTTCCCTGCAACTGCTCCAGAGCGGCACAAACAAAGGAACCAACACAACAAGAGGAAAAAATCCAAAATAAAGGACCCCACCCACCAACACCCTTGTACTCTAAGACACTTTCTTGTTCTGTTTTTTCCCTACAGCCTTCAAAAGGCCCTAAAACATCCCGACCACCCCCCTGCTCAGCAGCTAACAACCTGCTGCAGAGCCCCTCTGCCCTCCCAGCCCTGCAATAGCTGATGGATCAATAAGCGACGTCCTCTGTGCAGCACAGGTGGCCTGAAAGCAGAAGCATGCAAACTCTTGCAGATGAAGTGAAAGCTGACATCATGTGTTTGTCGTTAATGAGCTGGCACAGCGTGATGACAGGACATGACAGCAATTGCTTTCTCTGAGCACTATCGGTCTGGCCCTTCCTGTGACTTCTGAGGGTGCCTGACTGAGCTCCCACCAGGGCTCACTACAAGAGGGCTTTCATTAGGTCTCTTTGGGAAACACCAAGTCGTCAGGACTCAGAGGCTTTCCCTAATAGCAGCTGACAAGTCAGGCAGAAAAAACAGCAATGCGACCTTGATGCAAGCCCAGCCCTGACATCCCTCCCTCATCTCGCAGGTCGCAGAAGGGCTCGCACAGCTCTGCTCCCTGTCTGACCACAGCACGGAGCTGCAGAGGATGCTGCTTGGTGCAGACCTGCCCCGTGTAATTTAGAATCAAAGAGGAGAATCAAAGAGGGACTTTTCGGGGTCATTGGCGGATGTTTTCCTTAAGATTCCTGATGGGAAGCCCTAATTAAAAGACCTGCTTATAAATTGGCTAAAACACATGATGCCTGCAAACAAAAAGCAAATGTAAGTTAACCACCTACTCCTACCAAGAATCAGCTGAAAGGCCCAACGTCCTGTGTCTTTGTGGTGCCGTTACTCAAACTGCTCACCTCCAGAGAAACCAGACCCACCCACAGCAGTTTAAGGCAGTCCACCCAGCCGGCCCCAGGCAACCAGGATCCCATCTCCTGCATCTTCTGATTCATGCCAGCATGTTTACTAAACATTCAGCACACCTTGATATACACGTATTAGAGCTCATCTTACACAGACATAATTTCCAACCACAGGGTCTCAGTAACAACCTTGATTCTCCATGCTGACATGGCTCTCCTTTAGCTTCAGTGGCACCTATAGTCCCGTCTTAGGTCAATGACCTAGAAACTGCATAAAGATGTCAAGAAGAAATGCACAATACATTGGAGAAGCCATTTACCAAGGACCTGAAAAAAGAACATTACTGAGAGATATGGCTTGGAGCCAGGGCACTCCTCATTCAGTTGTCAGAGATATAAATAAATATGCCAAACAAAGCTAAGCCCAACTTAAAAATACATTTTTTCTATGTCATTGCTCAGTTAAAATCTGTATACTGTATTCTGATCCCAATAACATCAGTGGGTGCAGTCCCTGAAAGCCTAAGCCCAGTGATGAAGTGATAAGGAAAAAATAATCTAATTTCTAAGAAATACCCCAAATGGGGGACAACTTGGTATTGAGCAGTGACTCATTTTAATTAAAGCTACTTTACAGCTGGGGATACAGTAGTTGATTTGAGTAGCAATGAGCTAATGCAACGGGAACAGGTGGCTGCTTCATAAAAAGCACCGTTTCACCATCGGCACTGACATTTCAAGGAGCTTGTCATCAGGTATTATCCTGTGACTGTGGCTCACATCGAGAGCTGAGCTCTGTGCTTTTCCATGGCTACTTTCCAAAGCCTGATGTGCCCATGCGTGGTAGCTGGAGCCACCCGAGCAGATGTGAATTGCCGAAGGCAAGTGCTTTGCCAGAGCAAAAAATCTCCACAGACTCCCTTGTATCACTGGGGTGGGAGCGGAGCTCGCAGGTTTGCATGGCTTGTGGCACCACTGCACAGCACAGCGCTGAGCTGGGACTCACCGTGCGACTCTTCGGCACCGGCGTTTGCAGAAGAGCCAGCAGGGAACGAGCACATGTGGAGATAATACGACAGAAAATTGAGAACACGTAATTCTCAGCATTCAAAGTGGCATTTGTTTCCCTCATTTTTCCTCCTCCTGAGCAATGTTTAAATTAATTACAGTAAAATTAATGACTTTTGCAAGCAATTTGTTGAGACGATAGGCTGGGGGATTAGTCCCAGGCTGGGTTCCCTGCAGCCACAACAGACAATTTAGAAAACATTCAGCCCGGAAGGCTCCTGACCAAAAAGGCCCCTGCCAGGTAGCTTACAAATATGCTTCCAAGGCAGATAATCACAGAAATGCAGGGAGCTGAGGGACGAGCAGTCACCTACTCTGTCTCCTGGCACTGAGACATGCTCAAGGAGAACTAAGCTGTCCTTACTATTACCTAAAACATATATTCCGAATAAACTTTCTGAAGGGAAGACGCAGGTAAGGCGAAACTACTTGTAGAATGGGAGAAAGAGCTCAACCACGTGAGGTTCTCCTGCACCAACACTGGAGGGACCGCAAACACCTGAGTGCAGACAGCTCTTGGATCTGCCAAGGCCTTGGTCTCATGGGACGCACAGCAACAGGGAAGCACTCTGGCTGAAATGGGCTAGATTCTTCCAAAGCATAGGAAAAAGCCTTCTTATCCTTCCTCTGAGCCTTTTAAAGAACTGCTCAAACTTGTGTTTTTCATGTTCAATCCAAGTCACCCATCTTTGCACAAATACAAATGCTCATAGATACTAAAAGGATGTTTTACAGAGCCATGGGATACTCCTCTTGGAACCCCACAATCTGTCCTTTTCCCCCACCCAGGTTATATGTTCATTTCCAAACATCTACCGGTTTGTAGATATCTCAGTGTAAGGCTTGGTGCAAGCCACACGGTGTGTGAAAGCAAGGTGCAATTCCTCCTGGCACAGAACTGGACTGCTCTAAAACTATCACAGTGGAAGTTTTTTTCACCCTTAGTAACTGGAGCCTCACAGGACAGGTCTCAGAGAAGAGAGAGATGCAAAGAAAAGCCATGTTTTCTGCTGTTACCATAATGCCTATGGCTTGGAAAATATTTGAGGGTAACACCCACACAGAAGGGCCTATGAAAGTAATGATAGAAGCCTTAAATATTAATGCATTGCCATGAGCAGTCTTTCTTTTTTAGCTAAAACCTGCTATACCTTCAATCCAAAAAACATTTCTTTATTCAAGCCAATTATTCTCTGTAAAGGTGCCTGGAAGGACCAAAGAACTGTTTGGGATGCAGAGCAGATGGCCCCAGGCACCAGTGACAGCGAGGTGCTGGTGCTGGGACAAGCTCTGTATCATCACATCCAGGGGTTTTAGGTTTTTTTGGATCGAGCACTGATCCTCCCTCCCACTCCCCAGCTTTCTGAGTTCTGGAGAAAGGCTGAAGGAAGCCGCAGGCACCTGGAAGGCCACTTCAGCAGTGGCAGCGTCACACTGCTAGCTGGCTCTGGCCAGCTGCAAGGGGCGAGCCCAGCTCTGCTGCTCCTGCAGCCTGTGGTAAAGCTCCTTGTGCGCCCGTGAGGAGGTAGGCAGCTCCTTCAGCACCCAGAACCTGTGGCCAAGCTGCAGATGCTTTTGAGATGTTGGCTTCAATCAAGGGAAAGAAAGAAAAAAAAAAAAAATAAAAAAAATCCCCACCCAAATCCTTTCTCCTTTTGAAGTCTGGCTTAGAAGCAAATGAGAACCTGCAGCTGAGCTGCAATGTGATGGGACTTCATGGCCTTCAGGGGCCTTTAAGTACATCTGAAAGGCATTTACACCAATAAATGAAGCGCAGCTCTTGCTGCTATTTTCCTACCCCCCTCTCCCGTTGCATGTTCAGCCCCAGGCTGCTGGGAGCCATCTGTGCCTTGCTTCCCGAGGGAGCCAGGGTCAGGTAGGGGGGAGAGATCTGGGGATGAAGAGAGGCCTGGGTGATAAATACAGTGGGTGCAGGCAGGTTGACTGATGGAAGGAGAAGACCAAGCCAGTCCATAACGCCTCTGGCGGAGGTGTAGCTCTCTTGGCCCTCTCCCCTTGAAACATTTTGCCCAAGGGAGCTCCCTGCAGAGCGGGGTGCTGTCGGTGCTCACCGTGCTGGATCAGGTCCCAGCCTGTCGTGTCCCCTCCCGGCTCTCTCCGCCGAGGAGCAGCACAGATCCGAGGTACGCACACAGGCACGTGGACCTGCAGCACCTAGCTGTTGTTCTGACACGACATGGGGATGGTTGAGGAGAATACAAAATACCTCTAGAAATGTCAAATATATGACAAAAAGTGCCTGCACTAACTCACAGGTGTATTTTTCCAGGTAGAATATCTAACTGTCTGAATGGCCATTTTAACCTCCAGAAACACCAATTAAACCCAGCACCATCGGGCAGCTTGGGTTCCCAAACCAACCAATGCTTTAAAGCCAGAAGGTTAGAGGCAGCTTGCTAAACCTGAGGCAGGTGCACGTCCTGACAGCCAGTGGGAAAATGCACCTAGAGCTGGATGCCTCCACAGCAAGACTACAATTTTCCACTGTTCTTGTTCACTACCTGTTTTTAAAACTCACCCAGTGACCTGTAGTTTTACAAACCACGAGAACAGCTCCTGACATGGGGCTGGGATCAGAGCGAGCTCTGCTCCCCGTCCCTTGTAGAAGGAGGCCTCAGGGGCTGAAGGCGGGCGGCTCCATGGGCAGCTGAGTGTGTGGCACCCTTGCCTACCTTCCTGATGGGTATTTTAAAGGCAACCCGTGGAAGCAAGGGAAGTTTTTATCTTGCCAGCTATAAAAAAAAACATTCTGGAGTAATATTTAAGAGAAATCAGGTCAGCTCTTCAATTCACAGATCAGGCTGTGTGCACTGGGAAATGGAGGCAGTTGTTCGGAGCCACTCAAATTACTCCAAACCCCTCAGTCTGAATTGTACTGCTGGGATAAGGTTGTCAGCATGAGAAACAGCAGCTACAAAGAAACGGCGAGCAGGGGAGCAGGTGCTGCCAGGTGTACCAGGAGCAGAGCCCAGCAGCACGCTATGCAACCACTGCCCTCACTTCTATACCACGAAGGGCACCTGGAGGACGGGCCTGCGGTCGCAGGGAGCTGCCTGGCTCCGTGACTGGGGCTGCCTGCAATGTGGCAACTACATGCTGGGAAGCATTTCATTTTTAGTCTTTCCAAGGAAGGGCTCTCGAGCACTGTGATCAAAAATAGCCGGGGGGTGCTGTGGTTTGTTTCCAGGTGTGCATCTGGAAACTGGGGCTGTAAGTGCCCAGCTCACCTGCGCGGGAGCAGACCCCGCTCCCTCCTTCACATGGTCAGCAGCTGCCTTGTGCACATTTGTGCCAGTCCTGATATAATTAGCACCTCGGTGTGTTAAATGAACCAAGGTTTCCCATCTTTTAGAATAAAACTCTGTAAGAAACAGCTGCAGGGCTGACAAATATGATTCTTTCGAAGTCTAATGAATTGTATAATCACTTCAGTCATTATCTCCCTTACACAAATGCACGACAATCAGTCCATGGAGCACGGTGAGTTTTAAGCCTCACCAAGTCCATCACTCAAGATGCATCAACCGTGCTTCCAAAACCTCTTTCAGGGATCCCAAAGCAAACAGCCAGGCTGGAGTGCAGCAGCAGGGCAGAGATGGCCCTGCAGGCAGTGACCCTCCTGCTTTTCCTCGCTGCGATCAGCTCAGCACAGGGCGAGGGATGCAGAAGATAAAGACTGGTGCCAAAGCTGTGCCCTTCGCACTCCAGTGAACCAGAGCTGGTGCTGAGCCTGAGGACAGACAGACTGCCTGGCTTCTTCCCTGCTCAGGACAGAAGCTAGCACAACCCAAGCGGAGGCAACCCACCGGGGAGCAGTCATCCCAGCCCTTCCACAGCCAGCATCACGGTACCTCCCGCGAGCAGCAATGACTCCCAGCTCCAGCAGGCAGCATAATCCACAGGGAAACCAGAGCAGAGGACAGGACCTGCAGCCACCTGGGAGGATGCAGGCCTTGGGGCTCCTGTCCAGTGCCCCCCTGTGTCCAGACACTAAAACAAATTGATGAGTATAGATTGATGAGTATAGACGGCTGGCTGTCATGTTCCTCTCCCTCTGGAGAGAAATACTGCAAGCCACTGCTGCCTATTCAACGCACTCCCTCCTCCTTCCAACTGATACAGTGATTTACAGCTGGTACAATTTCCAATCCTTTGAAAACCTTATTCAATTGATTTTAATCACCAGATACATATGGGAAACAAGTACCTGTTTGCCTGCACTATTGCTATTATATCCAGAACACCTACGGGTTTTTATCTCTGGAGCTCTGATTTAAATATAATACTGGATAGAAATACTGGAAAGCAACACCTGAAAAACATAAGGTTGTATGTTCAACACTGTGTGCGCCCCGTGCAGCTCAGTCTGAATCTGCTCAAACAACTCCCAACTTTCTTGCACGACTCCCTCCCTAGCTTTACAGGCAGCAGTGCTGGAAGAGAGCAGCGGGCTCCGAGAGGTGTCAGTGGGTCTGCAGCAGCGGCTGAGCCAGGCTGGTTAAAGCACGAAGGCACCTGCTGGTGGGCTGCTGACTCAGGCAAGCACGGCCTGTTTCTGCAGAGCCCTGTGAAATCATCCTGGGAAAGGGACATCAGGCTTCTGTGTTTGCAGAGGGATCTGGCTGACTGGGACTTACATCTGAAACATTTTAAGCCATGCAGTCCCAGTTACCAACCGCCCAGGGAGGAGGGCTCTCCAGGGAAACATGGGAGACTTCCTTAGAGGCAGCCCTGACCTCAGTGGGGAAAGGCAGAGGTCTGGGCTGGAGGACTGAGTACAGAACCGGTCCCCGAAGTGTAGCAGCTTATTTCAGCCTGTAGTGCAGGATGTTGTTCACGGGCAGAGGCATCTGAAGTACCACAGGCTTCCCAGCCACGGGGATTTCAGTCCTCCTCTTCTTGAATACCGCCAGATCTGCCAAGGCTGCCTGTGGCGTTTTCCATCCTGTGAATTGCTGCTGGGTCTGGAGGAGCACAAACTTTTAGCACAATCACTGACCAGCTCATTTGCAGAAAACTCAAAAATCAGTGGTTTGCAATGAAAGTATGGAAAAAAAGGAATTATTTTTAATCTAAAACGATTCTCGTTCTGGAAAACTGCAATATCTTTATCCAGATCCCTGACAGTCAAAAGGCAGGAAATGAATCCCCCTCCCAGGAGCTGCTTCCCCTCCAGCTCCTTGGCTAGGACGTGATTTATCAGCATGTAGCCTAGGCAGTCCTCCTCCCTGCTCTGGGTTCCTGCTGGAAGCGGCTGCATCCCGTGGGCAGCGGCAGGCTCTGTCAATTGTTTGTACCTGGTGGGACAAGCTGCTTGCCACCTCTGTCTCCTCTGGTGATGCCAGCACCCAGGGGCCCTGCTGCTCTCCTCTGCCTGCACCCCATGTGGAGATCCCACAGGGTTCGGTCTCATCACCCCTCATCTTCTAAGGTCCAAGGCTGAACTCCTGGATGAACAGTGTCTTACTAAGACCTGCAGAGCTGTCTATAGGTGCAGATACTGCAGTCTGAACAGGGGAGGCTTATTAAATCCCAGGAGAACAACAGATGATCTCTCTGAAGGGAATGATACCTCCCCTGGTGAAAGCAGGTCCCAGGAGAGAGCTTCTGGCTCTACAAAGCAGCACGTCAGCTGGAGAGCGAATTTTCTTTGGCATCTAATGGCTCCTTGGGGCTAAGACAGTCTCTGCACAATGGTATCCTGCCGTTGAGTGCCATAACACAAAAACACACCTCTGCCATGCAAGAAATGAACAGCCCCAGAGCAAGAGGTGGGATACTGCTCAGCGAAAATGAAATAATAAATATTGCCACTTGCTGATGCTCCACCACGGGACAACATTCTCAGAACATTTATCTACAAACAGTAAGCCAACTGGGCTTTATTGTCTTTTCAGGATCTAGGGGAGGGCAATTTTTATAAATATGTAACTTTATTAAAAAAGTGAAAGCCTTTAGGTGAAATAAAGTATTATTTATGGTTGTATGTACTTGCTGCCGATGCTCTGAATAAAGATAAGCCACTGAAAGGATGGAGATGTGTCACTGTGCACATGGGACAGGAATTCACTGCACTCAAGCTGTTTTAGCAAAGTGATTTCATATCTGTGGGAAAAGAGATTATATTCTTCACTTCATTTTTATTCTGATCAATTTTATGGCTAGTTCACCCAAAAAGCAACTGTAAGCTCAAAGGCAGAAACCAGTGATGTCCTTCCAACCTATGAAAAACCCAAGGTACAAATAATGGCCACAGCCTTAAAGGACAGCAGTACCAGGGATGACCATATTGTCTTTGTTAAATTATTGACTTGTTGGAAATGTAAAGCACATTTAGATAGTCATTATTTTCCATATGCATCCAGCACACCCATTTAATGATTAAAAACACTTCTAAAAATTCTATTTTTGGGCCTTTTTAATTGGAATTCAATTTTATTCCAAGTGTAGCTTGACCCACCATGTGTTTAAAAATTACTCATATGGTAAATAGGAAATCTGCCATTTACCTTATACTAATGTAGAAGTTTAAAAAAGGAGACTGAAATGCATGGTGAGACACAGTATTGCTTAAATAAAAATGTACTGATAGACGACTTCCATCAGTAAAATGAAATATAGGATTTAGTGAAAAAGCTTGTAATTAGTAAAGAAAATCATCCTACTTTGTTTCAACCTTGAAGGAAAAATAGCCTTTTTTAAGAACATCTTCTTAGGAAAAGAAATGCAAACTCTTAAAACTGATGATTTAAATAAGCTGTTGAAGGGTCTGGTACTCAAGTGCTGTGAGGAGCGGCTGAGGGAGCTGGGGGTGTTTGGTCTTGAGAAGAGGAGGCTCAGGGAGACCTCATTGCTCTCTGCCACTGCCTGAAAGGAAGCTGTGGGGAGCTGGGGGTCGGCCTCTTCTCACAGGTAACCAGTGACAGGACCAGAGGGAATGGCCTCAAGCTGTGCCAGGGGAGGTTCAGGTTGGAAATGAGGAGACATTTCTTCTCAGAAAGAGCAGTCAGGAGTTGGGATGGGTTGCACAGGGAGGTGGTGGCATCACCGTCCCTGGGGGTGTTCAAGGCAAGTTTGGACGTGGTGCTTGGGGACAGGGTTCAGTGGGTGACATTGGTTGTAGGGGGGTGGTTGGACCAGAGGATCTTGAAGGTCTTTTCCAACCTTAGTGATTCTATGAACATTATTTCTTCACTTTTTACACACTCTGGCCCAACATTTGCAGGGTGTCCAGGTCTCCAAGGGGAAGTTGAGGTGTCCAGGCCTCTGGACATCTTGTGACGCGTGGAGCAGCTCTCCTCCCTGCCCTTGGTGTAGCCCCTGCTCCCACGTTGAGATGCAGGAGGCCAGTAATGATCCATATGCAGCCTCACTGCAATTTGGGGTGCCCCGCTGGAAACGAGATCACCTCTGCTACCTGTCCCCACGGCACTTTGTGCAGAAGTCCTGACCTAAGCCTTAGACATCTGGGCCATATTGTAATGAGAGCAACAAATAACAAAAGCAGTCAGGATACTCCTGTTTGTCATGGTGCATCTCTCCAAAGACCTTCTGCCTTGGTTTTATCAGGGCTTATCTCCCAGCCGCTGCCATTTTTACTGTTTCAGCTTTGCTTCCCCTCCAGCCTTATCTCAGTGCACCTGCACCCCATATGTCACAGGAGCACATATTCATGCTCTCTCATCGCTGAACTTGACGATCACTCGAACTAAGCATGGGGTCCCGGAGCAGCAGCTGGCAGCCAGCAAGCCACCCAGCACAAGGCCTTCACCTGTTCAAAGGAAGCTCCATGTTGCAGCAAACGCTGGTTTTGGACAGGTGCCAATCACACAATGAAAGAAAAGAATCCCAAACAAAATGGGGGTATTTCGTCTGTCTTGCCCCAGCAGGCAGTGAAGGCATGCATTGTTGGGGGATCTCCTTACTCTGTGTGCCCTTCACCAGGGATTTTGTGCCTGCTGTTGTTTTGGTAGCTGCCACTTCATGCAGACCATGAAAAATGAATTCCTGTTTTGTAACCGAAGGGAAAACCTGCACTTGGGGCTAACAGACTAGCTACAGAAACACACAACCCGAATGTGGTCACAAAGATGCTGCCCCAACACACCCACCCATCATGGCACAGTGGTATACCCGAGTCCTGTACCGAGCACATCCATCCCCGTCCTGGCCGCCCCGTGAGGGCTGCTGAGAGCAGCCCCAGCTGCCTGTGTGCCCTGGCCCCCTCCCGCAGCCGCTGTACAGATGGCAGAGCTTCCGCTGCTGTCAGCGTGGGGCCAGGTTGGTGGCAGGAACCACAGCATTAAAAGCTTTAGATCTTGGTGTCGGAGCCTGGAGTTCGTCAGGGTGACTTTGCCTTAAAAGCTAGGACAGCAGTAAAGATGAAAAACGTTCTTGCTATTTTCTCTCCCGCTGCCCTCTATCTCTTCATCCCTGCAGGATGCACAGCGCCTGCTCCCCGCACACCGTCCCTGCTCCCAGCCCCGAGCAGCCCCGCTCACAGGCAGTGTGTGCACAGGGGCCTGAAGCCACGGCTTCCTATCAGCCCGGGCAGTGGGAGGCTGAGGATGAAGTGCCCCTGGGGCAAGGAGGAGAGGCAGCAGAGATTAAAGAAATCTCACAAAATCCTGCCTGCCTTTCAGTCTGGGCAGACTCTTCCCCATTTTAAGACATGTGGCAAACAGCTTCAGTCCTTCAATGGGATGACTGCCTGCAGTATTCTGCATGAGGACCTGGGCTACTGGTAGGATGCAGGTGACAAATGCTGACATGAAACTGTCTGAGCTGCTGAAACCAGGACTGCAGAGTAATCTGTTTCAGATGGAGCTGGCGTGTGGGAAAACACACACACGAGCATGCAGCCTCCCTGTCCCCACCATCCGCCGGGCAGGTATCTCCTGAGCGTGTCTGACCCTCTGAAGACGATGTGCAACGTGCACTTGCAGCAACTGTCTGCAGCAGACTTCCCTGGCTTCTGAACTAGAAACACTTTTCTGATCTTAGAGCATTTTATTCCTTGCTGAGGGCCAGCTCAATGCCAAGGATGCCATTTACTAGAAATCAGTAGCTTTTCTGAGATTTGCAACTATATACGCAAATAAAAACTAATTATTTTTTTTCAGAAGCACAAAGCTGGATAATTTATTTCTGTATGTCCACTTCAACAGGCTGTCCCCAGACTTCCTGACCAAAACACCACTGCTCTGTGAGAAGTTTCAGCTCAAAGAGTTATTTTTAGAGAATACTGCCAGCTGCCAG
This sequence comes from Oxyura jamaicensis, assembly GCF_011077185.1. Taxonomy (NCBI): domain Eukaryota; kingdom Metazoa; phylum Chordata; class Aves; order Anseriformes; family Anatidae; genus Oxyura; species Oxyura jamaicensis. The sequence goes on from NC_048901.1 coordinate 12,333,902, forward strand.
GAAAGTCTGATCCCAGCCTCTGATCTTGCAAGCTTTCTCTGAATGTCATAAATATAAAGCAAGATGAAAAATGACTAAAATCAAAGCCCCAGTTGCAGATCCTGTTTGGATGAAGAGGATGCTCTGCGGCTGCGCTTGCGGGCTGAGCGGCGACAGCTTCTCCCTTTGGGGAGGGCAGAGCCACTCTCGGCTGCGTAGGGGCTCTGAATCGGGGCAATGAGACAAATAGCTATGAGGTAAAACTTGTAACTTGTCATCAGGACAAACAGAAGGAAAATTCATACCTGCTCACTGACATGGGGTTATGCTGAAAATCCCTCTAAAGACAGCACTTGGCTCTTCCTGCTCCTCATGCCCTGTATCTCGTACAGGCATTTGGCCATTCACAAAAACCAACCCTTGTGTCAACCACAGCACTGCACTCCATTTGGCACTGGTTTAAGTCCACATCAGGTAAGAGAAAGTGGGGTAAAGCAAGCTTTTTATTTCAGACATGGCTGAGGGCTACCGGGGCAGCCACAAAATGAATTTCCCACCTTAGCATTCTCATCCCCCATTGTCTTACGTAAACCCATTCCACAAGACAGAGAAAATGGGCCAGTTTTGGCCTTCGTTACAAAATGAGCTCCGAGGTTTCCCAACTCAGTTCTTGAAGATTGGGTTACAACAGCAACGTGCTGGGTTAACTGCAAGCCCAGGGACTGCTGCTGCGAGAGGAGCAGCCAGGAGGAACAGGGCGAGATGCCTTGGGAGAGGCAGGGAGGCAGAGGGTAGAGGAGCATCTGCCCTTTGCTCTGAGTCCAGTGACAGGTCATGTTCCTCCATGTGCCACGTGGTAGGTGAGCCAAGGAGGATTCAGAAAAAGAGGGCCAGAACTGAAATTCTACAGAAATTCTGCGTAGAGACTGGGGGACAAGACACTGGAGAGCAGCCCTGCGGAGAGGGATGTGGGTTGTGGCTGACAGCAAGCTGACCATGAGCCAGCAGTGTGCCATGGCAGCCAGGAGGGCCAACCATACCCTGGGGTGCATCCAGCACGGCATTGCTGGTTGGTTGAGGGAAGTGATTGTCCCGCTGTGCTCTGTGCTGGTGCAGCCTCTCCTCGAGCACTGTGTGCAGGTCTGGGCACCACGGTACAAAACGGACATTAAACTGCTGGGGAGTGCCCAGAGGAGGGCTACAAGGATGGTGAAGGGACTAGAGGGGAAGATGTACGAGGAGCGGCTCAGGTCACTGGGCCTGTTCAGCCTGGAGAAGAGGAGGCTGAGAGGAGACCTCATCGTGGCCTACAGCTTCCTCGTGAGGGGGAGCGGAGGGGCAGGCGCCGATCTGTTCTCTGTAGTGACCAGCGATAGGACCCGAGGGAATGGCGTCAAGCTGTGAGAGGGGAGGTTCAGGTTGGACATCAAGAAGAGGTTCTTCATCGAGAGGGTGGTCACACATTGGAACAGGCTTCCCAGGGACACAGTCACGGCATCGAGTCTGTCAGAGTTTAAGAAGCGTTTGGACTGTGCTCTCAGTCATATTGCTGAGTTTTTGGTAGACCTGTGTGGGGCCGGGAGTTGGGCTCGATGATCCTTGTGGGTCCCTTCCAGTGCAGGATATTCTACGATTCTATGAAATCCCATGGGTGGAAAGCCCACATGAAGGAGGGGGAAAAATACTCTGCACATCCGTATCTTGGGTCCTTCCCTTCCACTGACACCAACACTGCAGCTGCCCTACCAGTCTGCTTTACCCACCGCACTTGGCAAAAGGCAGTCACACATGGCAAGCTGGAATGCTCTCTGTTATTTAGAAGATTTATGAAAAATGTTTTACTTTGGTCTCTCTGAAATTACACCATTCTCCTCTTTTATCTGTCTTAAGTGTCAGGAAAGTGTGATGTTAATGAGATGTACAAAGGCTTTTGGGTAGCTGAACGGTTTTATAGTCCCACATTGATAAATTAAAGCATTTGTCACTGTTACTACATTAATGTTTCTTCCTGAGATCAAAGTCTGGATTTGCTGCATCAAATAGTACCATCCTCTGCTACACATTACCTTCCAAGGAAATTAATTGTGATTCCATATTTTTACATTCACAGTTTAATCACACCCTGATTCTCATACCTGCTGACTGCCATCTCCACATGCAGGATGCAAGTCATTGGATTTTCTTTTGCTACTTGTGTGAATTGCCTGAATATGTTGTTTCAGAACAATCACCTTCTAGCTATGAAAGGCTGCTTCTGCACTAAAGAATACAGACAATTTTCCTCCTCCTGAAACCCTGGATTCGGCCATGTTAATTTACATTTATATAGCACCTTTCATCCCTGAAGATCCCAATACACTCTTCAGACTCACTGCCTCTGTACACAGAGGCTGTACAAATATACACAGCTACACAAACAGCCACAGGAATCCTGTCACCAGCCACCCAGATGCATCTCCCTGCACGTATTCCCAGCACGCTCTTGGCAAGCCAGTTCTGCGTACCCTACATCATATCTCCATCAAGGAGGAAGCTAAGGCAGTGTGATTTAGAGGCATGTCATTTCCCTGCCAGGGAAATGAGAGGAATCTGGGCAAGCAACGAAACAGCTTTTCAGCCTGGGCGACTGACATCTCCTTGGCACTCTGCCACGCAGGTTAAAATGAGGTAAAGTCTGACTTGCGGTGAGTTATACCTTGCTTCTTCAGCGCTTCCAGTGCCTGTAGAAGCCCAGGCTTGCTGCTCCCTTCCACTGATGGGTTACCCTCAAGCAGTTTGTTTTACAAAACTTAAAAATATCTGCTTGCCTTGTAATGAAAACTTAATGGCAAATAAATCCTACTGAACCTGACCAAAAGTAGTTGACTGGCTCCAACCAAATTGAGGCTGGAAGAGAAGGAAGAACCCCAACATACCTGAGAGACCTTTTTGACCACGTCGCTGCCCACAAGAAAGCCTTGCGCGTAGGAACGTGCTGCTATGAAAGCTCGGGTTGCCTTCACCTTCAGGTCCCTGGGAACTTCCCCAAAGGGTTTGTGCTGCTCCGCATGTTTCACCATGCAGTCTAGATACTCATCCGTGATATGGTACTGGGGGTTCATCAGCTTGAAGAGCCGCTCCAACAAGCGTGTCCAGAACTCATTGAGGGCCTCTTCCAAGTTGATGTTGGAGCCCCTGTAATAGCGGCGTAGTTCACTGTACAAGTCCTTGAAGACCTTCATGTTTTGAGTGTACAATTCTCCATACAGGCTTGGGAAAGCATCATAAAGGGCTTTTTCTGACTTGTTCAACAAATCCTGGAAATAACCTGGAGAGAGAGGAAAAAGGAGATCAGTTGGACAAGCAGGAATTTAACAGGCTGTGCTGTTTGGCAGCACAACTGACTGCCATGAAATAAGAAGGCACTAACAGAGCTTTTCCTCTAGCTGATCTTACCCACCCTCTCTATCTCGAGCCTTGGCTGAGGAGACGGAAGGAGAACCCCTCACTGCCAGTACCAGGGCACTGGCAGCCGGGCCTCTCCACCTCTTCTGGTGGCCACACAACTGAGACCGAGGGTGTTTCCCAAGGACTCCTGCATTGCTACAGCAGTAAAAGGCCAAGCTGCTACCTGCAGGATCCTGTTTCCCCTGGTCAGTCCCTAGCCATGCATCAGGCCAGCCAGGGCTCATGACCAGTGGGGTTTATATAGGCACGTAGAAGTGCAGCCTGTAGAAATCTTACAGCAATCATGCCTTGTCATCACCAAATGCCATTTTTACTTCTGCCTGGCTAACCTTACCGATACGCATATGTAAAGTGTACACATATGTAAACATACACATATGTAAACTAAATCAGTTTAAGGTTTACTTGATTTCCTTTTACATATTTCCTTGATTACTTTCTTACTTGATTCAGTAGGAAAAGTTTGTATGCAATAAAAGATGCCAAGCAGATATGAAACAAACAGGTTATCCTTAAGCATATTAATAGCAGATTAACATATTTTTTTGTTTCTTCCAACCCATACCACAATGGATTTCTTAGTGGACTCAACATTAAGGCTCCAAATAGCAAAATCCTCGTGTTAGTTCTTAATGTTTAGATGCAACATTTGTTTTTAGTCAAGCACTAAGCAGCACTGGCAGTTTTTGAATCTGCCTAAATTCACAGAAGAATCGTGTTGGTGCTTACTTCACCAGGCCAGCCATGTGGGACTGCCCATCTGAGACACACACAACTGCATAAACTCCTAGTGGCTTTCAGGAAGCTTTAATAAGCAGCTAATCAACAGGTAGTTTTCAGGCTAACACACAAAACCTCAACTGATTAGTGAAGACAGGAACCTAGGTATCATTAATCTGAGGAATTTCTTATATAAATGAGGAGAAAAAGTAAAGTGTCATAGTGTTACTTCTAGGTTTTCCTTACAGAACACGTCAACCAACACTGCTTACATACCCCATAACTTGCCATAATTGTCAGCTACCACCACAGGAGGCACTCAAGCCTGAATCAAGAACTAGATGTTCCTGGCACAGAAGCTGATGCTTGTTAAACATCACCAGAAAGCACTGTGTGCACAAGGAGGCCCGGACGCCATGCAGGTGACAGAGGCCTATCCTGCAGTGACAGCAGTTAGTCAGACGAGTGCATCGGTGCTTGTTTGCTGGCATGTTTTTGCCAAAGCCCCAGAGAGGTGGAGCAGGGCTGCCACCAGCAGTGGTGCCAGCCCTTCCAGAGAACCACCTCAACCATCGCAGCCTCTCTGCCTCGAAGCCCCTTGTGCATGTGTCCCAGTCCCATGTGCTGCTGCAGGAATGGGCACGTCTTACTATGTTTGCCATGTGAGGGTCAGCCTCCTGTGGGTTTGAACCGATGCCAATGTTATCATGTTTGCAGTTCTACTCCTGTTCATTAATTTGCTTATTTGGATTTGCATCCTGCTTTTGTTTAGGTATAAATGACTAAATGGTTTTACATCCTAGGTTCAGTGGGTACAGAAGTAACAGAAACGGGACTTCATCTCTGTACACACAGCAGGGTGAAGATGGCAGATTAAATTCTTCCCCTTCTAACATCTGCAGGTATTCCCATTCTGCTCCCTACCTTCAGACTACGCTGTGGGGAACTCATAGCAGGAATGGCCTGATTTAATTTATTGATTTACACAAGTAACTGTAATCATCATTTAAGTCTGTGAGAGGAAAAATGATATGAAGTATCATTTTCATTTCAATTACATTTGTGCTTTTTGGGGCTTTTTTTTTTTTGAAGCAAACCTGATTATTTTGTTCTTTAAATCTAAGCTACCATTTTTTTGGGGGTGATGTACGATAAGCTACAATTGGAAGGAAACCATTATTCAATTAAAATGCATTAATAATCAAACAGCATGCATTCAAGGTATAGAAATTAACCTCACTGTGTTAGGCATAGAAGAAAAGAAAGAAAGGCTTCTGAAAAATGCATACTGCATGTACAAAGCTTTATTAAAAGGAATTATTTTTTGAGGGAGTGCCACTGACTACAATTAGACATCTCTGAAACTTTATAACTAGCACAACTCTTTCCTACAGGCCTTATTTTCACTGGAAGGATGGCACAGTCTTTCCTACATTAATATTTTCTCCATGGTTTCTCAGATTTGAGTGAAGCTAAAACCCAGTAAGTGGACTGAACAAATGAAAATGCCTTCTGCATCTGCATCACAAGTTGTTAATATAGATTAATAATCAGATTCATCTGAGGTGGCTTAATTTTTCTGCTGCCATGGCTTTCCTACCTGTACAATGGCCTGAATAGAGTTCACCAACATCAGGCACAAAATTCAAAGTTCTTCTGATGCTGTGAGACACCTAAAGGCTACTCTACATCTCAGGGTAGCACTCCCAAGACTGCTGCTCACCATTCACAATTTAATTCGAAGGAGTGCAAACCTTCTTTCTTGTACAGACAGTTCTATTTGCTTTGTGACGAGTGACGCTAACTGAATAAATTGCTCAGCAATCCAGGTATTATATGCAGCTTGGCACTCACCATCAGGAGGAATAAAACACCAGCAAACACGGCCTGATTTGTCAATTTGAGGTAAAATGACTTATTATTATTATTATTGAAATAGGAGAAATAAGATGTATATCTTTCTGTCAAAAAAAAATGGAAACTGCTCTCAAAAAAGTCCAACCCAATTAAGAGCTGATGAACTGTTACTTCTCACGTAAGTGAGAGAGAACACCAATTACAATCAACTCATTTGTGGCTGGTTCTCAGAAAGTTCCTCTAGATTTCGCACAGTAAGAAAAAATATATCTACACTATCTAGGGAAAATTAATTAGCAATTAAGCCTAAATGTGTTTGTGATGAATAGCCAATCTGGCAGGGAATTGAAATGCACATTTTGCAGCATTTGAAGGTACTAAGAAGTGGGGTTTGTCAAGAGGGATGCTCCGAGAGATGCTGAGTGCCCTGGTCCTCAGCACCACCTCAGCCTGCACTGCTTGTGGCTTCAGTACAGCCCCTTCCAGTTAACACTGCATCGCCTCCTTAATGTCCTCTGCCTACTTCCATGTAATTAGCTGTGTGTCAAAAAGGATGTGCAGGGCCTCCAGACTAAACAAACGGCTGAAGCCCAGTCCAGGCACCTGGGCTGACTGGTTTCAGGTAGAAGTGATGATTTATCCTGGGTTAAGCAGCCCAGCATCTGCAGCCATTGGGTGAGGGGGGTACCCTCGGGCACATGGGGAGGTGTGAAGCCTCTCGTAGTTCAGCCGTCCCACTCTTCCTATAAGTTAAAATAAACCCCTGGGGGTCCGTTGGATTTATTAACTCTGCTTGGGTCTACCACTGCTGGGTCTGCCCTGGCTCCTAAGAGACAGTGAGGGGGACAAGCACAGGCAGGGCATGGATGTACAGAGGCAGCTCGAGCCCAGCCACATCCCCGACACATCCCTGGGGCCCCTGAGCTCTGCCAACACCGCAACTCAGGCAGCTGTTTCTGCTCTGAGATGCAAGAAAGAGCTTACAGGTTTTCTGGGCCTGTGCAGGGAAAAAAAAAAAAAGAAAAAAAAAAAAAGGCATAATTTCTAATTTTCTGCCAGACTCAGAAATTTTACAGTAGAGGCATATTGACCAGAGGTACATTCCTGTGAGCCACCTGCTAAATCTGTGACTGTACTCATGCTCTTCCAAAAAGGTTTTCTCAAAGAGGCATTGGGCAGCTGAATCCTTCCTCACTGCTGCCTGTGAGGCATAACCACGCCACTGCTTTTCTAGAGCCAGTCCTCCAACCAAACCAACCTCCGTTTTCCCTGGGCCAGTGAAAGGCCACAGCTCCTCAGTCAAAGCTGTTTCTATGTAAAACATCACATTTGCAATCTAGCTGCAAAATTATGCAAAAGAAAAATCACACAATGGGAGCCTGCATTATTATTATTATTATTATTATTATTATTATTATTATTATTATTAT